>NC_135551.1:28850879-28918379 GCF_964340395.1 Glandiceps talaboti | reverse complement strand
TTACGGTAGGGTTTAACATTTGAAACAAAACAAAACTAAAATCAGTGTAGGGGAGATGAAATAAACAAAAAAATAAACAAAAACTGAAAAAGAATAAAGCGGTAGGAAAACGGCAAAAACTAGCACAAATATAGTAGAGTAAGTTAAAAAATCTTGATTAAAACCAATCTATAATATTTGCTTCTCATGAAGCGTACAAAGATGCACCACACAAAAACTGATAAAAGGCCCAGCTATCAGGAAAATAACTTTAGTAAAATGGTACGCATACACAATGGTAAAATATACAAACATCTTAATGATAAAAAAGACCTAAAAGGGTAAGTTTTCAACCCCCTTTTAAACTTGTCGGATGAAGGAGCAGCTAGCTCGGAGCTGTGATGGCAAGGCATCTTGCATTATACAACCTCACTTCAAATAGAACTATATATAGAGAGAATTGGCATATCACAGTGGTCTTCTGTACACTGGGGCGAGGCATTCTGGGCAAGAAATAAAATAGGGGCTCCTAATGTCATTACATGTAAACAATAGCCTTGGCACTGTTTTAGCAGAGGTTAAAGAGATACATTCTATCAATGCAGGATTTGTGAAAACTTGACGTCGACTTTCCTGCGTCTCCTAAAGCATGAAGAAATGCAGGTACAACCCCCCCCCCCTTAAAATACGAAATAACCACTTCATATCATATGTAATGTTGTAGTACCTGTATAATAGATTAAATTTACCAGCTACAATGTACTATTGACAACTAAACACATAAACATGTGTACACACGATTGGGAATTCCATCCTCGATAGCGATGTTCGGTAGTGTGCCGTATTGTATCGGAAGAACATCCGAGGTCTAGCAGATAGACTAAACTTTACCCTGAACAGCTTAATATATGTTAACTTTAAAATTTGTCACTCAAATCGAAATACCGTGGACGATGATTTCAAAATGTTTGCCCTGTATTCGCCATGTTTGTGCAGCCCAGAGACATGCGGCTATTGGAATTGAGAGTGTTCTTCAACGGTACCGGTAACGGCATCATACAATTTAATAGACACGTGACTCTAGGCTGGGTTCAGTGTGTTGCCAAACACTATCGTATAAGTATATATTAGACAAGTAGTGACTTTGGGTTATACATGTACATCGACTCAGCTTGTCACCCAACGAAAGCACATATGAAGAGTACCCCGCATCGAATCTTAGGAGTGAACACACCGACAAATGAACACCATAAACTTGGAAAGACTACCACAAGGGAGTCGTCATTATTTACAGTTAGGGGGGGGGGGTCGGAGTCGGAGGAATTGGTTGATAAGAAGTGGAAATTCAACTGCCCCCCCCCCCATCCCGCAGGGAAAAAATCAATACCCCCCCCACCTGACTTTAGAAATTGGGATGACCCCCCCCCCCCGTTTCCATTATATACATGAAGTGGTGGGTATTAAAGAGAGGAAATGTTATTATTTATATTGCTACAATTATATTATTAATGATTATTGGGGTACTTAGGAAACAACTTAATTTCAGTAAGAATACTTACTAAGAGCATTCCGCCATGAGCCAGCTCTTCTACCCCCCCCCCCCCCTTGTCACAACAACTGATTCAGTCTGACTGACACAGTCACTTTCCTCACTCTCACTGTCAAGGTCTCTCATTACAACATCATCTTCATCACTGTCATCTGGCCCACTTTCAACACAATATTTTGTTTTTGAAAGCTTTGCATTGTCAACAACTGTACCAATCATAATGATAACTAGATATGGATATTACCAATATGTGATTTTTTTTTTAGATGTAATTGTTTTTAAGTGTTTGGCTGATGTTATTTACTGCATGCAGGGTTGAAGGTTTCTTTCGAAGTTTTCAGGGTAATGAAAGTTTTATGATCTGTACCAGTACCAGTTGTTTTACAGTGTACAGTAAATGTAATATGTACATAATTTCTGACACCACTTAAATCAAATGTTATTGGAAAAGGTTCTTGCGGAAGGAATTTCTTACATTTACACATAATTATATCAGTATTTTACACAAATATATGACAAAGTTTATATTTTATTCGTTTTTTTTAATTAAAAGAAAAACAATAGTGTGCTGATAAAGTTTTGTCACAGATAAGACAGATAAGCAAATAAGCAACAACAAATCCAGTTACAACCCTTTTCTCACTTCTTTGTAATTTAAATAATTTAGACTCACCAGAAACAAGGCAATTCTTGTGAGAGTAAGGGTAACCATCACAATAATGTGTGATATTGAGTAAGCCAAATTACCCAAAGTTTGTTGGAATGGTCATCTGTCTGCTCACAGGTATTGCATCAATGCATAGCTTTGCTTTTAGTAGTCAATTATCCAAAGAGTGAAATAATCAGGTGAAATTTACGAGACTGTAAGACAGGTTTTTTTTGCAATGTGTTTTACTAGTCGACACCTGTCAAACTATAATGACTTCAGTACATATTTACAAACTGGGTGACAACCTGACAACTAATTGATTCAAAGTTTGCTTTCAGAGTTTATACTAGTAGTTATATATTACTCACATATTCATTTTAAGATATTGCTATATAATTAAGTTTCTACTTCACACACAACTCCACATTGTACATGTAGTACATAAACAAATATTTAGGAAAACCAAAAGTTTTAATGTTTTGAAAATATTTTCTACTTGTTTTAAAATGTTAACCCCCCCCCCAACCGTAAATAATGACGGCTCCCTAAACATGGAATGAGTAAAGCCTGGATTGAACACCATAAGCCTGGATTGTATTTTGGTATTTGTAATCTTAGACGATAACAGTCACGTGGTGACCGACCTTCATATGATTTATAATATGTTTTATCTCGGTACCAATGGGGTTATCACGGTCAAAAGTGGAAGCCTTTGGGCCCGAGTCGGACGTTAGTTGATCTCTGCAATTTCTCATCAGCTTGGCTTTGGAGAGTGTGTGTTGACCATAAAATGAACGAAGCGAAAGCCGAAATGAAGGTGGCAAAGGAGGTCATGATGACGAGGTATACTCCTCGTTCAATTCTAAAGGAGACGGTTTGGTTGGCATTTGTCATCTCCTGTGTTTTGGTCCAGAAAATAGTTACAGCGAGTAGACCAAACAATCCTGTAAAAAGACAAGATCATTAAATGTAATATGAAAAAGAAATTGTTGAATGGAAAAAAAAGATTTAGCAAAACAATACGACATGATACACGGAAACACAAAGACACAGCCACACACACACACACACACACACACACACGTCACAGCCACACACGACATGACACACGCAGACACAGACACAGACACAGACACAGACACAGACACAGACACAGACACAGACACAGCCACAGACACACATGACACACTGACTTAACATGACATGACATGACATGACATGACATGACATACACAGTCACAGACACATGACATACGCACTGCCATGAACGGAAACAACGGAAGTGTGTCAATATAATAAATATCAAGGTGGTCATGGACTGTTAAGGCCCAACAAAAAAAGTGTGGTTCCAATTTTAGAATAGGTGGGGTAGGTAGATTTTTTTTTCATTTTATTTAAAAAAATTATGTGTGAGTGTCTAGTTCAGGTTTTTCCATTCTCTGTGTTGTTTATTTCTATCAGGTGTACACCAGCCATTACAGATTGGAAGGACAGTTTTATTTTGTCTTTTTTTAAGTTGATAGTAGTTTCCGCATCCACTATTTCTCGTGAGACTTCACAATTTTTGCGATGTTATTATTTTTTTTCTTGAACACGTTAAAAAAAGTTAAGGGTCAGCATTGAAAAGCTATGTGGGGTCGGGTAACCAGAACCAAACAAATATTTTTTAGGCCTAGTACTAATTTCAAATAGCTCAGTGGCGAAGAAATTCTATAACTTAGTCACAGGTACGAATCCATCAATGGGCATACATTTAGTGTGGTAAGTAGAGTTATGCAACGTTCTGCAAGGATACAGTCACTGCCTAGGAGCCGGTTATGTTCTCCCTTCTTATTAAATCCACTGAGGCATATCCAAAATGAATGCGAATCATACTTTTATTTTCTCAATAGTGTCAATATATCCCTTTTTACATGTTTTCTTTCATTCACAACTATTACTATACATTTTCATACAAATTTCGGTCTGTTCATACCCCTTCAAAGGATCTATCTTTGTTCAATGACAACGTGGCTTAACACAATTTTACAATGTGAAAGTTATCTTTCCTTCCCAACCAGTGCTTTGACTATGTTTGGTAAACTCTGTCAAAGCAAATTAACATGCATCGCAGTTAGACTGAGTAGAAAGAAACATGTACCTGCGAGCGCCATAGTTGATGCAGCAATGCGTTCCAGGTGTTTCCTCCACCGACATAGCAATGGCAAATGAACTAAGTTAACGTAGTTACTGCAGCCAAAAGACAGGCTAGTATCATACATACACGACAGGTAGTGACATACAACGGTGGACGAACTGTTCATTGTACAAACAACAACAAAAAATTAAACAATTAACAATGCATAAAATAATATTTTGAAGTATACGTAAGGGATATTACATGCATATACTCAGTTGAGTTGCTGATAGTTTTGTTTACAATGACCCTAGTACAGTTTCTCAATAAATTTGCATCATAGCTGTAATAAAATATCATTAACGATTATTGAGACTGGAACTCGAAGTAAACATACTATATCCCTTTGAAAACACTTCCCCCTGCTATCAATGCAACTTTTATTTCCTCATTCATTTACTACCCGGCAACATGCGAAAGTGCTGATCTACCCCATTACAAGTCAACGCACTCTTCAACTTGGTTTTCACACGTTGTCGGTTCCCTCCACCTTTCAAGAATATTTATTGGAATCGTGCATGATTTTAACCCCATCTTTTGAGTAGCTAGTCAAACTTTGATCAATTAACAACGAATGTTTTGTTGATCTCCAAAAATATTGTGATATATTTACACCAATGAGTCAGTGCAGAGCTTTGTAAAATGTGCACACACAACTCAAGCCGTTTTTGTATTGGACAACCAGGCAGTGCAAAGTTTTGGTTTAGTATGCAAACACAACCCAAGCCGTTGTTGTACGGATTTCCTATTGGCACACAACTCACACTGCAACTTCTTACCCTCAGATGTAAAGATGTAGGTTTATTACTGCATGATAGAGTTGTAACACACACTATACATATGATTGATATCCACCGTATTTACTCACATTTGAGTCCACCAATCAATCCGTACGATACACATACTGGTTCCTCATCTAGCTTTCGACGATAGCAAACGGTCCACAGACAACACCAATTCTCCTCAACAACTTCACTTAAGAACTCTAAGCTTACCCAAGATTTTGAAAACGTGGCGACGAAAATTCCAACAAATATCAAAAATGAGGCAACAATTTGAGTAAGTTGTACGTAAGTAGGTACTGTAACAGAGTTGTTCGTTCTGTACTGCATTATAGTGGGACTTGGAGCCATGCTAGTTGCTATCGCTGTACACCATTTTATACGTCACCTGTCACAAATTTCGCATTCTGATTGGTCGAAAGCCCTGCTGATATGCAGGCGTATTTTTCACCAACAGCAGTATTTTTACTTGTTGTATCATGTGATCACACAAACCTAGCACACAACTAGAAATCCAGCGATAACCAACATTTCGAATGCCAAATTTATTGTCAACCGTACAAAATATCATCGTTGTATACATTGTCTTTGAACTCTATGTTTCGTGTATTAAACGGGGAAATCGTCAAAAATTCCGCACAGAACGGCGAAAGTCCAGAAACGGCGAACGCCAAATTTTAAATTCCTAAATTTATGAACGACATCAAAATTAACACCACAGAGGGTGCAATTTTTGCTTAACTAGAACAACAAAGCATATAACGAACATTTCTGTACATTTAATGGGATACCGTACGCAAAATAATGACGCACTCATTTTTCAGCAGGTTATGAGTGATATGCAAATAGAAACATAATATAACGCGGAAGTGATTTATTTTGAAATGAAACATCATTTTTAGACATTCAAAAATTGAATTTGTGGTCGCAGGTGACGTATAAGTATTGTGACGAACTCGTGGAAAGTACACGAGAAACTCTGGTATTTAACACCTAATAAAACACTAGATAGAGAATATATTGCCTACGAAAGCTAATAAGTGTTAGCGTTAGCAAGCCTTCGATAAGCGTGAAAAACCCGCCCCATCACCAAGCTGTTGGTTTGACCTTGTGTATGGCAAACATACACCATAAAATTGAGTACAAACACATTCGCCAGAAGTTTTACGACCATCTCGTGAAAGCCAAATATCAACCTCACAGAGGAGTACAATAAAACATTTCCCCGAAGGAAGATGTGGGTTTTAACAAGAAAAGAAGGGAGAATAAGGGTAAACCAGGAGATTAATGTCAAATACGCTCTTGGCACGATGTTGACCTAGACGGCGTCCATGCAAGAGAGAGAGAGAGAGAGAGAGAGAGAGAGAGAGAGAGAGAGAGAGAGAGAGAGAGAGAGAGAGAGAGAGAGAGAGAGAGAGAGAGAGAGAGAGAGAGAGAGAGAGAGAGAGAGAGAGAGAGAGGGGGGGCACTGGAGAGAAGTGTTGCTATAGGTACCTGACCATGTGACCAAGACTCCGCCCCTCAGCAACTGACTGAGCAACGTAGTCGCCTGTATAGTAACTTTGTAATAAAAAGATTCCAATATAGTGAAAAGAAATAGTGCCATAAGTACAATGCCTCCATCTATAACAACACACATCATATAAATTGATTTGCCATTACCACGCAAATACGGCATAAGTTCAGTGTACTCTGAAATGAAATCATCATATACAGACCAATTCAATTCAATTTACCATATTGACAAAACAACCACATCACGCTTCAGCTGACAATGCCCCGCAGCAATGGGTTAAAACAAGCTGATGAACTAACGAGTAATGAAATAATGTCTTCATAATCAGTTTGTTCACAAAATAGAATCGACAATACAAAAATGAGTTGCCTAAAGAAGGACTTTTCTTTCCATATTTTTTTTAGTCAGAAGGTGTCAATCGTCGTGAAGTGAAAATCATAAACGATGATTGCTCATCAACCAGTCACTATGAACCAATACTGTCATCATATTATCTGTGACTTAACATTACTTAACTATGTAACCATCGTATTTGGAAGCAAGTGACAACCATGAACTTTTTCTGTTCACCAAGTGTAATTGCTTTGTTACATTCCCTGTCGGACTCACCTACGCAGGGATGTCAAACCCTGAAGACAGAAAACTTCCCTACTCCGTGGCTACGTGCCAAGATGTTCTTGTAGCATAGATTGTCTGAACAACTGGAACTGTTCTGCCTGCAGTCAACTCTTTCCAATCTTGACTAACGGCCTTTGACAGTCTATTAAAACCAGTGATTCACTGGCTTCCGGACTCTTCTCGAATACCTAACACTTTGTGGCTTTGACTGTTTTGTATTTGCCTTTGTTTCGCCATCTAAAACCATTTCTACTGATTGTGTATCATTGTCTTTTACAATTTCCAGACTATCAAGTGGTCCACCTGCATGAAAGCCATGATCTTTACTTAGATCATCTATTGTCTCTATGTCATGCTCATTATCAGAACAACCATTCACAATGTCATTGTCAACCACTGGAGCAATATCAAGGGGAGATATCACCATTGGAATGGCCTCAATTGACTGACCTTTCACCTCTGCAGTGACACAATGCTAGTTAACAGAGTTATGTGCATGTGAAGGTGAGGTGGCCTTAATTTTGTCATCCAGATCCGATGTTATGTGATCAGAGTTCCCACATGTGCCATGGACACGTTCATCCACTGGCAGAATCTTAACCTTGTCCAACCAATGTTCCAGTTCCTTACCCTTATCTTTGGCTTACTCTTAGGGCTATATTATATCTTATATACCAAGTCAGAGAGCTTACTGACCACCAAGTATGGCCCCCTCATACGCCAGCTGTAATCTAGGAGCATAACCCTTTCTCCTCCTTTCAACAAAGTCCCCTGCACTATAACTCTGCTTTGTCGCAAAACGGTCATAGAGCTTTTTCTGTCTCCTAGCAGTATTAGTCAGTTGTGTGCGTGCAAGTTCATGTGCTACTTCTAGTCTTTCTCTCAAGTCAGTAAAGTAGTCAGTGCAGTCGTCAGCATTCTGTGATTTAGTGAAGGTGACTGCTATATCCAAGCCAAATACAAGCACCCGGAGGCGCGACACCCGTAAGCTTTCCGCAAAAGTATCTTATTTGCCAAATAATACTGTTCCACATCTTGTTACTCGAGGTATACCTCACGCAGCAAGATAACGGTATGTGGCAAATAACATCTACATACTTACCTTTTAATACAAAGCCATCTATATTGGTTTTAACAGCTGGTAATGGTATTTGATTTATCCACTCATGACAAATAAGTATTATGGAGTAAACATGGCCAAATTCCGTGTCTTTGTGACCAATCAAATAATGCGACGGTGTCATTATCTCCGGCATATACCCATGAGGAGAGAACCTGAACATTTCGACTCTTATTCTCTGGCATACCCTCTGACATGTTCGCAAGTCGTGTTCATGTGCGACAGTGATCACCACCTTTACTTCCCTTACTTTATCACAAATCAGTTCTTTGCAGTGTCATAGTTTATGTGGATGAAACGATCTCGGCAAGATTAACACTTTGAATACTGGTCCATTGTCTGAACTAGTACACAACTACGTGTTCCAATTATAGTAATGGTGTAGCGCTGACCACGCCTGGATGAGTGAAGTTATATACATATTAATTACAATAACTTATTGTATCCATTGTTGTCCAGAATGCTTTTGATTATTGTCTTGAACCCAACCATTGTTATCTATGATAAAACCCTTTATATGTACTTTATTCACTCACGCACACACGCACACGACTGATTCACTGACTGACTGACTGACTGACTGACTGACTGACACACACACACACACACACACACACACACACACACCCACACTCACACACACACGCACGCACGCACGCTCGCTCACTCACCCAACACTCATGCAATAGCCATGATTCGGACTCGAACATCGCATTTTAAGGCTGTATTCACAAATAATGGGCAGGGGGGTGGAGGAATCATGACAAAATTAGATTTTTTTTTCAAGTCCCCCTTTATAACCCCAAAAAAATTCAGATCCCCCTCCGCATGGTCAGAAATTTTCAAGCCCCCCCCCCACACACACACATTTATTTTTGTAACATATATATAGCCACACACATACACATGTGTACACACACACATACATACATACATACATACATACATACATACATACATACATAGAAATGCATAAGGAACTAATAAACCAGTCCGTATATATAGCTGTTAAATCCGACGTTTCGAATAAATATTCTTTTTCAAAGGAAAAATTGGCGAGGCAGAGAAATGCCAGGGGAAAACCCGAACATTTCTAAATACATACATACATACATACATACATACATACATACATACATACATACATACATACATACATACAAACATACATACATACATACATACATACATACATACATTGTCTCTAATGTAATTGCATGAACATGTTTACATTTGGAATCTCTAGATTTTACTCATTTGCACAGACTTTAACATTACTTGAGTGTATATTGAAGCTGAACACAGGGTAATTAATGTAAGTTGTTTTATTATACAGGAACTTGTGTATATACATGTTTTGCACCCTTTTTTGTTAAAAGGCTGTCAAATTTTGACATGGTTTTTAGTTCTCCAGTTTCACTAATGTTTTTTGGCTGAATTATTTTTTAAAGCCATACTCCTACCCTGTTAAAAAATTTACATGAATACTTTCCAATATTATTTTTGCATAGTATTTTTTAAAATTAATGGATCTAGAGACAATTAGACTACTGTACAGTCTTTTAATTTAATTATTATTATTAATCTAATTATTATTATCTTTATTTTGCAACCAAACACAAAGAGGTGGTTGAAATCATACAATGTAAAATCGCAAATACAAAGGAAAACACTGACTAAAAGAGTACAGACATTCAGGCTAAAATGTTTAAGAATGATTCCTAATGAAAGGTTACAAATCTTAATAAAGGTAAGACATAAAGATATACTGATTAAAAAGGTCTATACAAGCTCGAAAACATTCTGTCAAGCCATCATTGGTAATTGTACAAAGCGTATGGTATGAAACTATTTTTGAATAGTTCGGTTCTACATCTGAGAATACTATATTTTTTTTGAGTGACGGGTCTTCCTTGTTGAGGTTGGATTGATCAAGTACTGTAATTTGTCATTACTAATGCATATTTTCCCAAAAAATGATTGGCATATTGTATCTTTCCTCTGCGTTAGAGTTTTCATATTGGGAGGGATACATTCCGGATATGTCTGAGGAAAAATGATCCGGAATGCTCTTTTTTGTACCATCTCAATTTGTTGTGCTTGATCACTTGTAAGTGCATTATGCCACAGTGGACAAGCGTATTCTACCAATGGTCGTATAATTTTGCAAACAGCATATACAAATTTGCATTCAAAATAAAATAAAAAATACATGTAAACTTTTAAAATAGGGCAACTCTGTCCTTGAAGCCAAACACTGACAGTCTTGTAGGTATTCAAAGCAAATAAATGCACACCATGGTATCTATGATGCAGATCCATGGAAATAACAGGTAAAATGGTGGCCATTATTGTATATAATGTTTCAGTTTGCAACAATTCTTTTGTAATTGACTGTCTCTTTGTACAGCTATTCATCAATTCTTCTGGTCTTCCATGCTGTTGCTCTCCGGCCTGATCCTGTATACATATAAATTTCACTCTCACTGACTTCAGGTGACCCAAACTCCCTTTCCACTATGTCTGAGTCAGATGAATCATTGTCACTGTCAGAATAACTGTCAGTATCAGAGCTGGTTGAAGAATCACTTATGTTCTGTTGGTGGTAGAAGTGGGATCTAATAGCTTCTATCTTGTCAGCTTTTATCATTCCTGGTGCTATGGGAATGTTGTGTTTTGCTAAATATTTACAAGGTTCTTTCACTTTTAGTTTGACAATAGCTCCACTCCTTACCAAGTTATGAGAATGAGGAGTACGCTATTGAGAGTGACAAAATGGACAAGCGCAGTAGATGGTTGTAGAGACTAGACAAATTCATGTTGATGAGGGGTTATTTTAAATATTGACCTGTTTTTTCATATATTTTAAAATTTCATATATTGCACTGTTTTATTTTTTGGATAGGAGAAAGTTTCACCCAATAGTACTACACAATGAGCTCTGCATCTCTAGACATTTTAGATGAGCCTAATTTGCAAAGACTATTAGTCCGTGTGGTTATTAGCCCCATGAAGGGTCTCAACAACAATCTTATTGGTAACTATGTATTTGTATTAGTATCAAACCTGTTGATCCACCACCACCAACCAAATATCAGTGACAGCCTGACAGGCTATTTATACTCATTTCACATTTATCAAAATGTGCCTTCAGATGCAAAGATTGATGTCCTTTGCTCAAAACTTTCAGTAATCAATCAGGTACAAATGGATAACAAATAATTAAGGGATGGTGCAAATTTAACTTCTAAACGATTAAACTATTTAATTTTTACAAAAATTATTTATATTTATACATTTCTTATTTACCGGTTTACATTCATTTTGCAAATATAAATTGTAAGAAATGTCACAAGTACTTTCTGCCTGAAATCATAAAGGATTTTATATACATGTTTTCTGGAAGAGTTTTATGTATCATTGTTATTTATTTATTTATCTATTTATTTAAATGTAGTTCAAGATAGTTCAAAACGTTTATTTAAAAGATTAAAATTCACTTCAGGACAGTTCAACCGATGCCGAGTATGATAAATAGTGCAATGCTTTGAAATTGTCCATAGACTATAATTGTCATACTCATTTTGCAGTGATTTTGGGCTATCTATATTGTGCAGTCTCTTTCTGTGCTCATTTTACAGTTGGTTTAATAGTTGTGATCAACAATTGGCGAGATAAGCAACTCAACACACACTTAAGTTATTAAAAAGACATTGGTTATCTCAAAATGAGTTTTCGTCATTATTATATGTGAAAAATATTTTTAGGTTCCCCCCCCCAAAAAAAAACCCACCAAAAATGTTCAAGTCCCCCCCTCCACCGTCCTCCAAGTGTTCAAGTCCCCCCTCAATTCCTCCAACCCCCCCCTGCCCATTATTTGTGAATGCAGCCTAATACATGTAGTTTTTTATACCCCGCCTCATCTCATCTCTATAGTAATTTCACTCTCTTATTTTCATAAACGGAACACTTTAGTCTCAATTCCTGATGTGTGACAATACTGATGACGTGTACTAGAGAAACTCCAAAAACTTGTTGAAAATTAAAATAACAAATGTTTGCCCCAAACGTTTCCTGTTAAATTAATTTGATTGTCACGGAGCCATACTATAACTATCAGTAAGCATATAGTTTAGTATGACTATGAAAATGACACGTCATGAAATAATATGTTCCATTTCACAGTAAGAACAAAGAATCATGTCGCCCCCCTCACCCCTGTATCACGTCAGGGAATCATTCATTACATTGTAGTATGCAATATATCACCAAGGAGACTAGTCATGAATGTTGCAAGTCATGAACATGACGTCACGAAAGTTGTGATGAATTGACATACTAATCATGGAATGTATCACGCTTGCTATATATAGTTACTTTCCTCCGGTAAGATGCTTATTAACAGTCGTCGTGTTCATGAAGATTTGGAAATCGTTTTTGCCCATATATATACGTGGAAATAAGCATTTCTCAATTCGAAGAATAAAGTGTTAAGTTTACATACGTAAGAGCGAGCTCTAAATAACACAACCACAACTAATTAGTTCACTGTACTCAAACCTGGGTTAGGCCTAAACAATAAAATTGTGAGGTTCCGATTACACTCAATTTTAGAAAAGGTGGGGTAGGTAGATTTTTTATTTTAATTTTATTACATATTTTTTCATGTGTGAATGTCTAGCTAGTTCAGGTAGTTATGTACTACGTTTTCCATTGTTTTACAGATTGGAAGAAAGGTTTTGTATTGTCTTTTTAAGTTGGCGAGAGTTCACAATTTTCGTGATTTTATTTTTTTTCTCGAATACGTAAAAAACTAGTTGGGGTGAAAAACTAGTTGGGTTTCGGGTAACCGGAACCAAACATTTTTTTATAGACCACAAAGAAGGATAGTTCTCTTGAATGAGACATTTGCCGAAAGAAGGCGTTAGCCTATTTACTTGTCAAAGTTAGTGTTGTCGGGCTCGATCATTGTCAATTCGTGTAATATTGGCCGTTGTGGATTTGGAATGAGCAAAAGAAACGAAGCTGTAAATGCAAAGCCCCAGCTGGTAATGATGGCTATCGTCATTCCCACGCCGACATGGAAATTCATATTATAACGTTTCTTGGATAGGGTGAGGAACAGAACAATAGTAGTAGCAACTAGTATACCTGTGAAAAGAAATAACAAGACTTAGTCTGTATTAGTATTATTAAGACAATATCACAATGCACATTTACAACGAAAGCTGATCATTTATTTTCAAATTGTTGGAACATTAATTAACTCGTACAACTTCACTCAAGCTGCAACTGGACGGTTTTTTTAGACTGTTTTGTTAGATATTATCATAAACCCTCCACACCTTGGTACTGAATCGCCCGTGCATGTGAATAAATGCATTTGTGAAGCTGTATACATAGTATAATGCAATGAATCCAATCAAATTGAATTTTGGGTCCGCAAATGCCCGAATGCAGTCACATTTCCAACGTGTTACTGTACCTACTTTTGTATACAACCGATCTCTAATCTACATCTCATGTACAATCATATCTAGCTTTTAGTATTTTAACAATTTTCAGTGAATAAATTGTTGATTTGTATGATCGGCAAAATAATACTCAAGTTACAGCTCATATCAAATGGTATATCTAGATTTTCTGACGCATGTTTGTTGCGTTATCGATTTTTTCCTCCTTTATTCTATGGTGTATCTAGGAATATTTTCGAGCTATTCGAATATTTCTTATTATTATATCACGCTATTAAAAGTATACACAGCGCCCTCAGTGATTGATCTCGTATGTGCCGAACCATGTTTATAATTTTAAACACCTTATAATGCGGGATGAATCGAATATTGAAAACAATAGAGGTTTAGTCGTTGCCTTCAGGATTTATGGCTACACATAGTAATTACCACAATGTAGTAGCTAGACTATAAGAGAAACGTTGGCATGCACATGATGCAATATAAAGACAATATAATGGACGTATGAGGTACGACTTTCACTATTAGACTAAACACACTTACACATATGGGTATTAATGCTGACACTCCAACTGATTTTATATGCTATTTAACACATATAAAGATTTATAATATACCTAGTGATAGTGCTGTGCCACGATTCGCTAGAATCAGTCACGTGATAGGAAAATAGAATGACTACTTCCCTAGGGAAATAGTTCCATCAACTTTTACATGGTCACGTGACCACCGCGCGTTCACAGCAGGTCAAAATGGCGGCTTCTGACGATGTCGTCTGCCACCGAGAGTTCACAGCATGAGGTATATTATAAAACACATATTGCCCGGCCTATATTCGGGCTATAGCACCCGTTCATTACACCCTCGTGACTGTGAGTTACCACAATCACATGCTATTTCCCTCGGCCTTTGGCCTCGGGAAATAGCTCGTGATTCTGGTAACTCACATTACTCGGCCTTTGGCCTCGGGAAATAGCACGTGATTCTGGTAACTTACAGTCCCTCGGGTGTAATAAACGGGCGCTATAGCCCTCATGGCCAGGCAATATGTGTTCAATATTTTACAATATAACAATTTTGTAGGGGAATAAAAAAGTTTGACCTACCACTTATCAATAATATTACACCGGCAACTCGCATCATAGTTGCATTATTACCAGTACGTGTTTTATAGTATCCTAAACTGGCACATATTAAGGTTGATAGCGAACCAATGATAGCAGTTATCATCATTGCACGACATACCCAGATGTAGGCTGTAAATAATCAAGATAGTATAGTGTGTTATATCATTAGTACTGCAAAGCCATGGCACAACAATGTTCGACCACTGAACTGTGCTTAAACTACCTACTAACAGCAAGTTTCTTAAATTGTTGCTGCTGCTACAGTAGGTAGTTGTAGCACAACTTGAGACAGGCTAAGAGATACAGTTCGTCGAACATTCTTGTAAGATGTACCTCCTTTAGATATTCACTATGAGAAGACATTCTACTATGTAAACAAAATGAATTATTTGTCTGTTTCTAGTACATCCCAACTGTACACGGTACCATTATTATATGTATGAATTTTTATTTTGCATTTGAAGTTGTAAAATGTATGTCATGTCTTTGAATAAAAGACTAAAGCAACATCGATTCTGCTGTATTTTATACACCGTTTCGTTTACTACTGTTGCGACGACTAGAGTCGGATGGGCTGAGTCCCAATCTTTCATATTTTCCCAGATTCGTAATCACAAGTCTATTTCTCACCTATGCACTAATTTGTTCCCATAATTCCGAAATACGATATTTTGGATCGAAACATCATCTCTATTCTACTTCCTGTTCTGCGTTTTATACATCTAGGCCTACTAATACATTTCTAGTTGTGAAAAATAAGGAAACTTTCCATAACGTCGGAAACTAGGTCAGTTGTACTATATACAATGTCTTATGTTTGGGGTGAATAGGTCCGGGTTTTCCCCCAAAATGACTAATGTTTCCTTATTTAGATCAAGGAATGGACACTTCTTACGAAGTACAACGCTTGATATTTAATTCCACACATGATATAACTTGATGACTTTATTTCTATTTTCCACCCGTAATATAATTAATGTTGCAGACAAATTGACGAAAAGCTACATTGTGAGCACAGAATCAAAACATTTTGTATAGAGCAAGGGGACTGAATAATGAAGGAACGAAAGGGTTGCTTTACTATGGGTTAGCATAGACTAAATCGCCAGCTGCAGTGCACATACTGCATAAAACTTACCTGGTATATTGTGAGTAAACACGAAATCAGGACAAACTTTGTGTGTACTGTTTTGAAAACAGCCATGCCATAGTCCCATCCACCCTTTAGTCGTCTTGTCAAAGTCGAACATAATCCATGTATCGAGACCCGTTGCTATGGGCAATCCTATGACCACAAACACAGTAAGCAGAAGTGCTATTTTGTAGGAACACACTCTGGTTGAACTCACGTATGTCTGTAAGAAAGGTTGATTTTCCATCCTGTACGCCTTCAGCAAGATACAGGTTATTATATACTGCAGTTAGATGTCGCTATTATTCGTAATTATACTACAAGAACTAGAATGAAACAGTTGTTGTCCTAACAACATACTCTACGTCATCACACAACGACCTGTGTTATATGTCATATGAACCCTAGCTCGTGTGTTCGTTATTTCTCTTTTCTTTGTTTTGTACTTTATGCCTATCCGCCATTAAAGGTTCATTCGTACGTAATTGGTTTGTCATTATTGCCGTGGTGGCAGCGCTTAGAATCCACGACCGCCTACAAATCTTCAACAAAAAGAAGAACTAGACAACCTAATCACCCGTACAACTCATCTGAACACTTGGATTGGACCCTAGGCTCGAATATCAGCTAAGTAATTTTCACAGTCATTACTGCCCACAGTGCACACGTGTCATCATGGCCAGCCAACGTGCACCAAAACAGTGGCAACTGACAAAAAGGGAAACTATTATTTTCTTTGAAAACTGGAGACAGAATCTTGTCTATATCTTGTCATTGGATACCAACTTTGCACCTTTTCTAGAAAACGATTTCAAATGGGAACAAAAATCAGCTACAAATCCATACAGAGGATTGAGCAATGATGAGGCCACCATCCCTGAAGCATCTAGAAAAACTGCCGCTCAGAAAAACACCCAACTCGACTTGATGCTTGGGCAAATTGCTAATTACTGCTTTGTCATATCCAGGAATTCGATCATTAAGCAATCTACATCCCTCAATAACATCTGGCAGAAGATCAGGCTACACTATGGCTTCCAGTCAACCGGATCACATTTCCTTGACCTCAGTAAGATGAGATTGCAAACAGAGGAAAGCCAAGAGGACCTATATCAACGCATAATGGCCTTCTTTGAGGATAACTTATTAACCACAGAGTGTGGGATTACACATCATGGTAACACTGTATCTGCAGATGAAGACCACACCCCGACACTAGAAAATACAATTGTACTGCAATGGCTACAATTAGTTCACCCTGGCTTACCACAACTAGTGAAACAGAGGTATGGCTCAGAGTTACATAACAAGACTCTAGCAACCCTGAAACCTGAGATCTCACTAGCCCTGCCATCATTGTTGGATGAACTGTGCAGCATTGAAGATACAAAAATATTATGCACATAATCCTCCCAATAACCTTATCGGAGACAACAACCTGCTAGCACCCAAAGATACATGTATCGTCGGTCACCACAAAAGCCTAGTATGCGCAACAAGTCTTGTATACTGTGTAAGATGGCAGGTAGACCCACCTTTAATACACATACATTATGGGAATGCAAATTCATTCCAGCAAGTGACAGGTACGCAGCTAGCAACTCTCGCCTCATAACATCTGATGAGTTCGTAGAAGACGATGACCCGCTTGACAATGATGGAGACTACGACACCCCACCAGATGATATACCAACAGCTTTATTGGACCAAGCCTCCGCACTACGAGTGAGTGTAGTCCAGTCACTATTCCTCAATGCTTACTACCTCAACCACCCAGTTAGGCTGATATTAGATACAGGGGCCACCACCAATATGATGAGAACATCCTATGCGAACCTTATTGGCGTACCAGTAACACCAGCATCACAAATTGCACACCAAGCTGATGGAGTAACACCACTTGATGTTGTAGGGGAAGTCCACTGCCAATTGTCAAGGGGACCTCACTCATTTCAACTAGATGCACTCATTGTCAATCAGCTGGATGTAGACATACTTGCTGGTAATCCTTTCTTAGTTGCAAATGACATCGCCACTCGCCCAGCAAAACGACAAATTGTAATCAATGGCTCGGAGGTCATCCACTATGGCCCTCAACCTAACCGCACAGCCGCAGTGAGACGAACGCAAGCCAACCTCATCAGGTGTCCAGAACACTTAACGCAACTACCAGGTGACTTCATCCAACTCACAACACCTGATACATGTGAACCAGACTCAATTCTAGCACTGGAGCCAAGATACGACAGTAAGATCAACCTGGACACCAAGCTAGAAAAAGCATGGCCTCAACCTCAAGAAATACAGTCCATCGGCCACACTCTCAGAGTTATGAACACCACAAATGAGCCAATGGTACTGAAACGCCATGACCACCTGTGTCAAGTATGACAAATTTCACTGGTCAGTAAGGATCCTGTCAAACAGGCACCAGACATCATCCATACACCCACTCCATGCAAACCATACTCATTAGACATATCATTAGATGCAGATAACCAACTCCCTGGGGACATATTGAACGCCTTCAAATCACTACACAGCCAATTTGATGATGTCT
This sequence comes from Glandiceps talaboti, assembly GCF_964340395.1. Taxonomy (NCBI): domain Eukaryota; kingdom Metazoa; phylum Hemichordata; class Enteropneusta; family Spengelidae; genus Glandiceps; species Glandiceps talaboti. The sequence continues at coordinate 28,899,697 of NC_135551.1, read as the reverse complement.
TCAACCCTGTTGTATCCAAGTACAATGGCGCAAGTGGCAATGTAGAAGCGGTAGTCAACATGGGCCCTGTTCTACCACCTCAACGAAAAGGCAGACTACCTTACTACAACCATGATACCCTTATTGACCTGCAAGCAAAATTTGACCAACTCGAAAACTCTGGTGTGTTTGCAAAACCAGAAGAGGTCAACACAGTAGTGGAATATCTTAACCTTTCCTTCCTTGTCAAAAAACCCAGTGGGGGTAGCCGGTTAGTAACCTCATTTGGAGAGGTAGCCCAATACAGCAAACCCCAACCTTCCTTGATGCCAAACGTCGACAACATTCTACGTGACATTGCAAGATGGAAGTTTGTTATAACTACAGACCTAAATCAAGCCTACTACCAAATCCCTTTATCAACCAAATCAATGAAATACTGCAGCGTAGTCACGCCATTCAAGGGTATACGTGTATACACACGCTCAGCAATGGGGATGCCAGGCTCCGAAACATGTCTTGAAGAGCTCATGTGCAGAGTACTCGGTGATCTCATTCAGGAAGGGTGCGCGACAAAGATAGCTGATGACCTGTACATTGGTGGCAACACTCCTGAGGAAGTACTCCACAACTGGCAGTGCACACTCACCACACTGACCAACAACAACCTCCGTCTCTCAGCAAGGAAGACAAAAATATGTCCTAAGTCAGCAACAATCTTGGGATGGACATGGTCAAGTGGTACACTCACAGCAAGCCCACACAGAATAACTGCACTTTCATCAATCTCTCCTCCCACTACTGTCAAAGCATTGCGGTCATACATAGGAGCCTACAAAGTTCTCAGCAGAGTTCTAAGAGGTTATGCAGACTTCATGGACCCACTAGACCAGGCTGTCGCTCGCAGACAGTCTCGTGAGAATATAAATTGGACTGGAGACCTAGCACAAGCATTTAAACGTGCCCAGTGTGCTCTCAAAGACAACAAATCTATTACCATCCCATGCCCAGCAGACCAACTATGGACAGTCACAGATGGCAGTGTGAAGAAGAGTGGTATAGCTGCTACATTATACTGTCATAGAGGTGAAAATATCCTGCTGTCCAGCTTCTTCAACACCAAACTAAAAAAACATTAAGTCACTTGGCTTCCATGTGAAATTGAAGCACTCTGTATTGGTGCAGCAGTCAAACTTTTCTCACCATATATCATTCAATCTAACCACACCACACAGCTACTTACAGACAGCCGCCCCTGCGTACAAGCTTACGATAAATTGTGTCAAGGAGAATTCTCAACAAGTTCCAGAGTCACCACCTTCCTTTTGCTCGTCAGCCGCTTCCTTATCGAAGTGCAACACATCACAGGTGTCACTAATGTACCAACAGACTTTGCAAGCAGGAACCCCATCCAGTGCCTGGACAACAGCTGCCAAGTTTGCAAATTCATAGAAGAAATAGAAGAATCCATAGTCAGATCAATAACTGTAGCGGATGTCATTGACGGCATATCTAAAATGCCATTCACCAATCGAGCTGCATGGCTAGCCACACAAATGGAATGCCCTGACCTAAGACGCTCGCATGCACACCTAACACAGGGGACAAGACCTTCAAAAAAACTTGTGAAGATACCAGATGTCAAAAGGTACTTACGATCAGTTACTGTTGCTAATGATGGTCTTCTCATAGTCAGAGACAATCAACCATTCCAACCTGCCAGAGAACGCATAGTAATACCGAGAATGGTCATCGATGGACTCCTCACAGCCATCCACCTTGGATTCAACCACCCATCTAAATACCAAATGAAACGTTTGTTCAACAGATATTTCTTTGCTCTTGACCTGGAGAAAACCACTGACGCAACCAGCTCAACTTGTCACCACTGCTCATCCCTGAAGAATATACCTACACTCCTACATCCACAATCTTCATCTACACCACCAAAACAATTTGGTAGATCTTATGCCGCTGACATTATGCACCGCTATTGCCAATACATATTTGTGTTGCACGAAACTGTGTCTTCATATACAAAGACCATGATCATCGAAAATGAGCAACACACTGAGATCCGCAATGCCATCACCATACTGTGTGCAGAAGACTGAGCACTCGGAGATAGCACACTCACTATTTGCATTGACTCCGGACCAGGTCTCATCGCACTCACGAAGGACCCTACCCTAAAAAAGCTTGGTATATTGAACTTGAAATTGGCAACGTCAAAAACATCAATAAGAATCCTGTAGCCGAAAACGCCATCAAGGAACTTGGACTTGAATGCCTAAACATCAATCCAGAAGGTGGCCCACTCACTCCAACCACCCTTGCTCTCGCAACTGCTAACCTCAATTCCAGAATTAGGGGAGGAGGCCTATCTGCACGTGAAATTTGGACTCAAAGGGACCAAATAACTGGCAAACAATTACCAGTAGATGACAGACACCTCATAACCCAACAACACTTCAAACGCATACACAACCATGCCTCAAGTTCAAAATCTAAAGCACACGATGCCTCTGAGACAAAGCCATACCCTATCCAGATTGGAGACCTAGTCTGCCTATACGGAGACAGGGATAAAACTTGTGCAGAGATAGATATTTGGTGACCAACATCTCTGATGACCGTTGCAAAATCCGTAAATTCACGAAATCACAATTACGCTCAAAGGAATACGACGTCCACATCATGGATTGTTACCATGTCAAACCCACTACACAATATCAAACACCTGGACCAATTAGAGGTATACACGATAACGAAGAATTTGACCCTAACCACAATACTACTGCAGCCCATGACACTCCTACAATAAACTACCCTCATCCTCATAACACCGAAGCACCTCCGCCACCACCACCTACATTATTAACCACGCCACCAGAACAGGATCAAGAAACACCACTACCATTACCTGTTACAACCAACACGGAGCCAATTGAAACAACTCCAGACAACAACAGTAATCAATCAACTATCACATCACACCGTCGTTCGACTAGACCTAAAAAACCACCACAATGGCAGACATCAGGAGAATGGATCCTACAATGAATATACACTCATGCCATAATAATGCCTCTTAAAGGGTGCGAGCCTAGTGCCGCCCAGCCTTACAGGTACTTAGCAAAACGTTCCAGCCCTACTTAGTGCCAAACTTATTATGAACATTATATATTGACGTTCAGTTGCGACTTGCATGTGAAACAATTGTTAACTTTATTTATTATTGGTTTATGTACATGTGACTATATATATGCATGTGTCACAATTAGTTGAAATCCTACCAGTACCTAAACGTCTACGAACGAATAGATAGTACATTTGAATATTAAATATCCTCAAAAGAGAGAGGAAGAAGAAGAGGCGATCACGCCATCACACTACGACCTATGTTATAAGTCATATGAACCCTAGTTCGTGTGATCGTTATTTCTCTTTCCTTTGTTTTGTACTTTATGCCTATCCGCCATTACGGTTCATTCGTACGTAATTGGTTTGTCATTATTGCCGCTGAACATTTCGACTCTTAGTCTCTGGCATACCCTCTGACATGTTCGCAAGTCGTGTGCATGTGCGACAGTGATCATCACCTTTACTTCCTTTACTTGATCACAAATCAGTTCTTTGCCGTGTCATAGTTTATGTGTATGAAACGATCTCGGCAAGATTAACTTTGAATACTGGTTCATTGTCTGAACTGCACAACTACGTGTTCCAATTATAGTAATGATGTAGCTCTGTACGGATGAGTGAAGTTATATACATATTACTTACAATAACTTATTGTATCCATCACTCACTCACTCACTCACTCACTCACTCACTCACTCACTCACCAACCCACCCACTCACCCACTGACTCACTCACTCACTCACTCACTCACTCACCCAGCACTCATGCAATAGCCATGATTCGGACTCGAACATCGCATTTTAATACATGTAGTTTTTTATACCCCGCCTCATCTCGTCTCCATAGTAATTTCACTCTCTTATTTTCGTAAACGGAACACTTTAGTCTCAATTCCTGATGTGTGACAATACTGATGACGTATACTAGAGAAACTCCAAAAACTTCTTGAAAAATAACAAATGTTTGTCCCAAATGAAAGTTTCTTGTGAAATTAATTTAATTGTCACGGAGCCGTACTATAACTGTCAATAAACATATAAATACATAGTTTAGTATGAATATGAAAATGACACATCATGAAATAATATGTTCCATTTCACAGTAAGAACAAAGAATCATGTCGCCCCCCTGTATCACGTCAGGGAACCACTCATTACATTGTAGTCTGCAGTATATCACCAAGGAGACTAGTCATGAATGTTGCAAATCATGAACATAACGTCACGAAAGTTGTGATGAATTGACATACTAATCATGGAATGTATCACGCTTGCTATATATAGTTACTTTCCTCCGGTAAGATGCTTATTAACAGTCGTCGTGTTCATGAAGATTTGGAAAAACGTTTTTGCCCATATATATATATATATGTTTTATCATGTCAAATTATTAAGTTTGTTCTCGCACTTTCATTTTTGATCGGATCCGGTTGAAATTGAAGTGGATTTTTAAAAAAAAATCACATTTGAAATATGAATATTACAGACGCATTTCAGTGACCTTTGACCTCTTCTTATTCCGTGTCTATGTATTTTGTTTACGATTACCGAGTCTTGTATTCAGAATCAATAGAAAAAAGTTTCAATTAAATATATATATATATATATATATATATATATATATATATATATATATATATATATATATATATATATATATATATATATCATCATCATCATCATCATCATCATCATAAAAATTTATATAGCGCCAAATTCCAAAAAGTCAAATTGTTCAAAGGCGCTAGATGGTGTTCAATTTACACAGAATGCTCGCATAAACATGTGATGTTTCAGTCGTTTTTTGAAGATTTCCAGGCTTGCGGACTGGCGTATATCCTGTGGTAGGTCATTCCAAAGCTTTGGAGCACAGATTATATATATATATATATATATATATATATATATATATATATATATATATATATATATATATATATATATATATATAATATGTGTGTGTGTGTGTGTGTGTGTGTGTGTGTGTGTGTGTGTGTGTGTTGAAATAAGCATTTCTCAATTCGAAGAATAACGTGTTAAGTTTGCATAAGAGCAAGCTCTAAATAACACAACCACAATTAGTTCACTGTACTCAAACCTGGGTTAGGCCTAAATAAAAAAAATATGGGTTCCGATTACACTCAATTTTAGGGTAGGTAGATTTTTTATTTTAATTTTATTACATATTTTTTCATGTGTGAATGTCTAGTTCAGGTAGTTATGTATTACCTTTTCCGTTGTTTTACAGATTGGAAGAAAAGTTTTGTATTGTCTTTTTTTAAAGTTAATGTCAATTTCCGCATGCACTTTTTCTGGCAAGAGTTCACAATTTTCGCGATTTTATTTTTTTTTCTCGAATACATTTAAAAAAATTTAGGTTAAAAAACTAGATGGGGGTCAGGTAACCGGAACCAAACATTTTTTTACAGGCCACAAAAAACGATAGTTCTCTTGAATGAGACATTTGCCGAAAGAAGGCGCTAGTCTATTTACTTGTGAAAGTTAGTGTTGTCGGATTCGATCTTTCTCAGTTCGTGTAATGTTGACCGTTGTGGATTTGGAATGAGCAAAAGAAACGAAGCTGTAAATGCAAAGCCCCAGCTGGTAATGATGGCTATCGTCATTCCTACGCCTACGTGGAAATTCGTATTATAACGTTTCTTGGATAGGGTAAGGAAAATAACAACAGTAGTAGCAACTAGTATACCTGTGAAAAGAAATAACAAGACTTAGTCTATATTAGTATTTATAAGACAATATCACAATGAACATTTACAACGAAAGTTGATCACTTATTTTCAAATTGTTGGAACATTAATTAACTCGGTACAACTTTCATTCAAGCTGCACTAGCTGCAACTTGACGTTTTTTTTTTATAGATATTATCATAGACCCTCCACACCTTGGTACTGAATCGCCTGTGAATAAATGCATTTGTGTAGCTAGTTGTATACATAGTATAGTGCAATGAATCCAATCAAATTGAATTTTGGGTCCGCAAATGCCCGAATGCAGTCACGTTTCCAACGTGATACTGTACCTACTTTGTGACAACCGATCTCTAATTGACATCTCATGTACAATCCTGTCTAATTTTTAGTATTTTAACAATTTTCAGTGAATAAATTGTTGATTTGTATGATCTCAAGTTACAGCTCCTATCAAATGATATATCTAAATTTTCTGACGCATGTCTGTTGCGTTATAGATTTTTTCCTCCTTTATTCTGTGGTGTATCTAGGAATATTTTCGAGCTATTCGAATATTTCTTATTATTATATCACGCTATTAAAAGTATACACAGCGCCCTCAGTGATTGATCTCGTATGTGCCGAACCATGTTTATAATTTTAAACACCTTATAATGCGGGATGAATCGAATATTGAAAACAATAGAGGTTTAGTCGTTGCCTTCAGGATTTATGGCTACACATAGTAATTACCACAATGTAGTAGCTAGACTATGAGAGAAACGTTGGCATGCACATGATGCAATATAAATACAATATAATGGACGTATGATGTACGACTTCCACTATTAGACTAAACACACTTACACATATAGGTATTAAATAATGCTGACACTCCAATTGATTTTATATACCATTTAGCACATACAAAGATATATTTTACAATATAACAATTTTGTAGGGGATTAAAAAAGATTGACCTACCACTTATCAATAATATTACACCGGCAACTCGCATCATAGTTGCATTATTACCAGTACGTGTTTTACAGTATCCTATACTGGCACATATTAAGGTTGATAGCGAACCAATGATAGCAGTTATCATCATTGCACGACATGCCCGGATGTAGGCTGTAAATAATCAAGATAGTAGAGTGTGTTAGTACTGCAATACCATGGTAAGATGTACACATCCTTTAGACTATGAGGAGAAGACATTGTACTAAATAAAAAACATGAAATACATGTCTGTTTCTAGTACATCCTAATTGTGCATGGTACCATTATTACATGTATGAACTTTTATTTTGCATTTGAAGTTGTAAAATATATGTTATGTCTTTGAATAAAAGGCTAAAGCAACCTCGATTCTGCTGTATGTTATACACCGTCTCGTTTACTACTGTTGCGAGGACTAGAGTCGGATGGGTTGTGTCCCAATTTTTCATCATATTTTCCCAGAATCGTAATCGCAAGTCTATTTCTGACCTATGGCCTAATTTGTTCCCATAATTCCAAAATACTATATTTTGGATCGAAACATCATCTCTATTCTACTTCCTGTTCTGCGTTTTATACATCTAGACCTACTAATACTTTTTCTAGTTGTGAAAAATAACGAATTTTTTGGGACTTTCCATATCCATAACCTCGGAAACTAGGTCAGTTGTACTATATACAATGTCTTATGCTTGGGGCCGAAAGGTCCGGGTTTTCCCCAAAATGACTAATGTTTCCTTATTTAGATCAAGGAATGGACACTTCTTACGAAGTACAACGCTTGATATTAAATCCCACACATGATATAACTTGATGACTTTTTTTCTATTTTCCACCCGTAATATAATTAATGTTGCAGACAAATTGACGAAAAGCTACGTTGTGAGCACAGAATCAACACATTTCGTATTAAATTAAAGAGAAAGGGGACTGAATAATGAAGGAACGAAAAGGTTGCTTCACTATGGGTTAGCACAGACTAAATCGCCAGCTGCGGTGCACATACTGCATAAAACTTACCTGGTATATTGTGACTAAACACGAAATTAGGACAAACTTTGTTTGTACTGTTTTGAAAACAGCCTCGCCATAGTCCCATCCACCCTTTAGTTGTCTGGTCAAAGTCGAACGTAATCCATGTATCGAGACCCGTTGCGATGGGCAAACCTATAACCACAAACACAGTAAGCAGAAGCGCTATTTTATAGGAACACACTCTGGTTGAACTCACGTCTGTCTGCAAGAAAGGTTGATTCTCCATCATGTACGCCTTCAGCAAGATACAGGTAATTATATACTACAGTTAGATGTCGCTATTGTTCGTAATTATACTACAAGAACTAGAATGAAACAGTTCTTGTCCTAACAACATACTCTAGAATGTTTTAAAACGTCCACTTCTGTTCCGGGGGTATTATATTTACATTGTACTACGCACTTCCTCATTTACAGAGCAGATGTGAATATATTAGATATCGCTGCTATGATCTATAACTGAGATAGCTATAGCTAGCAATCTAAATGAATTCCACATAACGTTATCCGTGATGATGAAAGAAATAGAATTGAACTCGATCTTCCACGTGTCTTGTACAGACGTTTGTAACATTCCAGGTTGGTTTAAGTAAATCAAGATTGTGCAGCATCAGCTGGAGGAAAATATATGTTTTGAACGTTTGACCCAGACTATTCTATTTTGTCGAAGGGGTAGTATGTATGTATGTATGTATGTATGTATGTATGTATGTATGTATGTATGTATGTATGTATGTATGTATGTATGTATGTATGTATGCATGGATGTACGTACGTCACATTACATTGTCTTATTATCTTTTAAGACACATATTATTAATATTTATGCTTAGAGTTATAGTCTATATCACGTGATGAGATGGGAGTGGGGGATGTGGTGGGCGTGGGGTGGGAGGGCCTGTTGAACGAAGACCCTTCATTTCATGCGCTTATTTTAATGTAGCAATAGTTGATATAGACTTGCCTGATACATTACTACAATTAAGGTTTATTGCAGACAGTATTCTAATTATCAAAGTAAATACAGGTCACAGGTACTTTTCCTAAGTTCTAGATGACTACATTCCATCTGTACACTTTACACCACGTGACTGTCTTTCAATGACGACTCGACAAAGCTATCATTGTGTTAACAAAGACACTTCTAGGTTTTTTTATATGTTTGGTTTGGCTGAACTGGTACTTTCAAAACATGTATATGAATATAGTTAGTCAAAGGGCTTTAAAGGGCACAAACTGTCTTTATTTAGTTTTTCCCGACGAGTAAATACTGTTTACTGCATACTAGAATGTACATGCAGTATACTGCACAGCTTACAAAATTTTGTCATCAAACAAGGAAGTAGGGCCGGCTAATATACACATATATACTAAAATGTCGACGAATCTCCTATTTAATATGCCATCGATTAACTGATGTTTTCTTTAGCTTCAAAAGCATGAATAAAGATATCAGGTCAGATGATAGGTGACACAGGTGACACAAGAAACGATCATGATTCAAGTAAATTTATTTGTGATCGCAGTGAGATAAATGTACCATTTCACGTGTGTGCTATAAGTGCCTGTATTTTGTTTTGTGTAATTATTAACATAAAATGTTGCATGAGATGTAACAATCATCATGCCACCTAACTAAAACTCTATAGTTTGGTAGTATGTCACTAGAAATCGTAAGTAGTATTCATCCGAGTAAAAAAAAATCTCATAAGTTTGTACCATTTGACACCACATGTGATGCGAATGATGCACATTGGCATCAACTACGTCACACAAAGAAGTCAAAATGATAATATATTTGTAGAGGTCGAGACTTTGAAAATAATATTAACTAGATTAACATAAAAGACATGCACAAATCAACTTGAAGAAAAAATGAAAATATTTTCAATTTACTAGAACGGCCTCCTCTGTATGGAAAAGTGAGTAAATTTATTTTTAAGCTGCTTTCTGTCACCTTTGCTAAATCTTTGTCAATACACGGTGAATAGTAAGAGTTGTTTCTACAAGTAAGGAAGCAAGACATAAGTCAATCCCGCTCTTTTTACCAGAAATCTGTCAGTGTACTTTATCTAATATTTCTGATAGAGTAAATTTTTGGACTCTTCGGGGAGAGTATTGACGGCTGAGTATCTTGGTTTAGTGCATTTGATAAATAGTAGTATAGCACCAAGCCAACAGAAGATACAGCTAGCAATAGCACTGATCAATGTCCAGCCAACGGTACAGTAGTGCCCAGAACCCTTGTTCATTCTGTCGTTGAACATGACCGGAAATACGATAACGGCTATGGCAACGAGAAGCCCTGAAACGTAAGAATGTAGGTAAAGTTAGCTATGGTCCAAAACAAAAGACAAACAATACAATAATCTTATCATAAACGTTTTCAAAATAGATATATCAAGTTTCTGTTCAAGTTGATTTCATTGATTTTTTTTTCATATGTTAATGATTGCAATGTTAGCAATATCTCGTTTGGTATAATCCGTCCTCGTGAATTGGATCAGAATTACTAGTCTGAAAAAAAAATGTATCTTTCTTTATGTATTTATTTATTTATTTTGCAAAAATTGGATTTGTGTCTTATAAGCCCAAGGGGCTGGATGTGGCAAGTGTTATGAACAATTGTACCAGATCATATAAACAAATGTATACTTTAAGTCCACATAGGACACGTTAATAAATAAAATACAACAACAACAACAACAACAACTAGTCGGATATCAATCATGTGGAACTTTCTACTGTTGCTGACAGAGGCCATGTGATTTTACGACAATGGTATAATCGCACCACTTGTTGGTATGCCTTATGAATAAATAAATGGTTCTTCTGGTCATTTGTTTATCCAAAAGAATTTAGCAGTAGTCCTTTACAACCGGGATCCACATTTACAAGTCAAATATCATCTTTCCGTGCATTTGTTTCACGAGGACAGTTTAGCTAATACATTATCGTCTTTGTAAGTCAATTTGCACAAAGCTTATTTTTCCACTGAATCAACGAGGACATTGCCGTAAAGGGTATGTAAATTTACGAGGCTTGGAATGAAATACTATTTCCGTCAACAAATCTACCGTGTTTATCTTCCATAAGGAAAGGTTATATTATGCGTCTGTCTGTCTGTCTGTCTGTCTGTCTGTCTGTCTGTCTGTCTGTCTGTCTGTGCAGAATTAGCATAGTCACATGACAATTCTCACCCGAGAAGGCAAGGAATGCACCTGCAAGACGCAACAAGAACCCCTCCATCTTTAATCCGATGATGACACAAATAAAGGCACCAATACATCCAATAGATGCCATGACCATGGCAGCTCGACTGACACCGAGGTAAACTGTAAACACACAAAAAAAGATGAGAAAGTGATCAGTTTTGAGGAGGTGACGTCATTCACACATGACTGCATACAAATATAGGTGTTAATTAAGTCTAAGATATTATCACGTATAAGACATGTTGTGTGTGTACGTGTGTGTATACATGTATATATATATATATATATATATATATATATATATATATATATATATATATATATATATATATATATATATATATATATATATATATAGACACCCTCGACAGATCTGTGATTTTAAAAATAAAATTAGGGTTACAAAACCACGCCGTGTGTATTAAAGCAACATTGTGACCATCAACGCATTAGGTCATACACATATTTTATTAAATGATGCGTGTAATCTCATTTTGTAATACTTTCAATCAGACCATGTCATTTATTTGGCCTCGTACCACAAACATCCATCTCCATACTATTATTGAGGTGTAAGTTTAGCCTCAATATTACATTTATGAATGACGTCATGTCTAGGTCACTAATAAAGAACTCAATGGAGTCACGTGGGACATATTTCCATTAGGTCAGTTCAAATAAGGGAAGTGAACTGCATCCCATTTCCTGGTACAGACTTCTCTCTTTGCTATGCTGAGATTTTGTAACATATTAACACAGGTCATACAGGTATATGCCGTATTGTTCCACTTATATCAACGGAAACAAAATTTGTAATTTGAAAGGAATAGAAATGTTTGCAGATATTTTTTCATTATTCGAAGAGAGTCATAATTCATGTAGAAAAACACTGCTGAAAACAGTCAGTGACTTGAGTCTCTTTACTTACCTGGAACCCCTCTGTAGGCAAAACACTGTACAGAAAGTACGGTCGAAGATACAGAATAGTCACAAGTTTGCCATAGACCAACCATCTTAAGTTTGGTATCGTCAGTATTAGCTATCCTTAACCAATCTACCGAGTAGGTCTCACAGACAAACCCGATGAAAACAAATATGATCAAGACGAGTCCGATGATGCCATTAGTAGGGACTCCACGGTAGGACTTGAAGTATTCGTGTTGAGATTTCATTCTGCTTGGTGTCAAGTTGACGGTGATATCAGAGTTACTCTAGATCTGGAAACGTCTTAATAATGCAAGTAAAGGTCTCTAAAATGTTTCCACCAGCGCTGATTGTGTATTGTACAGCACTGACACATACACGGAAGTATTCTGACCTAAGTTCCGTAAAATGATTACATTGTGTAGTTCCCCATTTGCAAGAATGAAAGCGACAATGACGTCATCAACTATACATAGCGAGGTCAAAGGTGAAGTTTCGAAAGTTTTGTTAAAATTAGAAATCTGTAAACAACATGAAGACTTCTACTGCAGTTTTGGTTTTACTTGTTGGGTATGTTATGACGTGAATATAGTTGATCGAATTGTGCAATCCCATATTATAGTTATAAAATGTCGGGATAAAATGTTATTAAAAACAGATTTTAAAAAAAATTAAACCTAGCTTTACTAGCTACCAATAATTTCCCCTAACGTTAACATTAATGTAGAATTGTCATTATTCTATATCTACCGAATATATGAACTACAAATGGTACTATTGAACGGTTATCACACCTGAGTCGTCCGGTCAATGACCTTTGGCTATTTGAGGCGTTATTAATCTCTATCAGTTTTACATCATCTGACATTTCAACTTTTATTGGTCTGTTTGAATTGATTTATGTAAAAATAATTGACTAGAAGTATGTGGTAAATGATACATTTATTACAACGAGGTATTACAATAAAAATTACAACACAAAAACCGCACTCAGATATCTGGGGTAATGCAAATGGGAATCCCCTGATTATTAATTGTTTTGGATGAATAATAACTGAATTAATGAATATTGTGAAGTTCATGTTCATCCTAGATCTGCAGCACTGCCTAAAGTTGTTTCTTTGGTCGACTGGCGGGTTAAAGTTGAAATGTTCTTTGTGACCATGGACTGTCCTGTGCTCTGATTGTATGAAAAATAAGAAAAAAAAAGAAATTAGTAAAATATCACGATTGCCTATCAACACATTAATACCTATGAAGTAGGCTGAAGGAAACATTGAAGGAGAGTATATGTGTATATGTATGTATGTATGTATGTATGTATGTATGTATGTATGTATGTATGTATGTATGTATGTATGTATGTATGTATGTATGTATGTGTGTGTGTGTGTGTGTGTGTGTGTGTGTGTGTGTGTGTGTGTGTGTGTGTGTGTGTGTGTGTGTGTGTGTGTGTGTGTGTGTGTGTGTGTGTGTGTGTGTGTGTGTGTGTGTGTGTGTGTGTGTGTGTGTGTGTGTGTGTGTGTGTGTGTGTATGTATGTATGTATGTATGTATGTATGTATGTATGTATGTATGTATGTATGTATGTGTGTGTGTGTGTGTGTGTGTGTGTGTGTGTGTGTGTGTGTGTGTGTGTATGTATGTATGTATGTATGTATGTATGTATGTATGTATGTATGTATGTATGTGTGTGTATGTATGTGTGTGAATGTATGTATGTATGTATGTATGTATGTATGTATGTATGTATGTGTGTGTGTGCGTGCGTGCGTGCGTATGTATGTATGTATGTATGTATGTATGTATGTATGTATGTATGTGTGTGTGTGTGTGCGTGCGTGCGTGCGTATGTATGTATGTATGTATGTATGTATGTATGTGTGTGTGTATGTATGTGTGTGTGTGTGAATGTATGTATGTATGTATGTATGTATGTATGTATGTATGTATGTATGTATGTATGTATGTATGTGTGTGTGTGTGTGTGCGTGCGTGCGTGCGTATGTATGTATGTATGTATGTATGTATGTATGTATGTATGTATATAATGTATGTATGTATGTATGTATGTATGTATGTATGTATGTATGTATGTATGTATGTATGTATGTATGTATGAGTGTGTGTGTTCATTCATAAATTAGTCCTTACTTACCTGTTTACTCTGTGTAAATGATAACTCCCCTGCCTCAGCTGCACTAACCTCTTTCATCCGTCTGTATGCTGAATGAACCTTTAAAACACACAAATTGTATTGTTTTAATACTCACTGTATATAGTACGTCAATGGAGAGAGAGAGAGTGAGAGAGAGAGAGAGCGAGAGAGAGAGAGTGAGAGAGAGAGAGAGTGAGAGAGAGAGAGCGAGAGAGAGAGAGAGAGAGAGAGAGAGAGAGAGAGAGAGAGAGAGAGAGAGAGAGAGAGAGAGAGAGAGAGAGAGAGAGAGAGAGAGAGAGAGAGAGAGCGAGCAGATATTTGTCATATGGGGATTTACTGATCCTTTGTTTTTATCCCAATCATCCATTCAATCCTTGACCATTGACTGGTCCATTCAAACCAAATACACAAACGTCAACCAAAGAGTTTTATTTTAAAATATTATACGTGTAATATGGGTGAAAATATATAAGGTAAATTGATCCCGGCCTGCAAAACACCTATGCAAGTTCGATTTTCTGTTGAAGTACTATGCATGTTCAGATAGTGTTTTCCGGTTGATATGATGCTGACATTAAATTTCACAATGTCAATGATTAATATCTTTGAACGAGTTATAGGTTTAAGGGTGTATACATTACAAGAATGTTTGATGGGAATTCGTACTGTATCTTACAAGTCTGAAAAGTGGCAAGCTTAAGACTTACTGATCTCGTATTTTCCATTATCATATTATCATCAGATTATAATACAACATATGTGTTACTATAACAACGATGATGAAATGTTAATGTACATTACTTCAAGTTTTGAAATTCTATAGTAACATTAAAGATAAATGTTAGCTTACCTCTGAATTGATAGCAATATAACACAAGAACAGGAAGAAACCCTGAAAAAGAAGATAAAGTCTTTTATAAGCCAAAATGATTGTCTCATTATTAGAAAATAATCGTAACAATAAATTAGCAAAATTATTGAAGTGGACGAATGTCATAGAATATTATCATTTTAAAAGAATTAATTAAAATAAAACAGAACCACTAGTACCGATATGAGTTAATATAAATAATATGATTAATAATACCAATATAATATGATAGTTCCAATATAATTTTCAGAATTGCCTTGATATTATTGCATAATGCAAATAATTAAGAAATTTACTCATATTCATATTTAATGAATATTTAATCAACAAAAAAATTACACTACTTCGAAAGTGTCAGTGATAAATAGTCTAGAAATGTAACAATAGGCCCAACTTTACGTTATGATTATATACCTAAGTATAATTGTTTTTTCACATGCCAAACGCACCAACCTTGCCTTTAGATCTTTGTGCTAGGTGTTTATTTAGAAGTTGGTTGTACCTCATAGTAACTACAGTGAGTATCTTACTCTAATTTCTCATTTTATTTTTCAACTTTTCCGTTATTCTTTCATTTACATTTTTCTCTACAGTGGTTATGTAAGACATACCTGTAGTGGTTATATAAGACATACCTGTAGTGGTTATGTAAGACATACCTGTAGTGGTTATATAAGACATACCTGTAGTGGTTATGTAAGACATACCTGTAGTGGTTATATAAGACATACCTGTAGTGGTTATTTAAGACATACCTGTAGTGGTTATTTAAGACATACCTGTAGTGGTTATATAAGACATACCTGTAGTGGTTATATAAGACATACCTGTAGTGGTTATGTAAGACATACCTGTAGTGGTTATATAAGACATACCTGTAGTGGTTGTGTAAGACATACCTGTAGTGGTTATATAAGACATACCTGTAGTGGTTATATAAGACATACCTGTAGTGGTTGTGTAAGACATACCTGTAGTGGTTATGTAAGACATACCTGTAGTGGTTATATAAGACATACCTGTATTGGTTATGTAAGACATACCTGTAGTGGTTATGTAAGACATACCTGTAGTGGTTGTGTAAGATATACCTGTAGTGGTTATATAAGACATACCTGTAGTGGTTATGTAAGACATACCTGTAGTGGTTATTTAAGACATACCTGTAGTGGTTATGTAAGACATACCTGTAGTGGTTACATAAGACATACCTGTAGTGGTTACGTAAGACATACCTGTAGTGGTTATGTAAGACATACCTGTAGTGGTTATGTAAGACATACCTGTAGTGGTTATGTAAGACATACCTGTAGTGGTTATGTAAGACATACCTGTAGTGGTTATGTAAGACATACCTGTAGTGGTTATATAAGACATACCTGTAGTGGTTATGTAAGGCATACCTGTAGTGGTTATGTAAGGCATACCTGTAGTGGTTATATAAGACATACCTGTAGTGGTTATATAAGACATACCTGTAGTGGTTATATAAGACATACCTGTATTGGTTATATAAGACATACCTGTAGTGGTTGTGTAAGACATACCTGTAGTGGTTGTGTAAGACATACCTGTAGTGGTTATGTAAGACATACCTGTAGTGGTTATGTAAGACATACCTGTAGTGGTTATATAAGACATACCTGTAGTGGTTATATAAGACATACCTGTATTGGTTATATAAGACATACCTGTAGTGGTTGTGTAAGACATACCTGTAGTGGTTGTGTAAGACATACCTGTAGTGGTTATGTAAGACATACCTGTAGTGGTTATATAAGACATACCTGTAGTGGTTGTGTAAGACATACCTGTAGTGGTTATGTAAGACATACCTGTAGTGGTTATATAAAACATACCTGTAGTGAGTTCAACGTGGTAAATATATATGTGAACACTATCGTATCGTTGTTGACAGCGAAGAATCCAATAATCCACGTCACTCCTAGCAACGGTAGCAGCAAGAGGGCGCTCTTCAAACTTGCTCTGAGGAAAGGAATTCATTGAGATTGTGTTCACCCTCCCAGCTGTTTTAGAATGTAAAAGGACTCGAATTTATCCAGCACTATTATTTTTTCTAATCTAGTTTCTAATACTTTAGGACCTTGCAATATATTCATTCTGGCATGTCCTTATATGGTAATTTTTATTAAAATTGTACATTATTATGAACTGCTCTCTTTGCTATCGTAGTTTGCTTTGCATACAATCCAATATATAGACCGTAGTGGTCATTTTATGTAACTCTAATATATGGTTATCAACAACCTGAAACTAGTCACACATTTCTGCTGACAGCGTACACAATAATAGTACTTATTCAAAGAACAATCCATTTTCCGTCATATGCGATGACACATGTTATACTGTGACCCGTCAAGATATCGATACTTACCTTATACTATCAGCTGATACCTTATTTAATTTGGATGCTTTATAAACTATTCTGACCACAAGAAATAACACAATAAAATTAACCTGCAATGATAAGACGTTTTATGAATTTTTTAAAAAGCTACACAGATTTCTGAAAATGCCTGTCAAACAATAATACGTAATAACCTATTCTGATTACAAGTAGATGAAAAGAAAGAAAAGAATGAATGAATGAATGAATGAATGAATGAATGAATGAATGAATGAATGAATGAAATGTATTTCACCAAATAACAAAGCTACACTTTAAAAGAACATGCATATGATACAAATATACAAAATGGATAAAAGAAATACACAATTGTTATCTGATGTGGACCATGGAAATAGTTCAGTGGAACTACATGTAATTAATCTTGTAGATAAAACTTAATGTGACAGATGTGTCATGATGATTCCCTTTATTTTGCACTCGTCCGATAAAAATACAATCAAAATCATAAAACCTGAATCAAAAAGTCGTTTGGCTCAACAAAAACCTTACTAACAATATATGGCGCATTTTACAGGGTAAATGAAGTTGCACCACTCACGGGACATGGTGGTTTTTACTGACACTGAGATAGAAACTTGACATAGTATACATAATGAACAATCATAGAGGTGCCACACACAGTACTAGTGGGGATGTCGAAGTAGATACACCGTGATGTTACTATGTTGATTATCAGTTGGAAAGTAAACAACTCATTATGCGAACGCACTTGCTGTGTAGTGATAAATTAGACAAGGTAAGAAAATGTAAGGTTATACTTTATTAGTCCAGAAGGGTAAACGTTTTTGCCTTTAAAATGTAACAAGCCCATTTATAGGAATCCAAAATCATCAAGTCCATGTGTCACTTTTCAGCAAAAAGCTGTTCGTTTGTTTGTTTGTTTGTTTGTTGCGTCACTGTTATTGCTATAATTGTTGTCAAAAACATCACGCCCCATGACTGCAACACCAAGGCAACTTCATTTCTCCTACTATACATTCTATTGTCTATTAAACTCAGCAAAAAAAAACATACCGTAACAACTATGATAACAGTTGCAGCAAATACCCAAATAAGACCATTCTCTGCAGATAACCAACAGCTGTTAAAAGATAACCGTGTTAGTTAGATTGTGATGTGTCACTTGCACATTACATTGTATAACATTTATATTTATGTATTAGTACGACAACCTACGCACATATCACATGTAATAAACAAAGAATCCACGCAAACAAAGTTTAGATTTTAGAATCTATCTCTTTTCTGAATTATTCTGTTGTTTATTATGCGAACCCACTTTGTTGTGTAGTGATAAATTAGACAAGGTAAGAAAAGGTAAGGTTATACTTTATTAATACAGAAGGGTAAACATTGAAAGGTAACACACCCCATTTATAGGAAGATGCATGTCTTGCCAAGCTACACAGTAATGAATAGGTCTTCTTGACACTTCACAAGCTGTTATCTTTAGAGTGCATTATGCGGGATGAACAATTAATGATGTATAGGCACGTGGTAAAGAAATTTAGGAAGTCTTCTAGAGACAAGCTTAGAGATCATCAAACTAATTTATTTACAAAAAATCGATTGTTTTAATTCATTGGTTGTTGTCAGAAAATATCTTAACTCACATTCCATTACTCACCTTTCATACGACGCATAATCTGTCCACCTACTACTGGCTGTAACACCAACAATGATTGCTGGAACACCTATATATAAGGCATGCAGAATAGAAAGACATCAACTTGTACAATTAATTGTTCTGTCCAACCATTTTACTCTGGGTCTAAGACCCTCGTAAGTGCACTTTGTTTTAGCAGGTGAAAATCATATTTCTGCTGAATGAAGATTTTTACCGTAAAAGGGTAGAACTGTGTTTAGGGTTTGAGACTGATTATAAAACAGATACATGCATGCTTAACCATAAACAGTGGAGAGGTTTGTCTATGGTTAACAAATCATTGAAACATGTCTTGGCATGGTAAGTAAAGGCTTAGTTTTTAAGCATCGTAGATAATGAATTAAAGTTGGCGTATTTAGAGGTATGTTATGAAAAAAGTAATAACAACACTTACCCCATGCAATAAAGCAATAGTACCCAAGCCAACTTTTCTCACTACCGTACACAACTACGACTTGACGATACAGTTGTACTCCTTCTATCAACATCCAGAAGAACATAACGGTGGAGAAATAATGCAGAGATACAGCAACAGTCCGACAATACCACTGATCGAGAGAAAGAAATTAACGATACATAGGGTATAACTCATAATGCTTACACGGTAAATTTTCACCCATGGATGCTCGCATTTTTTCGTATAAGAAAATAAGATGTCTGATATATGAAATTCAATAATATTTTAAATGAAAGTTTGAACGAATACAAATCAGTCAACAAGATTTGTTGCGCTGCCATGAATGCTTTTAATTTAGAAGACATCATTTGGAAAATGTAAATTACTTATTGTTGTCGTCTGCTTCATTGATTTTAATTTATCGCATATAATACTGGTAACAGTTTGATGAATATTTCGTAGGAGACAAAATGTATTATTATAAAATAGTACAGAAATACAAGGTCAGTGTAAATCATTGTCTCTCGCCAACGTCTATGGTCTAATCAAACTTAAGAAAATATTGTACTAGATAAAAGTAATTAACTACTTACCCTTCGATCTGTCCAAAATTTGGATATCAATAGAATAATCTGCACTATCAAAATTACAACCATCAAGTTCAAATGAATGACTATTCGCTCTGAACGTAATAAGGACCTAAAACAAATTATACATTATTTACATAAGTACAAGAAGTGATCTGACGCCAACAGTTAGGGTATATAACGGACAATACAAATAGCATGGTTGAGAATAGAAGACAATAGACAATATAGAGAATAGAAACATTATATATATATATATATATATATATATATATATATATATATATATATATATATATATATTATATATATATATATATATATATTTATATATATATATTATATATAAAATATGAACAAAATTACATGCTATTGACCCGGGTTAATAGCATGTAATTTTGTTCATATTTTAAAAACCTGTATATAATTCGCTCTACTAACCGTATTGAGCACTTTTACGTGGTTATATCAACACCCAGTCAATATATATATATATATATATATATATATATATATATATATATATATATATATATATATATATATATATATATATATATATATATATATATATATATATATATATATATATGCAACTTCTTTTTTCGTAGATAAACTCCCATTACAAATTATATATGAATACATAAACTCGATGTGATTTTGATATCAGTGTCGTTGCTTCTTCTTTTTACTTTTTTACTCGGCCTCGATTTGATATTTTGAAGGGGGTGTTTAATTTTTAGCAGTTATACTCAATACTTTGGAAAAGGACTAAAGTTTTCAAAAACCAACATAAAACTGACTTCTACTATGTTGTGACTTTGTTTATTCTCAACAAAAATGAAACTCGCAATTATGACTGAAACGTTGAAAACAAGGACGTTTCATGACATATTGTTAAACTTTACCGTTTCTTATAATCGTACACCTTGTTTTTGTCTTTATCAAAAGGAACTGGAATAAAAGTCCAAAAGATAGAAAGTTTTCTTTGCATATTATTTTTCGATAAAATTATCGTTTACCTTAGTTTCATATAGATAGACAGTCCAACTAAAAGTGAAAATGCAGAAATAGCGCCACCAACATAACCAATGTATGACAGTACTTTTTCATTGATCGACGATACCTGGGAGAACAAGTATACCGAAAGATTAATAGAAATACTAAATTCTAGATAATACTTTAACTGTAAAGTACACACAGGCTTATTGTCTGTAGAGCACACATACAATGCAATATGCTCCTTCTGTTATAATTTTCAAATATGTGTCTGTATGTATGTATGTATGTATGTATGTATGTATGTATGTATGTATGTATGTATGTATGTATGTGTGTGTGTGTGTGTGTGTGTGTGTGTGTGTGTGTGTGTGTGCGTGTGTAGGTAGGTAGATAGGTTGGTTCATAAGTAGGTAGGTAGGTCTGTTTACCTTACCTCGAATGGCACAACTTGCAACATCACGGCAAAGTTTGTTGTATGGTTACAATAACATGTAGCAGTGGCGCCGTCTGACGTCACCAGTTGACAACCCGTTGTTAGCCAATCACACCTATGTAGTATAAAAACAATATATGTTGGACACTATGGCATGTAATCTAAACCTGTTATGTTATGTTATGTTATGTTATGTTATGTTATGTTATGTTATGTTATGTTATGTTATGTTATGTTATGTAATATTATGTTATGTTATGTTATGTAATATTATGTTATGTTATGTTATGTAATGTAATGTTATGTTATGTTATGTTATGTTATGTAATATTATGTTATGTTATGTTATGTTATGTTATGTTATATTATGTTATGTTATATTATGTTATGTTATGTTATGTTATGTAATATTATGTTATGTTATATTATGTTATGTTATGTTATGTTATGTAATATTATGTTATGTTATGTTATGTAATATTATGTTATGTTATGTTATATTATGTTATATTATGTTATGTTATGTTATGTAATATTATGTTATGTTATATTATGTTATGTTATGTAATATTATGTTATATTATGTTATGTTATGTTATGTTATATTATGTTATGTTACGTTACGTTATGTTATGTAATATTATGTTATGTTATATTATGTTATGTTATGTTATGTTATATTATGTTATGTTATATTATGTTATGTTATATTATGTTATGTTATATTATGTTATGTTATGTTATGTTATGTTATGTTATGTTATGTTATGTTATGTTATGTTATGTTATGTTATGACAATCTTTATGATGAGTACCATTTCGTTGTGAATGTGTTTCATAATGATTTGTTTCTCTATAACCATCACCATTGCAAATAAATAAGGTGGTCAGAAGATGACGAAGCGATAGCAGTGAGATATTTCCATCCTTACACACTGTCACACAATGCAGAATGAATATTTTGGCTAAAAGCTGTCAGTATATTTGTCACTTAATCTTTCAGAAATCTGTTCATGACAGCCCTTTGAATGTCACAAATGAAAATGAAAAAGTAATTTTCATATGATTCACTGATCGACAATTTTTTTCATCCTTTGACAATATAGTTGTACTTACTCTCCAGTACCAACATTAATATCCAAATAAACACATGTAAATCTGTCTTCTCCCTCCTCCCCATCCTCTTCCTCTTCGTTTTTTTCATTGCCATCAATCTGTTTTCAAAGTATAAAAATCTCTCAAAGTCTCGCCAAAATTTTTAAATGTCTGCATAGTTCTTGAGCATTGCCCAATGCACTTATAAAGTAGAAAGTATATTTCGTGTACTTCTAGCACTTTAAGAAAGTTGTGTTTTAGGTGGACTCCTCTGCTGTTTTCTTAAAATGACATCTTTTCAATGATATCCACACTCATAGAAATTAATTTGAGATATTGCTTATATATCGTTTACAAACCATGTGATTGATTGGCACTTTCCTTTCACGAAATGTGTCTTAGGTGGATATTAACTGCTATCTCTTCTACTAGGGTACTAAGTTATGTATTCAGTAAATGGTACCAGATACTGCTATCTCTTCTACTAGGGTACTAAGTTATGTATTCAGTAAATGGTACCAGATACTGCTATCTCTTCTACTAGGGTACTAAGTTATGTATTCAGTAAATGGTACCAGATACTGCTATCTCTTCTACTAGGGTACTAAGTTATGTATTCAGTAAATGGTACCAGATACTGCTATCTCTTCTACTAGGGTACTAAGTTATGTATTCAGTAAATGGTACCAGATACTGCTATCTCTTCTACTAGGGTACTAAGTTATGTATTCAGTAAATGGTACCAGATACTGCTATCTCTTCTACTAGGGTACTAAGTTATGTATTCAGTAAATGGTACCAGATACTGCTATCTCTTCTACTAGGGTACTAAGTTATGTATTCAGTAAATGGTACCAGATACTGCTATCTCTTCTACTAGAGTACTAAGTTATGTATTCAGTAAATGGTACCAGATACTGCTATCTCTTCTACTAGGGTACTAAGTTATGTATTCAGTAAATGGTACCAGATACTGCTATCTCTTCTACTAGGGTACTAAGTTATGTATTCAGTAAATGGTACCAGATACTGCTATCTCTTCTACTAGGGTACTAAGTTATGTATTCAGTAAATGGTACCAGATACTGCTATCTCTTCTACTAGGGTACTAAGTTATGTATTCAGTAAATGGTACCAGATACTGCTATCTCTTCTACTAGAGTACTAAGTTATGTATTCAGTAAATGGTACCAGATACTGCTATCTCTTCTACTAGGGTACTAAGTTATGTATTCAGTAAATGGTACCAGATACTACTATCTCTTCTACTAGAGTACTAAGTTATGTATTCAGTAAATGGTACCAGATACTGCTATCTCTTCTACTAGGGTACTAAGTTATGTATTCAGTAAATGGTACCAGATACTACTATCTCTTCTACTAGGGTACTAAGTTATGTATTCAGTAAATGGTACCAGATACTGCTATCTCTTCTACTAGGGTACTAAGTTATGTATTCAGTAAATGGTACCAGATACTGCTATCTCTTCTACTAGGGTACTAAGTTATGTATTCAGTAAATGGTACCAGATACTGCTATCTCTTCTACTAGGGTACTAAGTTATGTATTCAGTAAATGGTACCAGATACTGCTATCTCTTCTACTAGGGTACTAAGTTATGTATTCAGTAAATGGTACCAGATACTGCTATCTCTTCTACTAGAGTACTAAGTTATGTATTCAGTAAATGGTACCAGATACTGCTATCTCTTCTACTAGGGTACTAAGTTATGTATTCAGTAAATGGTACCAGATACTACTATCTCTTCTACTAGGGTACTAAGTTATGTATTCAGTAAATGGTACCAGATACTACTATCTCTTCTACTAGGGTACTAAGTTATGTATTCAGTAAATGGTACCAGATACTGCTATCTCTTCTACTAGGGTACTAAGTTATGTATTCAGTAAATGGTACCAGATACTACTATCTCTTCTACTAGGGTACTAAGTTATGTATTCAGTAAATGGTACCAGATACTACTATCTCTTCTACTAGGGTACTAAGTTATGTATTCAGTAAATGGTACCAGATACTACTATCTCTTCTACTAGGGTACTAAGTTATGTATTCAGTAAATGGTACCAGATACTGCTATCTCTTCTACTAGGGTACTAAGTTATGTATTCAGTAAATGGTACCAGATACTACTATCTCTTCTACTAGGGTACTAAGTTATGTATTCAGTAAATGGTACCAGATACTGCTATCTCTTCTACTAGGGTACTAAGTTATGTATTCAGTAAATGGTACCAGATACTACTATCTCTTCTACTAGGGTACTAAGTTATGTATTCAGTAAATGGTACCAGATACTGCTATCTCTTCTACTAGGGTACTAAGTTATGTATTCAGTAAATGGTACCAGATACTGCTATCTCTTCTACTAGGGTACTAAGTTATGTATTCAGTAAATGGTACCAGATACTGCTATCTCTTCTACTAGGGTACTAAGTTATGTATTCAGTAAATGGTACCAGATACTGCTATCTCTTCTACTAGGGTACTAAGTTATGTATTCAGTAAATGGTACCAGATACTGCTATCTCTTCTACTAGGGTACTAAGTTATGTATTCAGTAAATGGTACCAGATACTGCTATCTCTTCTACTAGGGTTGTATTTCATCATGCAGTCTCTGTTACACTAAAACTGAACATATTTAGCTTATCAGAACAACGTGAATATTTATATATTGAGTTAAAATATACATGTATAATACAAAATATTATAAGTAAAATCTTCTGTAATCTTTGTTAGGTTGATTTTAAAATTCTCGGTAGGTTGCCACTGATTGCATGTATACGATACTGTACAGTAACTATACTTTTTCATAATACATACACATGTCATTTTCCATTGTCTCCTAACCAGTCACAGGCAGTTTTCTAAAGGCTCCACCTCATTTTTATACCCAAATGTACTCACCTCAACAAGGAGGGAATACATCACTGCTGTTGGCACTAACTGCCCACAGTATATAACAGACCCGGCAATGACGTCACTAGCGATGTCGTTTTCAGATGCTTTACTCTTGTCATCCTCAATCGTATTGGTCAGTGATAGGTTTCTCACATTTTTATAATAAATTGCTACAGCGGCGAGGAATGACTCTAATATTGTAAGAAGAAAACAGAACAATGTAGATAACGTCATCATCATCATCATCATCATCATCATCATCATCATCATTACCATCATCATCAAAACAAAGACAAAAAACAACAAAACAGTAATAAAAGTACCATAATTGTTTAATATCGTTACCTTGGTTACATGGATAACTTGGATGATCAGATACATCAGGAAGTTGAATATTGAGAGTATAATTATCTGTAGATGTAGTAGAGTTATTTTCATTTAACCCGTTATTAAATGTCCACATTTCTCCTTCTGAAGTCACGGGAAACGACACCATAGCCATATCTGAAAAATATTTACAAAATTAGGAATGTCGGCATATCATGGTTGTCACACTGTGCTGCAATTCATCACATAAACACATATTATGATCATAACAGAGATTATAACAGTATCGATTTCAAATACCTTGGATTATATAATGTTCTAGTCAAAACGCGTTGAAATATGATAACTGTCATCACATACAGCTAACAACTGTCATCTCCCATTTCTTCATTAACAATATTATCTTATCTAAACAGTCAAATGCTCAGAATTTTACTTTTTAATATGTGCTGTTAATCGAAAAGGTGAATTTATGATTTTTAATATACTAAAATCAAACTATAGTTTGATATTTTACCAAATTCTACCCTGGAGAATCAAACGTCGCATAGTTTACATATCATGAAAGCTTTGTCTCTAAAAGTACAATTGTAAACACAGTGATATGTGGACAATGTCGTAAAACACTATATGTGGACAATGTCGTAAAACACAGTGATATGTGGACAATGTCGTAAAACATTATGATATGTGGACAATGTCGTAAAACACAGTGATATGTAGACAATGTCGTAAAACACTGTAATATGTGGACAATGTCGTAAAACCTGTGATATGTTGACAATGTCGTAAAACACTATAGTAAGTGAACCATGTCGTAAAACACTATAATAAGTTAACCATGTCGTAAAACACTACAGTATGTGAACAATGTCGTAAAACACTATAGTATGTGAACAATGTCGTAAAACTTACCAATAGCATCAGTACTCACTGACATATTTCCACCCAAAGGCATCATGGCCACTAAATCGAGAATAACACTCTCCATGGCAACTAAAACGTCATTTACGTTCTCCTAGAGGAAATACATTATGGGATTATAAAGTGATAGAATGATAGCCAGTTACAGAACATTTTTTATTTAAAAACAAATTATTATCTTCCAAACCTAGGATATAAATATACATATTTCTTTCAGTAATAATAGTTTTAACCCAACTGTATAACTATTCTATTGATTAAAATTACTTTGGATTGTCGACAAAGAAAATAGATCCCAAAATAAACACATTTATAAGGGATTGATATAAGTTCTGGGGAAGGGGTCAATATTTTCAGAAATTCGGTGCGTGCTAAAATATTGCCCCTCCTCAAGACCTTACACATGATTACTGACACTCCTCTCCCCTTCTAGTACTAATACCCCCCCCCTCCTCTGTCATTGGAATATCTGTATCCAACACGCATGAAAAACAGTTAGTATATAATGCTGAAAGTCAGAACATATCACTGATCACGCTGAGATTACGAGGTTCCAAGGTAGAAATAAAATATTCCTTAAATCAAGAAAAATGTTAGAATTTATTTTTCTATATATGATTTTGTAAATTTGAATAACAGGCTATTACCTCGTTTACATGCTCTGCAACCTCACCTAACACCTCCTGTAATAATAGAATTATAGTTACAATAGACTATGTAGATATGTAGATAGATAACATACACATGTATATAAATGCCACTGACCAAATGGTATACCGTAGTGTTCACAGAATTTGATAGATAGTTCTGTTTACCAGATCGATTAACTTTATCAGTGTACAATTTATAATACTGCCATCTATTTATATCAAATAGTTACATAGACAATTACACTTTATAAATCTCAGTACTGGTCGTGTATAAATTTACCATTGAAGTAAGTTAACACAGCTACATTTTATCATTTGGTGTGACAACTATCTACGTTACCACATTGTCGTTGCGTTATCTATTAAGGTTGTCTGCACCCTTAAAATGATAAAATGTAACAATCGTACTTAATTCTTGTCACGTCAGATGCTGAAATGTTAGAGTTTAGAGTTAGTTTGAGATTTGAGGAGCCAGATGACGGTTCTGTTCCAAGTTAACTGGCTTGTATTGTATTACTAATACGACCGTATTACTCAATACACTCCCAACATTGAATACACTGGCGATGGATATCTCAGTAGAACTCCATCGAAAATTTTAAGATCATACGGAAAAGTAAATTGGTAACTCTCGGAAAAGTAAATTGGTAACTGAGAATTTCCTGTATGTGTTTTATCACTCAAATTGATGAAGTGGTTTTATCGTTTTACCTTTGTCACTTGTTCGACCTGTTCACCAGTACATGAAATGTTCGGACGTAAACATTGTTCAGTAATATTATGCAGCTCGTTTAGTAGTGACACAGTGTCTTCAGATACGATGACGTTTGATGACGTCACTTCTTGTGTTGTTCCAATAGTGGTAGGCTCATCTGTTGACTGTGACGTCATATTCATTATTGCCAATGTTGGTTGTTCTACAGTGGCCACAGTCGATTGTTTGGTATCATTTGTACTCGTACTAACTGTTGTTAACTCTCCAGTCGTTGTTTGTGTTGGACTTTGTGTTGTATATGTGGATGGAACTGATGGAGGATAAAGAGAAAATGATAGATAACAAAGAAATCTTCATGCAGTAATAATTATCGCAAATTGCTATCGTTACTGGCTTTTGTTATAGTTGATATAAATCAGATACTCAGTGAAAACGGAGCAACATTTACCATCATGGAACAGTGGAGTACAGATTTGATGATGATAACCTTTTACATACAGATTTGGATGGGGCTATTATCACGAGTCAGACTAAACCTGTAATGTCGGTCCTGTCTAGAAACACTGCTTTTTAAAATATTGATGGCTAGCTTTTTCTAAATAATCAGCCAATCATGAAGCTGTATTGGTATACCCCTGGGATATGCTTATCAGTTGAGAGTCGATAGATCAGAAGTGGCGAATCCGTCTCAAGGTCATACACAATGTATCGCTATTAGATATGAGAATAATAATAGCTGAAGAAAAATGTTAAGAAATTGAAAGAAAGATTACCTGACGTGATGAAGACTGTACATTCTCCTTGGATTGTGTTGGTAAATAATAGTTTAAATCGTAGTTTGGGCTTTGGAATTGAAAATACAGTATCGCTAGGTACTGATACAATACTAGTATCAATACTAGCATCTATTGATTCCAGCATTAATATACCTTCTGTGAATTCACAATCGTTAAACTTCAAACTTAGACTGTTCCTTTTCGTCGTGTTGATCAAATGTTGACATCCTTCTGTGGTGGTCATGTTGTAATCTGAGATCGGGGTTTGAACAGACATGGACCTACCAGCTCCCAGCCAATAACTAGTATTCATTTTACAGAATTCCTCCTCTATGGTAAAAAGAAATATTGATAGATAACAATTTTAAGGGAATATCACAGATCTTAAGGCTCAATCCCAATTAATTACAAACTCTCGTTGTTCAGAGATGAATGAGTAAGTTTATTGTTGAAATGTATAAAATGACAAATCGCAAGATCAAGTAAGACATTGCAATAAAGCTAGAAATAACAAAAACAACCCCATTTGTAATTTGTACATTAGACCATAGACTCTACACGATTATGATTAGACATAGTGTTAGACATGACACTATGATGTATACGATAGATACATGTATACATCATACGTTAGTTCTATAATACATACATACATACATACATACATACATACATACATACATACATACATACATACATACATACATACATACATACATACATACACATCTTTGTATTGGTATGAACAGAAAAGTAAAAAGAATGTCGCTTGAAAAAATTATTTGTGATATGTGTTTATCAATATTGAAGTTATTCCTGTAAATCAATATATTGGTGAAACCTTGGGGTACCTACCTGCAACTATGGTCGTTGTGCTGTCTGTGAATAAATGGATCGTAGATAAATTAACATGATCGATACACTATATGTAAACATACTTTAGATATAGATTATAAAGGAAATAAATGATTGGAAATCATTTTACCTAAGAAAGTTTCGAAATACTAGCAATTTTAACAGCCAGTTTGACACGTTGATAATATCAAATATACTGTATTACTTGCCAAAAAACGTGTCATTAATTTCTCTGGATTTTAATGTTGTTATTATTACAAATGTAAGCCATTTGACAAAACATCGTCTGGGTCGACAAAAATCTTATAAACACTGGTTCTTTTCATCATCTGGTTCGACAAACATACTATAAACTAATTACTACAGTTATATTATCTGCATGAGCTTTTTAGCAGATAGTTGCGATGTGGTATACAAGGTATACATATTAAATTACCAATCAATATTATATTCTCCCCTTATACCATCTCAAATTATACCTCCATGGTAAAACATTTGCCGAGTCAGACAATGCAATGTAGCAATGTTAGTTAGATTTTGTCGTGCGAACCAGATTACTATTTGTTTGAACTTTAGTGGTTTCCATTGTATCATAGTTGACTGATGATGTATCCAAATCCATTCTAAATTCTAGTCAGTTAGTCAAATGATTAACCACTTAGAAATTATTACACTTATTGTTAATTGGTCCTGGAATAATGAGAGTAATTGTCAAGTACTTCATGATATCACCATAGGAACACGTCATCTTAAAGCAAGAAATTTCGATAGAAAACAATCTGCCCAAATCAATAATTTTCTGTAACAACTTACCCGATACATTTGCAATAGCATACATCACCAAGCTGAAACCACCAGTGTTATTTACAGAATCCGTTCTGAGTTGTACTTGTGCGGTGTTTGTAGGGAATTGATACACTCCTGTATTGTTAGTTGTCTGGTACAACACTGTCACATGTACGTGGGTAGCATCGTCATACAACACTACTTGGTCTGACAATTCGAATGATGCACGCTGCACGCTTGCAACAAGAAACGCATCTGAATCAGTTATCACGGTAATATAACAAACAAGATCAAGGGCAAGGTCGGTATCTTGGTCTTCATAGTTAGGGGATTGGACTGTGACAGACTGGCCTACTGGTATGAAAGCACTAACACCACTCAAACCACATATATCAACAGTCATTGTAGATTGTGGTATATTCGAGGCTACAGCATCTAAAACACAAAACAAATAAAGTTATTGGTAACCTTTTCCAGTCTATAACCATAACAATGTTTGCATTTCCATCTACCTCAATAGGAAGAGTGTTCGAGGCTGTTTTACCAAACTATTATGTATCCACATTGGGTCAGTTTTCAGCTGAACATTTTCAAGTTCTCTTGAATATACATCAAATTATTTGGGATTAGATGACATTGAATTAGATTAGATCAGATTAGATGAGATAAGATTTGACTGGATTAGATATAGTTAAATATTAAGACTAATATCTCTTAATTTGGAACTCGTCGTATGAACGTTATCGGATGAGATGGCAATAAAGAAAACACTAATCATGCCAGGTGTATTATATACGTAGTCATTGTAATTAATTTATGTTTTAACATTATGTTTTGATAATTGACATTATTATTATATTGAATGATGTAAATTTATAAACAATCTACTAAATATGAACCTGTGACACTGAGAAAAAAAATTGAATGGAAAACTTGACTATGTATACACGCAGCATCATAATGCTATTGGTTTACATGACACAATTTGATGAGTTTATAACCAGTTTACACTCACAAGTGAAAATACTCACACAAAATTTCGATTAAATTATTCTAGTAAAATGTTAACATCAATGCATTCCTACTATGAAATTAAAATTTATGTTCTGGCAGTGTTAAAGCTGTTGATTGCATAGTAGGGAGTTCCTGTACTTTTTTGGTACGTATGATAAATTACGTCATCGGATCGTTTATAAGTTATATCTTAATACTCGGTTTGAGTTCAGTTAATTGCAAGTGGTGATTAAGTAAGTATAATACTGTGAGTATCTCTTAATATGCAGAAAATATAACATCTAGCTCATAAACATATAAACTCAGCTTGTGTCCCTTTAATACAATTTTAACATTTGTACATTTGATTAATTATACTGTATAACGATTACCTAAGCCAAAATGACAGAACGGGATAATTCAAGGTAAATTTACCACCCTTGACAACATATCAATCTGCATATATTACGCTGTTTTCATGTTTCATTTATTGTAAATAACTACTTTACAAATCGTCTGTATAATGTGAGTAATCAAATCAACAAAACAAATATGAAACCATATCATGTTAGATCATGGTATGACGTCAGAATTAAACCTCAGTATTGATATCATTTAGACCTAATATTTTACTCTGAAGATTTCAATTTCTCAGCTTTCGGAAATTTAGGGTACAAAATTAGACTTTTTTCTTTGGAAAAACGAGCGACGTCTTTTGTTGTACAATTTATTGTGTCATACACATCTAAGAAAATAGATTTGAGATCTGTTTTACGATCTCTCCCACTGAAAACAACTAATAGTTCTGATGATATCTAGCTACAGAACAAAAACAAAATTGTAAGTGTACGTCAATTCAATAGATAGAATACTACTGATGAGTAATAATTATTCTATTCTGAATTAATGTACGTAAACTGTGAGACATATCGTGATAATTTGAGTACATCGGTAACGCAGTATGTGATTTGACGGCGTTGTCTAATATTTTGAGGCACGATAATTTCCTCGGTTCATCCTTTTCCCCGTCGTCCCCCCTCTCCTTCGCCCATACCATCTGTCTGTCTGTCTGTCTGTCGACCTGTCTGTCTGTCTCTGTCTGTCTGTCTGTCTCTTTCTATCTCTCTCTCTCTCTCTCTCTCTCTCTCTCTCATATTTTCGTTTTCTGTATCTTTTCTTCTCTCCATCTCATCCATCAAATCAAAGTTAGCAAACTTACCTTTGGTGAAATTGAACAAAAGATATAATCCCGCGTAAAACAGAATGTACGTCTCCCGCTGCATCACGTTCGCGTTATTCCAAGAGCACCTCCGTTAATAAGCTCCTACGCCTCGGACGTGGCCATGTAATTGACCACAACGTAATAAGAATTCATCGGAAGTTTTTATTTTCAATCGATAATATTTTTGAACCAAAACAAAGCAATGAAGAATTAAATTACTAATTGGTCATGTGACAATTGTTCGACCGATTACATAATCACCAAATGGATTAACAAATAACTCGAGGTACTCTTTACTTTTTTCCGACAAATATCTTACAATACTATTAAATCGCAGAGTTGGTTTACAAATCGAATTTTCTAGGGTAGGGGAGCGATTATGAGTACTAACTCTACAGGGTTGCATTAAGCATGACGTCAATGTGTCACGTCACAGAAATGGGATTTAACTAAAGTATAGAATGCCGTTTACTTAACTCGCAGTTTTCGTTTCCATGGTAACCTCCGGACAGTTTGCTAAACTTTCCAAATAAGTTAATATCCGGTTCAACAAGACAGGATATTGGTCATTTATGGCGGGAAAGCTGGAATCAATTGTACAAATATTTGTTGACACAATTTCTAATATCTCATTTACAATAGATCGACTATTTTTAATGACTATGTTGATCTTGGAAGAAAAAACATACACTCGTCGTGTTTTAATGATTGATATAATAGACGCTGAAAATTAAATGTCCTTGTTTTGAAAGATTAATAAATATCCTTGATTTGAATGACGAGTACTGAATGTCAGTGTTTAAGTAAAACAAATGTATACTACATTAATTTTTATTTAAAATTCTCAAAGACTGACTAAACCTTCATGTTATATTTCTTTACCTATCAGCATCCATTTATAATGGACTCCAGTTGAGTAGAAACTTAGTCCTGGGACCACTATAGTAGTTTGAGATGGAAACAAATCGTCGTCTGGCTCAGTGCCAACATTGCTATATTCTATCGTCTGGCTCCATAAATACGAATACCTTGTCAACATTGTTACATTTTATCATCTGACTCCACAAATACCTTGTCAACATTGCTACATTTTATCATCTGACTCCACAAATACCTTGCCAACATTGCTACATTTTATCGTCTGACGCCATAAATACTTTGCCAACATTGCCACATTTTATCGTCTGACGCCATAAATACCTTACCAACATATTGCTACATTTCATCGTCCAGCTTGACAAAAAATCTTACGAACATTGTTACATTTCATTTCTGGCTTGAAAAATATATAAAAACTAACATTTACTACAATTTATCGTAAATGTTCACAAGTTGGTCACGTTACCGTATTCAAGATACTAGACGTTTGTAATCTAAATTTCAACCATAAATCTATTTTTTGGTAACAAAATAACTAACATAGCTATATAATAGTTCATGAGATTTATATACAGCGTCGTTGTCGCCTCTCATATGTGCTTCAGTATGAAGTAAGAAAAACAAAAATGAGTCGCCATTAAAAGCAAAAAATACTTTCCAATGTCGACATCAAATACACTATCATGTCCTGCATGGCTAATAAATGCAAATATATCCTAAGCAGGAAAGAAAGACTTGAATTGTTATTGTTCCGCTTATTGATAGTTCATATCTTTATCTTATCGATAGTCGCTTGTGGCTATGATGTATTAGCTATTTTCAATAAATACATGCTAAAGGTGCGATTTAAAATTTACACTTACTTTATTTTAAATCTCTATTTTACATGATAACAGATGTATTTGACAATGAAGCATCGACTAGCAGATATGCAAATGAAGCACCGACTGTACATATATGCAAATTAGGTTCCAACTGACAGATACTCAAATCAGTGAAGCTCCTACTGAAGACTCCAATGAATGTCTTGTCTCGTAAAAGTTCTCTTTCACTTCTCTTATTTAATGTACAAGCTCAAAACAAATAAAACATTTTTTTTTTAAATGCGTTTATCAAAGTTCCAGTTATACTGCGATATTCACATCATTTGTCGAATAATTCCTGTAAATACACCAAACTCTCAGTTTATCAAATACGTTGTGTGTGTGTTGGTTTTAATTATCAACTGAAGTTGCATAGATACTTTGCCGATACAGCTGACGTCATAATATGATGGATTTGATAGCCCTATCTAGAGGGATTTCTACAAAGAATACCACAATTAAAAGAGTCTTTCAGGTCATGGCCGATTAATACCGTCGGACTACAAGATTCTCACCATAATAATTTACTTGTTCAGGCCTAATA
The DNA here is from genome assembly GCF_964340395.1 of Glandiceps talaboti. Lineage (NCBI taxonomy): Eukaryota > Metazoa > Hemichordata > Enteropneusta > Spengelidae > Glandiceps > Glandiceps talaboti. The sequence goes on along the minus strand of NC_135551.1, from coordinate 28,864,611 downwards.
CCGTTTAAGTTTCATCATCTAGGCCCTCGCTGATTAATACAGATATGTAATTCATCAAGGCCCTAGGTGTTTGCTACTATAATTTAGTCGAATCATCCAGGCCCTGGCTGTTTAATATCAGCGCCAAACTCAAGAGTGTTCACTGTTTCACTGATGTAGTCTTGTTCAGGATTGACTGTGGTAAACAGACACACCTGTGTGGTGAAAAGTTGCATATGCATTAGACAAAGCAAAATAACACAAGATGTTTGTAAGTTTGATTCCTGTCACCAGATAGTCTGTAAGGTACGCCGTGACGGGGCGCCCTCAAACATCATCGGCCAACCCCTAACTGAGGAGAGGAGGCCGGTGAGGGCGAAACGTCACGACGTATCTTACAATCTAGTCACCAGATTGAGTATAAAAATACAGATATTGTGTTTGCAATCCCCACATGGCCTACGATACTATCATACACTTGCAAAAGAGTTTCCAATTCAGATTTCGGCAGTCGGCATATAACCAATCGTCACCCAGCATTTTACCCAATCATCATAGCTGATTTTTAAATCTACTGTAATTTTCAGCAGTCAGAATCTACAGTTGATGATAAGTGGAAATCTTGACAATTTTGTCCTTACAACATGACCGAATATACCGGAGTGATATTTTTTTGGCCCAAAACATATATTTATATGGTATGATGATCACCATGGGTGTTGATTTCAGCGTACATTGCTTTTCACCAAAATGTTAAAAGATCTTCAAACTCAGTTAATCAAATGAAAGCATACTAGCAACACTTTTTTTATATAGCTCGTTTGCAATAGCGTCAAACCCAACGTGATATATATAATATTTTAAACTATACATTCGGTGGTTAGATATGTTTCTTAAATACTCAGGTATAATATAATACTAGACATTTTGTGCATACTATGCTAGAAAATCTGCAGTTGTAAGAACATTGTAGCTTGCAGTGTGATTATGTCGTGTTGGAATAGGTTGTATAGAACATGTAAGAATGAGTTGACGTCGAAAAACTGTCTGCCAACTGAATGTTTCGGACTAAATTTCTTAAGAAAAATTGACAAGTTTTTGTTCTTTTTAAGGACATATCACGATTACCTTGGCGTCTTTGCCTAGAAATGGTTGAAGTAGACGTGTTAATGTAGAATTCTTGTACGCCGCAACACTTGTATCATTAGTACGAAGAGCCTTCAATATCTGACAAATAAAAAGTTACAACCGTTACAGGGTGAGTATGTAGTTTTGATGAGATGAGATTTCAAGCTCAGTGAGACTAGTACGTTTCATGATGAGATATAAATACAGCTGAGTTTAACTTGTCACTGTGAAAGTGATTCATCATAATCTGATCTATGACGTCACTGCATGTTTGAATGTTTAAACGTGTACACTTTCCTAGTATAATAGCATTAAATTTAGTACTAGTGCGCATGTTGCTACCGTTTTACTATTACATAACTAAATACAGCGCAGACACTTTGATTGTGGACTATCTTTCTTGTATTTATCTGAACATAAAATCTTGTGACCACTTTTACTGAACTTGATATCTCATCTCATCCAAACTGCTTTCTCAACGACGAACACACCACACCACACCACACCACACCACACCACACCACACCACACCACACAACACAACACAACACAACACACCACACCACACCACACCACACAACACAACACACCACACCACACAACACACCACACCACACCACACCACACCACACACCACACCACACCACACCACACAACACAACACACCACACCACACCACACAACACAACACACCACACGACACCACACAACACAACACAACACAACACACCACACCACACCACACCACACCACACACCACACCACACAACACAACACAACACAACACAACACACAACACAACACAACACACCACACCACACCACACAACACAACACAACACAACACAGCACAGCACACCACACCACACCACACCACACAACACAGCACACCACACAACACAACACAGCACAGCACAGCACACCACACCACACCACACCACACACCACACAACACAACACAACACAACACAACACAACACAACACAACACAACACAACACAACACAACACAACATTGTTGTCTTCTCTAAAGTTGATATTTAGTTCTCACCTGACGCAGTGCAACGAATGACTTTTGCACCGATGCTGATTCTGTCACGGATTGTTTGTGTTTGGTTGACTTCAGTAATTGGACAGTTTCTGATCCTGCCATGTCCACGATAACAAGGCAACCAGTAGTCGATACATTGGATATAGTGTCCACAGTGTTAACTTGAAGTATCAGGACGAGATGTGACCGATTACTGGAGGTTAGAAAGGACGTGACCGATTACTGGAAGTTAGAAAGGACGTGACCTATCACTGGAGGTTAGAAAGGACGTGACCGATTACTGGAGGTTAGAAAGGACGTGACTGATTACTTGCGGTGAAAAGGACAACCATACACAACGCTTCGTAGGAAAAGTATATATTCACTTCGCCCAAGATGGAACTTCAAGTTACGATACAGTTTTGCATGTTGATAATTCGTTGGTTTGTTCTCCCCGTTATGTATTGTTTTACATATTCTCATATTTGTAAATATGTAAAACCTATTATTTTTGTTTTATCTTCTTTTTATACCCGTGTCAGATCGAAATGTCCGTGAAGTGACAATGCAGATTTGTTTTCGCAAACTATTACTTGTTTAATTTCCAACCTACTAATTCCCTCAGAACTGCTTCTGTTTCCGTTTATAGCAACTGATGGGTAGTCTCGGTTACCCAGACTTTCGCCGCTGGGGGCTCTGCCTACGACTCCCCAAACCGAGATTAACTGGTGGTAGAATAACTATAGTTTTACTGATATGTATTTACAAACCCATATACTTATATGTTCGCCTAAAACTAGATTTGAATTTTCTGTAGATCTGTCAATATAACATTACAATTATCTCAGTCTAGACAAATGTCTGCTGTGGTGTTATCAATTACCAAATAAACGCCCTTATCTTTAGAAAGGGATCTTTGTTCCTCAAACAGAAAGCCTGGCAAAAATGCCCAATGAAAATGGTAACCCAACTCGGTGAATATAACACATTTAAACAAAATACAGTAAAATTGTATAGTTACTGGATGTCATATCAACAATAGACATAAGTTAATGTGCTGGAATTTCATATCCGAGAAAAAACAAATGAAGGGAAAATCATGAAAAGGGTAGGTCTTTTCTAATAAAAAATAAGCTAAGTTACCACTCCGATTTTCTTATTTGCACTACGTCCAACCGACTTTTGGTCCCCTTCTTTTCTTGTTCTCGTATATCTTCAATACTGTTAACTGAAATTTGTACTACGCCCTCTACGTTGGTGAGTTCATTCTGTGTATTACCATCGATGACTTTCAATGCAGTGTTAGTTTTGTCTCCGAGCAGATCATAAACTTGCTCATCGTAGACCTCTAGCATTGAAAACTGCAAGAGTTGCATTGAAAAAATATATTCAGACAAATGGATTGATGATCTAGCATGACAAAATGGAAATATGATAATGTATCATACCAACCATTTTTTACTCAAGAATTTTTAATTTGAAAAATTTACATAATGCTTTCACCATCATAAAATGTGCTTTCTATGGTCAATTCGAATTCCCTACTGTGTTTACATAAATAACAAATTGAACACCAATGTCATGTAGTCCGTGTCCCACTATTTTTGTTTGATATCGATATATGCCAGTGATTTTTTCACGAATTGTTTCTATTTCGAAGAGAATTATCGACATTGGACACGTAGAAGATAGAATGAAGATAAATATAGTTGTGAAATTTTCACATAATTTTTGATATCGTTCAAAATAAAACATCGCAACAAAAATCAAAAAATGGAAAATGGAAACAAATACTAGTTGTTCTGTTAAGTACCTTGAATTCAACCCTGATTTGTTCTCGTCTCAAATCCATTAGTTTTTTGGCTGTTCGAAAGCCAACACCAGGGTTTTCCTCTGTTCCCAACATCGTGAAACTTTTACCGGATTCCGAGTGGCCATGGGTTAGTAAACATACACTATAACCATCAACACATGACGTAGCCAATGGCATCACTTCTTCGAAAACCTGTACGACAAAGGGTTTACATGGATCGGTTTATGAATACCTGTAATAATGTCATCTACTATATACGTCTTATTGTTTATTTGATTGTTGTTATAGTGACAACTTTTAGCTGGACAATTACCACAGGGACACGTTTTATGGCTGAGACTGTTGTTTTCCTAAAGGGAAATATCACACGAATCCTGCTACTACAAATGGAACAATATGTACGATCTCTGTTCTTTCCATAAAGGTAGGGGAAATATATTCAAGTCAAAACGTTGTCATACTTAACCTCTAGACAAGGGAAACTACAATCTAAGGAAAACAACGCGCCCCTATGGACTGTAATTACCTCTGATTGCGAAGCAGTTGGTATAAATACTTTATCGAATCTGTAAACTGTTTCCCTGTCATCACATCGTATCTCTTGGTCTGATACTATTTCGATGGCAAACTTGGATTTATCACCATAGCAACAACGACAGAATACACGAACATTTCCTTTTGCTTCTTGGAGCTTGACAATGAAAAGAACAGAAAGTTAATACATCACCCAGCCCATAGGGCTTATTTGTCAAGATGAAATTAAATAAATTATCTAAAGAAACAAGCATGTGTAACTTCAATTGTGAAAGACAGTTAGCCTTATTTGTCAAAATCAAATGAAAAAAATTCGAAGCATACAACTAATATAATGTACCTTGTTGTAGAATGTTTTTCTCTGAAGACACTCTTTTCGATAGCACGCCCTCAGTTGTTCTACTTCAACATTAGTGTCATCCGGGACATGTAACGTAATTTGGGTGGTCGACGTATGACCCTCAAGATTTATTCTTTGATCTTGAATAAATCCTTTGAAATCTAAAAAAAATCAAAAACCCAGAGATATTTTGATGACGTCTATAAATGATTGTTTGCTAAGACTAGTGTTTCTCCTAGCAAAACAAATTGTATGTATTTTTATTATTTATGTTTCTTAATTTAGTTTTTTCTTACCTGGTATAGTTATGAATCCCTGTTATAGTCAATATAAGCTTTGAATATATCGTTATTACCTCTTTCTTACAGGCAATGTAAACTGTCTGTGGTATTCTCCATACCAAGCCTCCACTTGCTATTGGCATAACTCAACCTGTAGTTCATACTACTATCGAGAAAGGAGCTTGAATTTTGAATTTCTTTTACAGCCAATGTAAACTGTTTGTGGTATACTCCATACCAAGCCTCCACTTGCTATTGGCAGAACTCAACCTATAGTTCATACTACTTATTAAAGAGAGTATTCACAAGTCTATGCTAAGATGTCCAGGAAATCTTTATTATCACGTGTTCACAATTCTATACGATGATCTGTCACGACAAGGCATACATCAAAATACTTTGATCGAGTTTTTTGTAAGTATTTTCACCCAAGTAAAATTTTATGAATTAATTAGCTTGTACCACTGAAAGCGATGTATCGACTTACTCTTTACACATTCTCGAAAACCAGAGCTATTATTTCTTCGAAATAGTAGGGACCGGCTCGTTAAGAACGGTGCCGTAAAACGGTCGTGGTTTGCGACGATGTCTTTACATCGTCAGTATAGTTCTTGCAACGAGTCCACCTACACATCTGAACTTCACATTATAACTTACCTTGCAGGTTTTGAGTTACTAAGTTTTTCAGTTCATGCTTCTTAATCTTCAAGTGTCGTAAGTTCTGATTCACCGATTTCAAAGTTTGTTGAAACCGTTGGCTTTGGAACTGTTATAAAGAAACTTGCAGGTAGAGATTTACGCATATCACGTGACATGTGTATAATACAGGTCCCCAAAATAGCGCATAGCAAAGATTTGAATATTAGGGCCCATTTGCCCAAGATGAGAAGGTACAAATTTGGTGAGATTGGATCTACTGGCTGAAAATCAATGTTGAACTGTCCAAATTACTTGATTTTACTTGATAATTTAAGAAGTAAATATAAAACGTCTTCTCCGGCCACGATTGAAAATTGGTCGTGTATTTAATAAACTTCCGTAATATAGATTACAAATTTTGAATGAGCCGACCCCCCCCCCCCCCCCTTCCTCTCTTTTTCTTAGATGTCGTAGCTTCTACGCAATGTACCTACCATTTGAGTTCGATTTGTTCTGGCTTGATTTCCCAGTAAAGCAATTTTTCTTTGTAGAAGAAATATCTGTAAACGAGATTTATTATGATAGATTGACAAACAAGAAAATTCATCCATAAATTCATTCTACCTGTAATTCTAACATCCGTCATAAATTACGTTTCCATCTCAACCAGCTACATGTTGGCGTCATCACGTCATACGATAAGAATTACCAGTTGCATATGACCTTTAACCTCTAGTTCAAGACGATGTTATATAATTGTAGACTCAATTATATATATATATATATATATATATATATATATATATATATATATATATATATATATATATATATATATATATATATATATATATATATATATTGTCAATTTAATCGATTTTAACTACAGTGTTAATGTTGGCATTGATTACTCACAAAAAGTTTATCTCATTCATTCTAGTCTAAAATAAAATGAAAAATTACTGAAGATTTTTTTTCTTCTGCTTGATATTGGCGGGAAAGTGCTTTTATTTGTGACATGGTCAGACTTGAGCTTAACATATTACCGAATCACGCAGTATGTTTGATTGTTTTATAAATAATGCCAACTAGTACTTATGGTAGTTCACGTACAAGTACTATCTCACTGAATTCCAACAAATTCAATGTAGTATGGTTACGAAAGAAGAGAACACACACGTATGTCCATAAACCGAAACATCGATAGAATGATCGACGTATATATATTCTCTTACCTGAGTTTTCAATTTCTGGTTCTCACCTTGTAAGGACTCAAATTGAGCTTTTGGAACCTGAAAAAAGTAAAAAGTTTACACTGTTTAAAGAAACTTTTCATGGGTTCAACTTTGTGTCTCTGTTATTCAAACCTTTGCCGTGTTTTCCTGTCGCATCTTTATTTCATCAAGACTGTTTTTATTTTTGGTTAAAATATCAGCTTAGTAGTAGACACTTGAATGAAGTAGCTGATGTCTTATGGTTCAGAAGTGGTTCGTTGAGTTTTACATCAAATGCGATTGTCTTTCGGTTAAAAAGTGAAATTGGCACTGAAATTAATGCATGTATTTTCATAACTCATGACGATAATTTAAAGGCGATGCTCAAGTCCTTTAAGTTGATGATACAAGCATGTGGCACCGTCGCGTCGTAAAACCATTGGACGGTCCTCTTTGCGACATCATGTAAAAGACAGCGGATTTTTGTAGATCCAGCGGAAAAAATATGATGTCGTATGTGATGATGGTTCAAGAATGAATACGTAATAAATAAGTCATCTCACCACTGGGGGGTCTTGAGATTTGGGCATGGAATGGTGTACTGGTGATGACATTCGAGTTGATTGTTGTGGAGCACTTGGACGGATTAGAGTTGTAACATTGTCATCATGGTGATAACCAGGTACAAATGTACCATGTTGCTCCCACTCGCTAGGGAATGGTTTCCAATTCTAAAATAACAATATGTAAGTGATTTAATTACAATGTAACATGCACCAAGATTTATCGTTAAAAGGAACAGGTAAAATAAACATTTCTTTTGATGGCTATATATACTAATAAAAGTGACACTGTCCTCTAACACCCACTCCATATAGAAACCTTGAAATATAATTGGAAAGTTATTACTCAATGCATTCAATTGAGTCTCTATGCATTCAATGTGACAGTCTCAATGCATTCAATGTGACAGTCTCAATGCATTCAATGTGACAGTCTCAATGCATTCAGTGTGACAGTCTCTATGCATTCAATGTGACAGTCTCAATGCATTCAATGTGACAGTCTCAATGCATTCAATGTGACAGTCTCAATGCATTCAGTGTGACAGTCTCAATGCATTCAATGTGACAGTTTCAATGCATTCAGTGTGACAGTCTCAATGCATTCACTGTGACAGTCTCAATGCATTCAATGTGACATTCTCAATGCATTCAGTGTGACAGTCTCAATGCATTCAATGTGACATTCTTAATGCATTCAGTGTGAGTTTCAATGCATTCAGTGTGACAGTCTCTATGCATTCAATGTGACAGTCTCAATGCATTCAATGTGACATTCTCAATGCATTCAGTGTGACAGTCTCAATGCATTCAATGTGACATTCTCAATGCATTCAGTGTGACAGTTTCAATGCATTCAGTGTGACAGTCTCTATGCATTCAATGTGACAGTCTCAATGCATTCAATGTGACATTCTCAATGCATTCAGTGTGACAGTCTCAATGCATTCAATATGACAGTTTCAATGCATTCAGTGTGACAGATTCAATGCATTCAATGTGACATTCTCAATGCATTCAGTGCGACAGTCTCAATGCATTCAATGTGACAGTCTCAATGCATTCAATATGACAGATTCAATGCATTCAATGTGACAGTCTCTATGCATTCAATGTGACAGTCTCAATGCATTCAATATGACAGATTCAATGCATTCAATGTGACAGTCTCTATGCATTCAATGTGACAGTCTCAATGCATTCAGTGTGACAGTCTCAATGCATTCAGTGTGACAGTTTCAATGCATTCAGTGTGACAGTCTCAATGCATTCAATGTGACATTCTCAATGCATTAATTGTGACAGTCTCAATGCATTCAACGTGACAGTTTCAATGCATTCAGTGTGACAGTCTCAATGAATTCAATGTGACAGTCTCAATGCATTCAGTGTGACAGTGTCAATGCATTCAACGTGACAGTTTCAATGCATTCAGTGTGACAGTTTCAATGCATTCAATGTGGCATTCTCAATGCATTCAGTGTGAGTCTCAATGCATTCAGTGTGACAGTTTCAATGCATTCAGTGTGACAGTCTCAATGCATTCAACGTGACAGTTTCAATGCATTCAATGTGACAGTCTCAATGCATTCAGTGTGACAGTCTCTATGCATTCAGTGTGACAGTCTCAATGCATTCAATGTGACAGTTTCAATGCATTCAGTGTGACAGTCTCAATGCATTCAGTGTGACAGTCTCTATGCATTCAGTGTGACAGTCTCAATGCATTCAATGCGACAGTCTCAAACTCTCAATGCATTCAGTGTGACAGTCTCAAACTCTCAATGCATTCAATGCGACAGTCTCAAACTCTCAATGTATTCAATGTGACAGTCTTAATGCATTCAATGTGACAGTCTCAAAGCATTCAATGTGACAGTCGTAATGTATCCAGTGTCCAGTACATATAAGAACTAAACAAACCTGTGACGTTTCCGAGTCAAAGTATAATCTTTGATTTCCTTGCTTCATACAATTGAAAATTTGTCCATCTGGGTGATAATAAGTCTCAAAATCTTGAAGTTCTTGGCCTGCCTGAAATAAATATGAAATATATACAAACTCACTCTGGAAGCAGTGGTAAAATTTCTGAGGTTTGAAATCTCGAATGGAAAATGTATTTCACTGATATTTCACATTATATATAGACAGTGCTAATAGACTAGACTAAGTGTCTAATATTTTGATGAAAATATATAAACGCAATCCGCAATCCATTTCTCTCTGTCTCTATGTATGTATGTATGTATGTATGTATGTATGTATGTATGTATGTATGTATGTATGTATGTATGTATGTATGTATGTATGTATGTATGTATGTATGTATGTATGTATGTATGTATGTATGTATGTATGTATGTATGTATGTACAGTATGTATGTATATGTATGTATGTATGTATGTATGTATGTATGTATGTATGTATGTATGTATGTATGTATGTATGTATTTCTGTCTGTCTGTATGTATGTATGTATGTATGTATGTATGTATGTATGTGTCTGTCTGTCTGTCTGTCTATCTGTCTGTCTGTCTGTGTGTATGTGTGTGTGTCTGTCTGTCTGTCTGTCTGTCTGTCTGCCTGCCTGTCTGTCTGTCTGCCTGCCTGTCTGTCTGTCTGTCTGTCTGCCTGTCTGCCTGCCTGCCTGCCTGTCTGTCTGTCTGTCTGTCTGTCTGTCTGTCAGTCTGTCTGTCTGTCTGTCTGTCTGTCTGTCTGTCTGTCTGTCTGTCTGTCTGTCTGTCTGTCTGTCTGTCTGTCTGTCTGTCACGTACATTTACAATTGTAAATACTTACATCTCCGGCAACTTTGTAGTATTCGTCTATATTTCCACCCTATAGAGTTTAAAAATAAAATAGTATTTAAAGGGTATCAAAGTATTATATATCTGAATAACAACGCTCTTGTTAATACTGTTTGGAGCTGAGCACCAGATATACATGTCAAAAGTTAAGTATCAAATTATACATATCAAATAATTAACGCATCATTCAATGTCTTTTCAGGAGGTTATAGTTACGAGTATATGCGTGCAGCAAGTGTGTTTGTCAAACTAGTCACACACACACACACACACACACACACACACACACACACATACACGCGCGAGGGACATAAACACACACATTTTTATTTGGGTTACTTATTATTCATAATTATCATACACACGTACATTCATTTCATCATCAGTTATTTTCAAACTCATTAAAATCACCTAAATTATGCGTGAGGATAAATCATCACATTACCTTTTCTATTTCTTCAGCTTGTAGCATATATGCATACGTCTCATCGTCGACGTCTGCCTGTATGAATTAATTATATATACTTTAATACAACAGCATGTATCATGGATTAACATGACAATACTAAGTCTGATAAATTATTTTACAGAATTTGTGCTGGTGACAAAGATAGCAAATACTTACATTGCGTGTTTCACTTGTAGTGGCAGACTGTCTCTGTATCGTGGACGTCGACAGTGTTGTGGGCGATGCTGGAGTTGCCCTTGTTTTTTTGCCTGCGCCGTTTCCCATTGTACGATGACGCGTCGTATTGCGATGAACACAACTTAATTACTATACTACTGTATCGTGTACTGTTGACAAGAAATAAAGACATCATTCGAAGTATAAACCATTCGCTTCTTCTATGAAATGTACGGACACATATCCCTTCAAGATCTTGTCAGTTTATCGTTGGATTACCCCTGTAAGCCTTAAGCTTACTGTAAGGCTGTGTTGCCATAGAGTTCCAGAGGTTAGAAAGAATATCAGTCTTATTGAGGCCATCTAGTTTTCATTTGCGTGCGTGTGTAGATGTGTGCATAAAAGAAAGTTGCATTGCATTGCATTGCTTTGATGTGAATTTCATTATTGGAGTTAAGAGTGAAAGCGGAAGAAATATACAATATTCTCTACGTCTGACTACTGCACTAGATTGTCAGATATTAGTGACGTCATTGTTTGATAAAGAACGTGTCTATCTTATACTCTATCTTTTGAAATGTTTCCAAAATGTCTGATAAAATAGTTTGGTAAATTATGTAATTAAAGTGTTAATGAATAACCTATCTGTTCAGCTTTCTTGACCTTCCGAGTCGCTAATCGTGAGCGAAATGTCCAATGGCAATATCAATACAACCGTTTAGCATACAAAACATGTATATACACACTCCCCACCCACTTTTTAAAAATCAAAGTAGTCAATTGGAAAATTGATAATTCTAGTTATAATTGGAAATACGTAGAAACATTTAAATGTACGTGGGGACCTATCTGCACGTACAGCTGTAAGCAAGAACCCGGAAGTACAGTCCGAGTACGGAACTGTCCCTCGAAAATATTATGTCGTACCATACAGCAATTTACGATTCCACTCACAACAGCTCCAAAGTCGCTAATCTTACCTTAAACAGAAATCGTGGTTGGAAACAGCGAACGCATTTTACAAATTCCAACAACTATTTAACAAAACACTTCTTAGTTCCGTCATACGCACTGTGGTACAACATATTGGCTATCATGGCCGACAGGTGTATGGTTCAAAGCGCGTTCAGCTACCATGACAACAAGTAAATGTATATGGTACATGACCCGGATCTTTCTGTCAAAAGACAGCACGCGTGAGGTTGTGTTATCGCATAGCAAAGTTCAATTGTCAATCTATATATTTATATAGATATACTGTGCTATCAACTGACACAATCTATTGATCTATTGTTATAACCGAGGTATGGGGAATGAAAAATGGGGAGTGGCGGAGGAGGACTGGGCTAGGAATGTTTCAGTTTCCCCAACATCTGATATATAAAGATTTTATCGCTGTCATTCAATATATGTTCACTATATATTCAAGATGTAACATCTTGGGTGGGTGGGGGAGGGAGGGGGGGGGGGGGCTGGGCTTAGAAAGTTTCAGTTTCCCCAGTATCTAATAGTTACATAAAGAATTTATTGTTCTCATTCAATATACACAGACAGAACACAAAAGCAGTCACTGAGTGGCCGTGCACCTTTTAAACAGCGCCAGCTAACGTTTTAAGCATTCCACTGGCAACCTTTGTTTTTTAGGTCCATTTCGCTGTCATATCGATACATATCATCGAAATGTCTCAATCGGTGCTCAGTTGTTCCGTCTACACATTATATGTCAAAAACATGCTCTCATATTTCATTATTTTTAAATAATGTATTTCTGACTGGACTTTTATAGCAGTAATTAATACAAGTGTACTAAAGACAGAAAAAAGTCTGACTGGACTTTTCCTTTAAGTTGATAGCAGTAATCAATACAAGTGTACTAAAGGCAGTAATAAATCTGACTGGACTTTTCCTTTAAGTTGATAGCAGTAATCGATACAAGTGTACTAAAGGCAGAAATAAGTCTGACTGGACTTTTCCTTTAAGTTGATAGCAGTAATCAATACAAGTGAACAAAAGATAGAAATAAGTCAGACTGGACTTTTCCTTTAAGTTGATAGCAGTAATCAATACAAGTGTACTAAAGGTAGAAATAAGTCTGACTGGACTTTTTCTTTAGGTTGATAATAGTAATCAATACAAGTGTACTAAAGGCAGAAATAAGTCTGACTGGACTTTTCTTTTAAGTTGATAACAGTAATCACAAGTGCAATAAATTGACTGGATTGTTACTAGAGATACGATATACAACAGATGCTGCCTATATGTGTAGTTTTCCTATGAAATGCATAGAAAGTGGTGAAATGAATCTTCACAAACCACAACTGTTTTACGGCACCCTTCTTAATGAGCCGTTCCTTTTATTTCGAAGTGTAGTGGAGGAAATAATAACTCTGGTTTGCGAAAATGGGTGAAATGTAAAAGAATTACAAGGCCATTTCATATCCTTGAATCTTCTGCCACCACCAAACCAACAACAAATAATTTTCTGGATTACTAAATGAATTGGCAGCAACAGCTATATTGAGTTGTAGTGAAAACTAACAATGAAATATACTATCTAAATAACATGTATGGTTTAAATCATGACAGTAATATGAACAAACAAACAAACAAACAAACAAGCAAACAAACAAACAAACAAACAAATAAAAACAACAAACAACTGGGTGAGATATAGATACAGAGATAGACAATATTATCAATGTTTAAAATGTTACATTTGATGTAAGCAATAGATATAATTTTAGTGATTGTACATAAACTTGTTATAACCTTCTAGTACTCTC
>NC_135551.1:28680879-28848379 GCF_964340395.1 Glandiceps talaboti | reverse complement strand
TACTAGCCATTACATCATTGCATTCCCACACCTCAGTCAGATGTTTTGGGGCGTATAGATTTCTATGCATACCAAGTTCATTTATTTCATACGCTAATTTCATCTAGAATTTTAAAAAAATAAAAAATGAGAGAATATATGAAAATAAGTTTTGATATTTTCTTTACACACCATCATTTGTGCTTGATGATATTTCAATATATGGAAACATTAAAGATTAATTCTCAGATTAGACTTGATATTGTGATTACTTTTGTCCACTCAATTTAATTACAAATCACTTCCTGTATGTAAAATAACCTATATCTTGAGTTATAAACATTGACTTGGTTTCTATTGTTTTACATTGTTTTTTCAAGTAAAACCAAAAAGTTGCTCTATTATTAAAAATCCAAAATAAGTATATATTTCTCATCCATAATACTATTGTAAAGTTGTGTACAAAAAACAATGAGGAAAACTGCTATCCTTCTAATTTTTAAAATTACAATGTTTGTCAAAAGAACTTAAAAGTATCACCTGTTGTGCACACCTCTCTACAGGCATCTTACCCACAGAAGTTGCTAACCCTGGACAAAGGACAGATTTTATTGGATCGACATCATCTCTTTTATTGAATTTTTGAACTGTAATAAAATGAATACAAATTAGAGATCTGTAACAGAATAATGAAAGTATATTATTCATCATCTTATCTATGAAATACAAAAGTATAAAAATGTACTACTTATTACTGCAGCAGATGCAAACACATGATCTGGAAGTCAGATCCCTTTGGACGATTCTATGAAAGAGACAAACAAACACTCCATAACTAATAGCTCATCCTATATATTGAAACCTGCAAAATTCCTTGGTTTACCAGCTGATAAAGAGTAGTTCAGTTTATTGGAAGACCTGACTCAACAGTGACCCCCTAGCTTTATTACAATTGTTAGGTAAACGTAATTGTCTTAATCTTGAAAAAAAACGAAAATTAATTACTAGCCACCATTGATGTCATACCTGCTAGAATAACAGCTCTAAATGCTAGATATGCATTGACTGTATTAGCAACGACTTGTGGTACTCTCATTGTAGGTGCAGATATCAGGTATTTAATCAGTTTTCCTTCATTATGTTTTGTTGATGGCGTTGGGGCTTCACTGTCAGGGTCATAGGCTGGTATGATTGCAACATCTCCCTAGAGACAAACAGAAAGTAAGCAAGATTCCAATGGCAGGTGTTAATTACTGATATATAATGGAACACGCTTTACATGAAGGACAGTATTTATATAGAGGACACTATATTGGAAAGGTTTCATGGTAGAGTATGCTACACATCAGAAAGGTCTCATGGTAGAAGGTGTTATACATTGGAAAGGTTTTATGGTAGAGGGCGCTATATATATCGGAAAGTTCCCCATGGTGGACATGGAGGGTGCTATACACATCGAAAAGCTCTCATGGTGGAGGGCACTATACATTGGAAAGATTTCATGATTGAGGACGCTATATATTGGAAAGGTTTCATGATTGAGGGAGCTATATTGAAAAGGTTCCATTGTTGAGGGCGCTATATATTGGAAAGATATGAAACAGAGGACAGCAGATTAGATGGAAAATGGGATAATGATATGTGAGTAGTATTTAAAGTATTGAAAAGATGTCATACACTGATTTGTATACACACTTTATATCAAGGAAGTATTAAGTCCAGGTGATATATAAACTGATAACTTACCACTAATATTTCTCCATCTTTTTCTTCTCTGATAACTTTCTGAAGCCTTTCCTGCCTAAAAACATACAATTATTAGATTTCACTTTGAATACCAAGGAAATTGCAACATTTTTTTAATTTTGTTTGTATTTCATAGTACTACACATTTGTTGAGGGTTTCTATTGGACGTTTGAGGTAAGTAATATTTTGGTTAAATATTCACCAAGTCACAGCAATTTGAATGCAGTTCTCATATCTGACTGGAAACAAAAATGACTAATTTTTTGTTTCATTTCATGAAAATAAAAATGTGACACTGGTTTTCATGGTTACACATACACTGACAAAATGAATTGGTTTACTTCATCATTATACAAACCCACATTTGCCATCCAAAATGAACAGAATACACATAATCGATTCCTCCATCCATGAAACCAAAACTGTTTGCCGGGGAAACCTGGTAAGAATTCAGAAAAGAATGTCATGATTATGGAATATGTTTGTGTGTTATTAAACAAAGTATTAAATTTATGGTAGTGGGGGGGGGGGGGGGGGGTGGTAGGGTGTCATGAATCATGATACCACCTGGCTGTCTGTGTCATTATTATCTTAACAATCAAAGTGAATTACAGTAATAATAAGAATGATCAATGTATTACTTACAATTGCATCAGCTGACGGGGCTTCTTTGAAGATGTCGCCACAAGTTGCCTGTAAAGCCAAACAAAATTAAGAAATGTTTTTTTACAGAATAAAACTCAAAAAGTGGAATATGCGAGCACTAAATCACTGCCAAAAATTGATAATATTGTCCCCAAAATTTGAACTTGCATAACTTTAAACTTTAATATACCTTACCTTAGCTCAAATACAGGATCAACATAAAATAGCAAAACCAAAACAACAAAATTGTACAGATTCAAAAAAATTGCCTCAAGGAAAGTGCTCTTGCATAATTTCGAAATGTGAAAATTATAATTAATACTAATAATTATCAGTATTATTATTATTATAAACAATAACAATATTTTAAACATATCTTATTCATTTGATGGTACGAAAGGCTATACATGTATTGACAGTGTGTTCAAAGTTATTGGATATGGTAAAGCAAGTTTCCATAGTTACAGAATTGTTATATTTTGCATAACCTTAGCCGAAGTGAAACTGTGGGTACTGAACTTGAGGTGTGGAGGCGGGTTATGGAATTGCTCAAAGTTTGAAAGTATTTGTTGTTGAATTAAAAAAATCATCAATTTTTTACCGTAACACTGTTGTATTCTTTAAATTCTTCATTCCATGCTTGGACTAATCGTTGGTTTATATCGCGAAGATGATACACAACATTGGTCTTCGGACTCGGTTTCTCACTAATTTCCAAGTTTTCAATCGCTGCCATTTTCACTACCTAGCGTATACTAGTATGTGGGAGACAACCAAGGAATTTAGTGTCAGCAGTATCTCGTGGCCAATGTCGATGGCGATCATGAGTAATGATCTATTTTCTGTGGTTACGTACGTTCAGAACATGTCATCCCAGCTCGACACAAGGGAGGTGTCGGTACTATTACGGGGGTGGGCCAGATGAAAATCAGATGGAACTTGTCAAATGTGACCCTCTCCTGATCATAATTCTAGAAAGTGACCAACCTCCATTACATATTTGTGACTCTACTTAATGAGTTAGTGAAATATTCAAATGTTCCCAATCACAGCTAAGTAAAATCTGACCCTCCGCTAATTCCCCCCCCCCCCGTATCATTACCGAAGGCTTCCTACCTCATCTGCTTCAGTTATATTCTCTCTTCCGGGTGCGTGATTTACATAACAAATGCTAATTTACATACGTCCAACCTGAACCATCATGGCGGCCAACATGTTGAAAAGTTGCGTACGGCTACATCAAATAAAAACGCCAGTAAGTTATCTTTTTAACCCAGAATTTTAGCAAAATTCGATACTAGCGACATTTGTAATGCTATGGTATGCTCTCACGTCTGTATGTAAATATCGATGACTTTCGAGTTCGTGGTTTGTTCTGCAGCTCTGGTGGAGGTTGTTCCTCGGGGGTTGTTCTCCCAACCAACGTGTGTGTAAAGTGAACGTTACCAATTTCTTAGGTAGTGGAAGGGTTGGTTTTTACTTCAGAAACTGCTCGTTGACGACATTTATTCAGTTATTCTTAAAACTCTGCATATCTTTGAAGATAAAAACAAATAATGTATATAACTATATAAGTGAATACAGGGGTAATATTTTTATCTGTTTTGGCACGTATTAAATCAGGTTAAAGGTCAAGCGAGTTCATGACATATTATTAGCCATCATAAATTTAATATTATTTATTGTCACATTTTCGAAACACAGCATTGTTTTTCAATAACCATTAAGAAAAACTATGCAGGACTTGGAGTGTTGTACACAAAAAATAAAATGCCACAATAGCTGGAATAATTCTCTGGAATAATTGTAGTTTTAATTTTGCCCCATCTTTTTTTACATTGTATTTTTCTTAATTTTTCTGTCTGTCAATGTCTGCGAAGATATCAGTATAATAAAATGTGGGTGAAAAACCATGTTACCTAGGCTATACTGTAGCCACTACTCTTTAGTAGCAGTGTCTATGCAATATAGTCTCAAATGTTGACTTGTTACTTTATTAGGGGTGTCACTGATTGTCAATGTCAGATCCTTCCACACTTATGTATCATTTTATTGCTTTTATTACAGATTTTTGGACATCGAAACTTTTCTGTGGTCAAGGGACTGAATGTAAGTATTATCAATTCATATTATTAATCATTATATATAGCCTTCATATTAGGTTATATTTCTGAGGGCAAATACAATAACTTAGCATGCTGCATAACAGAGTGTTGGTATCCTCACACTGAACATATACTAGTAACTCAATGTCAAGGCTATAATGTATAGATGTAACTATCATGCAGGACATGTAGGAAATTTAAAGGAAATAAAAACTTGACTTTCCTCCTGAACAATCCTACTTGATTTTACATTCATTGCCCAAAAATATTAGCAACTCAGTATTGATGTACTATTGTGTAGTCCATGTCATTTGCATAATTGTGTAAACAAAGTCACTGTTGTACACAGGGCTCGAAATTAACAGTAGTCCTGTGTCCACAGACTACCAATTCTTGTCATGGGGCTACCATAATTTGCAGCTCGTAGTCTGGATGGAAGTTTTATGGACTTGAATCAAAAGAGGAACTCTGTTTTCAGTTCAGGAATATGGGACTAATGCTACCACTTTTTCTGAAATTGGTGGCCCACTAAGTCTACCAAAGAAAAAAGTTAATTTCAAGCCCTGTGTACCTCATAGTTGATGACATTACACAACCTTCATAAAGTTATGAACACAATGGTGTCACATTTATCATGTAAAAGGAACTACAGTCACATGAAGAGAATTAACCCACAGAACTCATCATGGCACAACATTGATGGAGTGTTGACCCTTTAAGTTATGTAGTCACTAATTTCTTACCCATCATCTGTCTTATTATAATTATTGTATTTCTAGCACTCTCATTTCATCAGTCATGTAAACACCTATTAGTTTGTTAACCCTTGCTATTGTCATTTCAATATAGGATGTAGTCATAGCCAGTGCAGTCAGAACACCTATTGGTTCATTTAGGTCATCATTAGTTGGTGTTCCAGCACCAAGACTTGGTGCCATTGCTTTGAAGGCAGCTGTAGAGAAAGCAGGTAATGTAGAAAGTAGACACAAGATTTGTCTTAAGATGTCTTTAGATTGTTAACTTACTATTTGCATGTGTGTATGTGTGCATTTACACACACATGTGCATGCATGTGTGTCTGTCTGTCTGTCTGTCTGTGTTTGTATGTTGTCTGTATGTATGTATGTATGTATGTATGTATGTATGTATGTATGTATGTATGTATGTCTGTCTGTCTGTCTGTCTGTCTGTCTGTCTGTATGTATGTATGTATGTATGTATGTATGTATGTATGTATGTATGGATGGATGGATGGATGGATGGATGGATGGATGGATGGATGGATGGATGGATGGATGTATGTATGTCTGTCTGTCTGTCTCTCTATCTCTCCCTCCCTCTCTCTCTCTGTCTCTCTTTGTCTCTCTGTCTCTGTCTCTGTCTCTGTCTCTGTCTCTCTCTCTCTCTCTCTCTCTCTTTCTTTCTCTCTCTCTCTAAAAAATATGGAATATATACTCTGGTCATTCTACATTACAACAACATGTGTCTGTGGCATGACAGTGCATGTCTACTTTGCTGGTTCTGCTGTGTTCAAAATTTGAGTCAAAAAGTTCAAAATTGACATAGTTTTCCACAGTATTTCTTTGATATTACTGGTGCTGGTATAATTATGTTATTCCCAATATTTGTTTTCATTCAGCGGAAAATACTCGTGACCTAAGGGTTGTCACTACTCATCTTCATCTCGTAGTGACAAAGACCCCTTAGCTCACTTGACTGTATGAAAAAAAATATTGGGGAATAACATCTAAATACACTGAAAGTCTAACAAGATATCATACTTATTTTATTTATAGGTATTGCTCCAGAGGAAGTAAAGGAAGTGTACATGGGTAATGTCATCCAGGCTGGAGAAGGTCAAGCCCCAACTAGACAAGTAGCATTAGGAGCAGGTTGGTGTAGTACTTGAATCGTGTTCATGATTTACTGGGAAGTGGAGGCTAGACAAACTAAATGAACACTCTTCCTACTTTAAGTATGAATAAATTATATCCATGCACTTAGGGGAATACAGAGGTATAACATGCTACATGGTATACATGAATTTATGACTTTGGAACAGCTAACTGTACTGATGTTTATTGTGCAGGCTACCACATTGAAAACATATATATTGCCATCTTTTTTTGTATTCTGTTATGCTTTGCTTTGTATTGTTTTTCTTAACTAATTATTTTCTACTGTTATTTTGTTACCGTCATAAAGATGTAATTCTTGTTACAACTTTTCCTTTTTTCAGGTCTGCCTCTTGCCACTCCTTGCACCACTATCAACAAAGTATGTGCGTCTGGCATGAAGTCCATCATGATGGCTGCACAGAGTCTTATGTGTGGACACCAGGTAATGATACTTACTGTCAGTGTAATCATCAGATATTGCTGTAACTGTGTGTCTGTCACACATGTTAATCTTTGGTATGACAATATAAGTTGATAAGAACAATACTTCCATGTGATAAACTAATTAGTACAGGTATGTGATAAACTGATTACTACAGGTATGTGATAAACTGATTACTACAGGTATGTGATAAACTAATTTAGTACAGGTATGTGATAAACTAATTAGTACAGGTATGTGTTAAACTGATTAGTACAGGTATGTGATAAACTGATTAGTACAGGTATGTGTTAAACTGATTAATACAGGTATGTGATAAACTGATTTAGTACAGGTATGTGATAAACTGATTAATACAGGTATGTGATAAACTGATTAGTACAGGTATGTGATAAACTGATTAGTACAGGTATGTGTTAAACTAATTAGTACAGGTATGTGATAAACTGATTAGTACAGGTATGTGATAAACTGATTAGTACAGGTATGTGTTAAACTGATTAATACAGGTATGTGATAAACTGATTAGTACAGGTATGTGATAAACTGATTAGTACAGGTATGTGTTAAACTAATTAGTACAGGTATGTGATAAACTGATTAGTACAGGTATGTGATAAACTGATTAATACAGGTATGTGATAAACTGATTAGTACAGGTATGTGATAAACTGATTAGTACAGGTATGTGTTAAACTAATTAGTACAGGTATGTGATAAACTGATTAGTACAGGTATGTGTTTTTTAGTACAGGTATGTGATAAACTGATTTAGTACAGGTATGTGTTAAACTAATTAGTACAGGTATGTGATAAACTGATTAGTACAGGTATGTGATAAACTAATTAGTACAGGTATGTGATAAACTGATTAGTACAGGTATGTGATAAACTGATTAGTACAGGTATGTGATAAACTAATTAGTACAGGTATGTGATAAACTAATTAGTACAGGTATGTGATAAACTGATTAGTACAGGTATGTGATAAACTAATTAGTACAGGTATGTGATAAACTAATTAGTACAGGTATGTGATAAACTGATTAGTACAGGTATGTGATAAACTGATTAGTACAAATATGTGATAAACTGATTAGTACAGGTATGTGATAAACTAATTAGTACAGGTATGTGATAAACTAATTAGTACAGGTATGTGATAAACTGATTAGTACAGGTATGTGATAAACTGATTAGTACAAATATGTGATAAACTGATTAGTACAGGTATGTGATAAACTGATTAGTACAGGTATGTGATAAACTAATTAGTACAGGTATGTGATAAACTGATTACTACAGGTATGTGATAAACTGATTACTACAGGTATGTGATAAACTGATTAGTACAGGTATGTGATAAACTGATTAGTACAGGTATGTGATAAACTGGTTACCTTACAGGTATGTGATAAACTACTACAGGTATGTGATAAACTGATTAGTACAGGTATGTGATAAACTAATTAGTACAGGTATGTGATAAACTGATTAGTACAGGTATGTGATAAACTGATTAGTACAGGTATGTGATAAACTGATTAGTACAGGTATGTGATAAACTGATTTAGTACAGGTATGTGATAAACTGATTACCTTACAGGTATGTGATAAACTGATTAGTACAGGTATGTGATAAACTGATTACTACAGGTATGTGATAAACTGATTACTACAGGTATGTGAGAAACTGATTAGTACAGGTATGTGATAAACTGATTACTACAGGTATGTGAGAAACTGATTAGTACAGGTATGTGATAAACTGATTACCTTACAGGTATGTGATAAACTGATTAGTACAGGTATGTGATAAACTGATTAGTACAGGTATGTGATAAACTGATTACTACAGGTATGTGAGAAACTGATTAATACAGGTATGTGATAAACTGATTTAGTACAGGTATGTGATAAACTGATTACTACAGGTATGTGATAAACTGATTTAGTACAGGTATGTGATAAACTGGTTACCTTACAGGTATGTGATAAACTGATTAGTACAGGTATGTGATAAACTGATTACCTTACAGGTATGTGATAAACTGATTAGTACAGGTATGTGATAAACTGATTACTACAGGTATGTGATAAACTGATTACTACAGGTATGTGATAAACTGATTACTACAGGTATGTGATAAACTGATTAGTACAGGTATGTGATAAACTGATTTAGTACAGGTATGTGATAAACTGGTTACCTTACAGGTATGTGATAAACTACTACAGGTATGTGATAAACTGATTTAGTACAGGTATGTGATAAACTGATTAGTACAGGTATGTGATAAACTGATTAGTACAGGTATGTGATAAACTGATTTAGTACAGGTATGTGATAAACTGATTAATACAGGTATGTGATAAACTGATTTAGTACAAATATGTGATAAACTGATTAGTACAGGTATGTGATAAACTGATTAGTACAGGTATGTGATAAACTGATTTAGTACAGGTATGTGATAAACTAATTAGTACAGGTATGTGATAAACTAATTAGTACAGGTATGTGATAAACTGATTAGTACAGGTATGTGATAAACTAATTAGTACAGGTATGTGATAAACTAATTAGTACAGGTATGTGATAAACTAATTAGTACAGGTATGTGATAAACTGATTAGTACAGGTATGTGATAAACTGATTACTACAGGTGAGAAACTGATTACTACAGGTATGTGATAAACTGATTAGTACAGGTATGTGGTAAACTGATTAATACAGGTATGTGGTATTTAGACCAGACTTCAGTGTTAACTATGGGTTACATGAACATCTATTTTGTGAACTCTTTCCAGGATGTGATGGTGGCAGGTGGTATGGAGAGTATGTCAAATGTACCATTTATGATGAATAGAAATGCACCAGCGTATGGAGGACATAAACTTGAGGTAAGGTGGCAATTGACCCTGTCAGCCTGTATATCTCAATAAACAGATGTCATGGCAACGTACATGCATAAACGGATGTCACTGTAATGTCCATGCATACACTAATGCAATTGTAGTGTACATACAGAAACTGATGATGTCATTGCACCTTGTATACAGAAATGGATGATGTCATTGTAATTTGATATGATGACAAAAATACATTATATATTAACTTCACAAATAAGCTGAATTCTTAAAACTTCGTCATCACATTTGTCAATTATAAATTTATTTCAGGATGGTATTGTGAGGGATGGTTTGACTGATGTATACAATAAAATCCATATGGGTAACTGTGCTGAAAACACTGCTAAAAAAATGAACATTGGACGAGAAGAACAGGACCAATATGCTATTAATTCATACAAAAATAGTCAGAAAGCTGCTGAGGTAAGAATAATTTTTTGTTTCAAACCTGCCATTCTGTGTAAAATATGTTCTGAAATTATAATGATAAAGTTAAATTTGCATACACAGTTTGGAAAGAGTGCTGTGATAATGTTTTGGAATAATTTTTCAGTCCTTAGAAATATACAAGTTTGTGACAACAATGTCATGTATGTATTTCAGTCCATTTGCATAGCTTATACACATTGAAATTATTCCTACAACTTGGTAAATATATTTGTTCTGTGGTTACAACTGTGCTACCGTTTATGCAAATATAATAAAGTCCAAATTTAGCCATTTTGATGGATTGAGAAGATAATCTGAGACAAAGGGGACTGAAAAATCAATGATGAAGAATTTTAAGATTACTGTTTGCTTGATATTTTGGGTTTGTACAGTTTAACAAGTCATGGTTTTTGTTGTGACAAAGATTAACATATTCATAAACCAAGAAAAACTTTCACTTTCAACAAATTAATAGTTGTACAACTTCAGACATCAGACCATGGATGAACTGAACCTGTTACAAATAGGTAAAGTAAACAACTGAATTGGATTGGATTAATAACACTTGGCACAGCATGTTGGAAATACAGAGACTTGTATTACATTCCATCATTTGATAGAACAGTTTTATGGCCACTTTACATAATTATTCATGTTCACAAACAAATTTCCAGTTCCCCTGGCATTTCATGTAAATGTAAAAGAGGCCATAAAACTGTTCTTTTCTAATGATGAAATGTAATACAAGTCTCTCCTGTTCCAACGTACTGAGCCAAGTATTATTACTCCAATTCAGTTGTTTACTTTCCTTGTCTGTAACAGGATCCATTCATCCACAGTGAATCTGGTGTCAATAGTTGTATGCATTTCCACTCTCCCTACCATCACATACTAGACTTGTAAGAAATTACTATAATTTGAAATTGTACTGTGCAGGGTTGTTGTAATAAGAGACATTATAAATATAACATGCATGAAGTGTTATTTACATATCATGACAACCATTTTATGAATTGATTACAGAGTGGTATCTTTGATAAGGAGATTGTACCTGTCAGTATTCCACAAAGAAAAGGTTGGTATGAGGGTCATAGGACCTGTTTGATAAATGTGGTTGGTATGAGGGTCTTAGGACCTGTTTGATAAATGTGGTTGGTATGAGGGTCTTAGGACCTGTTTGATAAATGTGGTTGGTATGAGGATCATAGGACCGGTTTGATAAATGTGGTTGGTATGAGGGTCGTAGGACCTGTTTGATAAATGTGGTTGGTATGAGGGTCATAGGACCTGTTTGATAAATGTGGTTGGTGTTGGGATCCTGTTTGATTAATGTACCAGTGTGTATTCTCTGTTAGAGTGTATGTGTAGTAGCCTGTCTTGCAAGCCATGATAAATGAGAGTACAGCACTGAAGACTATTTACTTACTCTGTTATTTGTTGACATAAATTGTCCTGAATCAAGTAGACCACTACATTGTCAGATTCACACTCTGTCTGTCTATCGTGATAGAGGCACTATGTCAGAATACACTTTGCTAACAGTAGCCCATTTATACATACATGTTCTACCTCTGGAACTCTCTAACCATATACCCTGATTCACTCCATGTCTCTACACATCAACACAAGGTATGAAATTTGGTGTTTACACAGAGGACAATTAATTCTGAGTCATTACGTCTTTGTGTTATAGAGACCAGAGTGTTTCAAGAAGCCTCTTTTAGGTGTTTAATGTATTTTGGGGTTGTTGTTGTTGTTGTTGTTGTTGTTGTTGTTGTTGTTGTTCAAAAGTATAAGATGTGTTTACTGTTACACAGCAATCAAACCACCTGCAAATGTGAATAACGTATCTGAATTACTGACCATTGACCCTTGTCAACAAATATGTCACCTTTGACCTCACAGTGATCTGAAAATCTGCTACGTGTACTCTTTTGATATGAAAATAATTATAAAATAGGACAGTGTAATATACCGGTAGTTACTTTGGAACGACAAATTGAAATCATAAACTACTTTTCACGTCTGACAGGACCAGAAGTGGTTATTAAAGAAGATGAAGAATACAAAAAAGTGAATTTTGCCAAATTTCCAGCCCTAAAGACAGTATTTCAGAAAGATGGTGGAACGGTAACAGCTGCTAATGCTAGCACTCTAAATGATGGTGCTGCTGCCTTAGTACTGATGACTGCACAGGCTGCAGAGAGACTGGGTGTTACACCATTGGCTAGAATTGTAGGTGAGTTCTTGTCATCTTTTT
The DNA here is from genome assembly GCF_964340395.1 of Glandiceps talaboti. NCBI lineage: Eukaryota > Metazoa > Hemichordata > Enteropneusta > Spengelidae > Glandiceps > Glandiceps talaboti. The sequence continues at coordinate 28,835,960 of NC_135551.1, read as the reverse complement.
CTATTTTTCATGATTTATTGTACATTTTTGAAAGCAAAGAGAAATAATTTGAGATGAGAGAAGCAAATTACTGATTGTTGGAAGGTGAGTACTAGAAGGGAGAGTAAGTGGTAGATTTGAGGGTAAGTGTCAGGAGGGAGGGTGGGTGGGTGCCAGGAAGGAGGATGTGTTAAAAATATTAATTACAAACAGTGGAAAGGAATTAACTGCTGATATATATCTTTTCTATAGGATTTGCAGATGCAGCAATTGCCCCCATTGACTTCCCTATAGCACCAGCCTATGCTATGCCAAAGGTATGTATGTGTGTGTACGTGTGCGTGTGTGTGTGTGTGTGTGTGTGTGTATGTATGTATGTATGTATGTATGTATGTATGTATGTATGTATGTATGTATGTATGTATGTATGTATGTATGTATGTATGTATGTATGTATGTATGTATGTATGTATGTATGTATGTGTTGACTTTGTGGATGGTACTAGTGAGAGATGGAAAGGGCAGGCAATTAGAGACTTAATATTACTGGAAATTTATGTATTCCTGTTCTCATTTATACTGCTGTACTTTCACTATATCATACCCAACTTTCACTATATCATACCCAACTTTCACTATATCATACCCAACTTTCACAATATCGTATTCATTGATAGATTAACCATTCATTATGTCATATATCTTGTCTCTAGGATAAAACAAACTCCATGGGGAGAGAATTATGATAACATGAACATGTATTTCAAACATTTCACCTGGTTCAAATGTTGTACGCTACATTTTTGAAAGAGATAGGTACAATAACTTGAGCATACACACAACATCTAAGTTTCCACCTCATGATTCAAATTTTGTTCACCGGTTTCTAAGAGAAAGGTACAATAATTTGAAGATATACACCATATCTAAGTTTCCACCCCTTATCATTGCAGGTATTGGAACAGACAGGAGTGAAACAAGACGATGTCGCCATGTTTGAAATCAATGAAGCCTTTTCTGTAGTAGTACTGGCCAATATAAAGATGCTAGGTATTGACCCAGACAAAGTTAACATCCACGGTGGTGCCGTCAGTATTGGACATCCTATTGGGTAAGTACATGTTATCATTGTGACTGTCTATACCTTTGGTTAGGACATAGACCCCACTGTCTATAGTTAGGACATAGACCCCACTGTCTATGGTTAGAACATAGACCCCACTGTCTATAGTTAGGACATAGACCCCACTGTCTATGGTTAGAACATAGACCCCACTGTCTATGGTTAGGACATATACCCCACTGTCTATAGTTAGGACATATACCCCACTGTCTATAGTTAGGACATAGACCCCACTGTCTATGGTTGGAACATAGACCCCACTGTCTATGGTTAGGACATCGACTCCAAACATTTATATATATATATACAATCTCAAGTAGTTGGTTTTTATCTTCTTGTTTCAGTATGTCAGGAGCAAGAATCACAGGTCACATGGTCCATAATTTGAAACCTGGAGAAAAAGGATTAGCAGGAATTTGTAATGGTGGTGGCGGGGCTTCAGCTATTTTGATTGAAAAACTGTGAGATGACATTTTTCTAACCATGTAAGCTGACACGTAAACTCTATAATGGTGTCTTCCACTTACTTCCATCTACAAGTTACAGAGGATTACTTCAATTTATGTAGGAGGTACAGGCATCTACGTACATCATTTCAGTCTGACATGCTTATGGCAAGGACTCATGATCTCTGAAAATAAAGATATCTAAAACAGAGTGCCACACTCACAGCGAACTCATTGAGTTAACGGTACAGTGTGAACTTTATAACCAAATATTATTTCAAGGGTGATAGAATGTGTGTGAAACAGAGAAAAAACGTTGTTGCTGGAAGTCTAAGGAGCAATATCAGATGAAAATTGATGACACAGCTAATTGTCAACAAAACATGGTGAATATTTGTCTTTCCCAAAATATAAACACTTTGGCTCCATGCAAAATTTGTAGAGGGTGCTGTTCAAAAGCCAAATGTTACCTGGTCGTAGAGGGCGCTGTTCATACTAAAATGGATTTCCATCATAGTCCACAGTCAGTGAATAATACAAAGTATAAACCTATGTCATTTCCCATTGTATATAAAGTACACTAGCCTTCAAGGCAAACATTCTTTTTCTGACATAGTTTATTTCAGGTGATGAATAAGAAGGATGTTTGTCAGAAGTGATTTGATGATATAATCTTTATTTAAAGTGATTTGAAAGACCTAAATGCAATGCATACCAATACCTATACTGACCTTAAAGAGTGCTGTAACTTTAACAATTAATAAAAACAATTATTGTAAAAATGTGTCTTTGATTTGCATTGTTCTCCATTCATAAACTTCACTTAGTTGGAGTCAGTGTGATTATCACTTTTATCTATGTCATGGGTACAGAGGTAATGTGAACATCACAAGAACTGAATAATTTGTATTCACGATTTGTTATGACAAACACAGAACAACACTGAAGATATCATATAGGAGATAATGGCGATGACAATATGATCAATCAATAACTTGGAAATAACTAATCAATTGTTAGATTTATTGATTGATTGACCATAGAGCCATATTCATGGAGTCAATAACATTACTTCAATTTCAAAGTAAATATTTTATTCAGAAATAAATATTTGTTATTTTTAATGCACATGATCAGACTCTTCTTGAAGTCTGACATCATCCATAGATTTTCTATATAAAGACCCCCTAAGATACTAAAGCTACCTATATGGTAATAGTACTGGGCCAAGCATCAAGCTCCAACACTGCTTAAAATATTCAACCAGAAGTTGGTGTAGTGAGATAGTTTCTAACAACACTGCTATAGAAGCTTCTTCATTGAGCTTTTCTTTTCATGGTGCAGTCACACCTAGTATTTTTACTCATAAAATTTACTTTTAACAGTCAACCGTTACCAGTTAGAATACTTTGTAACCTTTAACCCCTAGAATACCATGACTGTAGATTAATGACACTCTAGGCTAAGCAATTTTTACCTGTGCACCCTAAGTATTAACTGGAAGAGTAATCAATGTACACACTCCACCCTAAGTATTAAGTGAGAGATTCATCAATGTATACACTCCTGTAATTACATGTTACAAACAGTGTTTAGGTTATGGTTAATTGGAGTGACAACAATAACAGACCTTTCAGTCTGCCATTCCCTAAAGCGATTCTCTCAAACTTTCCAATTTGGAATCTAATTCTTCCTTCATTAATGGATACATTTTATACCCAACTTCTAGAACCAGTGCCCCAAAAATATGAAGACTGGGCTGAAAATGTGACAGTGTGTGTGTTGCAATGTTGAAAAGACTTGCTTGTTACCACGGTGATCACAGTCATGATCTAATATAGTGTTCTGTTTCTGAGCAAGGACAGGTAAAATATGAATAAAAATCAAAACATAAATATAAATATTCATTGATATATAAATATTAAAATACTAACTAAAGTTGTGTACAAAATGGCTCAAGTAAATCATGAGAAGCAAGACTTCAATTAGCCATATGAATTAAACTTGAAAATTATGGATTTATTTAGCTATGTACACAATTATAGTATCTTGACATGAATGTATAGAAAGTAGAACTAAGTTAATCATATGAAAACTGAACCATAAACCATCTCAGACTACTACCAGTATCGTTTTCCCGCTAGCAAATATAATCTTACAATGACCGTTGGTGGTGCTCTACACATCGTGTTATCTTCTTGAAAGAAACATCTCATGCCAGCGTTGGTGGCGCTCTTCAAGTTATCCTGCAATGCTCGATACAACTTTGTTAGGTAAAAATGGATGCTGCTAGTAGATTATTGATATTAAAACGTTAATTTTCTGATACTGGAAAGCATATTTCTAGAGTTGTCTAGTTAGTCTTTATACCACTAAATACATCACGTTATTGAAGGAATGTCTGCCTATTCATAGACAGTTGGTGGAGGGTCTATGGCCTATTGGAGACACTTAATAATCAGGTCACATTGCTCCTTCCACAACAAACTTCTATCAGCCAAATCTCAACCACACCTTTAATCTTCCCACCTCATCCTCATTTTTACAAGCCATTAATTTGTTATATTCATTATGACATGGTACGCACTACTATGTTAACGCTTATATAAAATATTAATATAAAGAGTACGATGGAATTCTTGTATTTGCCAAAAATTTATCATTATTTTGAGTTTCATTATTTGAGCTTCTCTTTGTTCAGGTATAATTTTAAATTTGATGTCAATAAAAATAAATAAAGGCAAAATTTTAACAAAATATCACTTTTCTCTTCTCACAAGAGAATCACATGAAATATGATAGCCCACACATTTTCTGAGGCATATCCATATCCATACCTCCCCTGCCCTGCCTGCTCACCCCATCTGCAGAGACATAGTGGACAAAACCACTAAATCTTTGACATTCACAGGACCATACTAAATTAACTGCAGCACAGGGGATGATTGGGGGATGTACACTGTGTTAGTGGCATTATTACGGGGAAGAAAACGACAAATTCTACAAGCACATGAATCAGTTTAGTTGGTGAAAAATAGATTTTATTTTCAAATGGAATGGTTGCATGATCATTAGTATGGAAGGCACATGGGTATGGTGTTAGAAATGTACATATTTTAAGACTATATGAACACTACATTAAAGACAACACTCTCTGAAACAGTCGACATCAAAAAACCAAAAACTACATACATATATACATACATAAATATTACAACTTAAAAGTCAAGTCTAGACATAAACTACATTAGATTGAAAATGAAATATCACAACTTTTTATCGTACATTTCAAACAAGGAAATATACCACAAGCATTTTTACTATCGTACATTTCAGATGAAATATATAACAAGCACTTTTAGTATTGTACATTTCAGACAATGAAATATACAAGTATTTTTAGTATTGTACATTTCAAATGAAAAAAATAAGCATTTTTACTATCGTATATTTCAGATGTAATGAAATATACAAGCATTTTCACTATCATACCTGTTTCAAATGAAAAATATACAAGCATTTTTAGTATTGTACATTTCAGATGAAATATATAACAAGCATTTTTAGTATTGTACATTTCAAATGAAATATATAACAAGCATTTTTACTATCATACATTTCAGATGAAATATATACCAAGCAATATTAGTATTAGTATTGAACATTTCTTCAATTCTACTGGCAATTTCTAAACAAAATGTTATCCTCAGATTATATATTACATGTCTGTTTCAAAAACTCATTTTTTAAAAAGCGCTGACTTAGTTGAATAACAAGTCATAATTTACTGACTTGATTTAAAAGTATTGCTTATATTAACAGTATAAAAATTATACTCCAATAGTTTGGAAAAACATCCAGAAGTCTTGGTCTGATAAAATATATCAGATAACTTAAACTATCCTTTACTATACTTTAACATGGTGGCCACCTTCAAGGTTAAAAGTCCTTCTAAAATATACATATCAATTATTCTGGGTTTTTGTTTATTTTTTATTTTTTAGCAAAATGTCTTGAGGAGACTGTACAGGAACCGAGTTCCAATATTCTGACCTTTGACCTTTGACCTCCGGTCTCTTATCTCACAGTACTGCATCTACAATTAATAAAAGTCAAAACGTGAAAGTTAGTTTTGCGTGCAAGAAATCTGCAGTGCTGTCTCTCAAATTTTGGAAAGACTTGGTTTGAAGTTTGATCAATTTTGAAAAGACTTGGTCTGAAATTTGATCAATTTAGAGTTAGACTCTATAGTTTTGATTATCAACGTACCTGTGACCCCTGCTCTTTGTACAAATGTGGTATAAACCAATTCTTTTGAGTGGTGAGTGAATCCACTATAAGTAAATCAGTGGTGTGCAGGTAAAACTTTTAGGGTGAACTCAGTACAAACTTACACCTGTTTCAGATGACATGCAGAATTGTACTTTTTAAGAGGTGATATGAATGAAAATGATACTTTATTTTGCATATTTCTAGTTTTAGTAGCTTAATACTATAAGGCCTAATACCCTATTCTAAGGGTACAACTACATAGATATTCTAGAAGCCAGGCCTTATATGATTAATACTGTTTTATAAAACAGGCCTTATATGATTAATACTGTTTTATAAACCACAGCCTTAGAGAATGAATACAGTTCTGTGATCAAGACCTTATATGGTTAATACTGTTCTTCTCTTTATTGAAATACAATAACTCATTTAATTCTATACCTGACTTAATTTTACAACAAAACTATCCAGAAACTCACTCACAATAAATAAAAAAATGTGCATTGGATTTCAGATATACGCGAGTTGTTAACATGTTATTTTTGTCCATTACTATTTATTTATTTTAAACGATATAATATTCACTACGAGGAAATATTAGTCATTATCTAACTATGAATAATTTATACTCATAAAATCTTTTATGTAAGGTTACTAAGTTGTCAAGAAGTACAAAAAAAACCATTGAAAGGAAGGCAAAATAAATTCTATGCAAAAATATGAATTTCTGGATGAACAAAAAATAAGAATTTCTGATTGAACCTTTTATTTCTACACATAAGACATGTTTTTACATTTTGTTTCCCTTTTTGCCAAAATTCAGTAATACTAATAGTAATATACGTGTAATCAAATTGAATGCATGTTATATCAATTTTAGTCTTTGTGGTTTTGACTTCATGGTCTTTTTAATGAATTTACTAAAGGTAGATTAATTGCTATGTCTACTTAAAATACACTTTACTCCATGATTTCTGACTTGTCCCTTTACAGTGCTTCCAATCAAAGTAGGTAAACTACAACATATTGATACATTACCAAAGTAGATTTGTGTCTTTGTATAAAATTTAGTAGGGTCACATCATATGAAGTGTGTCTGTTGTTATAGCCTTGGGGTAGCGAGTCGTTACACACCAACGGCTGGACCTTTCAGACTACTGTTATTACAGATAACTTCAAATCATAGCAATTTGCAAAATTGGTACCTCTTACAGTTATCGTGTTACATACTAACGGCTGGACCTTTTACACTAATGTTATTACTGATAACTTTAAATCATAGCAATTTGCAAATGTGGTACCTCTTACAGTTATCATGGTTTGCTGTTGTTAGACATCACTCCACATAGTACATCTAGCTGTGATGTGTGAATAATTACACCCTATTTGGTGGTTTTATCAAAGTAAACATTGTTATTCAACTTTGTATAGGCAATGTTATGACTACTATCGCTAAATCTACATCAATGCATCAGGGCAAATTCAGTAATGTATCAATATGTTGCAGTACTTCATTGTTCATACTTCGATTGAAAACACTGTAAAAATACCTCAGATGTGCACCCTTCTACCTTGCTTGTACCTTCACTGAGATTTACAACAAAAAATATACAAGACATAGTCAATGTCACCCATATCACCTCTTAAATCATATATATTGAGTTAATTCATGCACAGGGTTTGATATTTGTACTTATCTAAGACAAGTTAAAGGGCGGGGGTATTTGTAAACTGTTCATGGGTTGAATTTTAGTATGGATAAAGAAAGAGTCAGCAAACTACATGCACACAACAACACTTCTAATTTACATTCCATGGTAAGTTAGTACAACCCATCAGTAAGAATAAAATATTTAAAAGATTACAAAGTCACCGACCAATCTTGTGATTTACACACCAAAGTGAATATTGCACCCCTAATTTCTATCATATTGGACTCTGCCACCTTTAAGTTACATAGGGGAACAAACCAAAGATGACACAAGTTAGGGGTGAGTGAAGTTACAATTTCTTAAAAAGTTCCACAGTGCAGTTAATTGAGTAGCATTTGTAGATTTGTAGATTTAAATAGAAAAGAGTTTTTTAAAAGAAAGAGGAATGCAGTTAGTTTTTTCACAGTAAAGTGTCCCCTTTTGACCAATGTTAGCACACGAATACCAGTAGCATACAACACATTACAAATTTTATACAAATAATGCCATCCAAGTTAAAACTTTGTCTATTTATGCCAAGCTATATATACATGATTCCTTACATGCTATTAATAATTTTGATAACATGCAGATAGAGAGTGTCTATACAAGTATTTGCCCTTCTTTCTCCTGATCTTTTTCGTCACTTGTTTTTAAGTCTTTAATTTGTGACTCTAGTTCCTCTAACTTGGTTTTCATTTCGTTCTGTTGAGTGACTACTTTATTTTCGGCTTGTTTCTGTACGTCTTGTATACGTCTCTCGTACCACCTTTCCATCTGTGTTGATACAGTATCAAAGAAATGCTGTGTTACCGTGACAGCATCAAAACTAGTATCGCTACTATCCGTGCTATAACGTTGAGAATTCGACTTACAGTGAGGGCCACCGTTTTGACGAGGTGGGACTGGACTCTTCGGTACAACTTGTTCTCCAGGACTTTCGACATTCAAGCGATCATTAGTTGATGGATGTGGTTTTCCACTGGCAGTAAACTTGTATGAGTTGTCTCTTGCAACTTGTTGAGATTGCCGAACATCCACTTTAGAGATCGGTTGATTTCTACGATCAAGTGGTGAGTACATTGACCTCCGAGTCTGTTGACCATATGGGACTGGACTTGGCGTATTCTGTCCAGATGAACTTGGTGCATCAATTAACTGTGGAGGTTTACTACTAGGTATTTTTGCTGGGTTATTATTTTCCTCCAGTAATGCAAGTGCAAGCAAAGGATCAATAGGGTCTCTGCGTGAGCGTGAACTTGTACTTGTGGACGTTGAATCTGAGCTGTCACGATTATTGTTCATTGCAATATAATTATTGTGTGCACGGGGCGTGCTTGTGGAGTCAGGACTAGAGGTAAGAGTGCTAGGTGATTCCTTGGCAGGTATGGAAGCATTTGCAAGTGATGTATTAACAGATATTGGCGATACTGCAATGGAATGTGGACTCTGAGATGAGTTTTGAGTCCTAAGAGCAGAATAGGAAGGCGCTGGAGTTCTTTGGGAGTGCAAATAAAATCTTGCCATACCCCCAGACTGTGTGGGATTAGGTCTTATGAACCCTTCAGATTTCACTCCGGAATTACGGTGTAAAAATGAACGATTTGGTGTCGGTTGATTCTCATGAGATGAAGAAATATCTGTTCTTGAGTTTCCTTGTAGATTTGTGGTATCATTACCAGAGTTTCTCTGAAGATAGTTTGAATTGTTCTGACCAGGTTCTGAAGTGTTTGCTACATTTTGTCCTGGTCTTGTAATATTTGTACTTGTGTGGTTCTGAGTGAGATACTGTGATGACTGTAGAGGACTACTGGTGTGTCCTGCTACATTGTTTCCATTCACATTTCTGGTTTGCTGTTCCCATTGCTGGCCAACAGTTCGTTTAGGAATAGCACCAGTCGTGGGATTTGAAGGATAACTGACAGTACGTGGTGGAGGGGGTGGTTTTGCAGGTTTGGGTGGCTTGGGGGGTTTAGGAGGCTTAACAGGTCTCCCGTCATTTGAGTCATGTTCTCTATCAGTGGCAGTATTTTCTGATTCCTCTTCTAAAAGAAGGGGATCAGCAGCAGCATTTTCAATTGGTTTAGTCTTTGCATAACGTACTTCTTGCAGAGTTCGAGTGGCAGTAATAGGATCTGATGGTTTGACACCGGATTGTGGCGTTGACTGATCTGATGCTTTATTACCACCAGGTTGTGATGTTGATGGAACTTCATCTTCCTGCGAATCACTTTCAGTACAATTTTGGGTATGCTCGGAATTATGATAGTTGCTTGGCAACCTTCCTTCTGATTTTGACCGCAATAATGACGCGCCTGGTTCATCATACTCGTCATCATCGTCTTGTCCGGGGTCACTCGTTCTGTCTATAATTGAACCGTCACCATTTATGACAAAATCATCACCATACTTTCTCTCAAAGTGTTTAAATCGGTCTTCAAACCAGCCTTTGAGTTCTCTCCTAAGAGCATTAATCCTAACAGTACTGCGTCTTTCAAACTCTGCTTGTTCTTTCTGTGCTCTCCTGTCAATCCTATGTAAGCATTCTGTCCTTTCAGCTGTTATACGTTCTTTACACAGCTGATCTAAACAACTTGACTGATGCGCCATCTTCTTATCAAAGTACTTCATTTTGTCTTCCATCATTTGAGATGTTGACTCTATTTCGTACATAAACTTCTCTTTTGTAGCTTCTAACTGGTTTTCCAGTCTTCTAATATAAGGCATACAGTTACAATTGGAGACTTGTCTCTGTCAAAGATAAAAAGACAAAAATTATAGTTATCTTGTGACAGTTGTATTAAGCTAGCTAATATACTAAAGAACATCAGTGTGTCATCTAAGCCAATTTGATGTCATGCACGACTATTTTTTTCTGGTGTACCATGAATTGGTGTTCTCCTATCACTTACTATGAACATGTAGTGCCTCAAAGAAAACTATTTTATCATGTTGACCAATATCAACAAATTTGTCTTTCAATACAGAGCAGTGATGAACACATACATACATACATACATACATACATACATACATACATACATACATACATACATACATACATACATACATACATACATACATACATACATACATACATACATACATACATACATACATACATGCATACATGCATACATGCATATATACATACATACAATACAAAATTTAGTAGTTTGTCAGAAATATCCCATGCTAATAATAAATCATGGTAACCTGTCTGTATTACATAGCTGGTATTTTCCTACAGCATTGTAGAATACATTCAACCAAGCAAATCTGTAATTTCTGAACCGTCTCTCTCCATAGACTAGATGATCAAAGTGTTTGACTACATGTAGTAACCTCTACCCTATACCCCATTCCTACTCTACAACCCCCATCCCATCCTACACCCCTACCATACCCTAATCTACCCTACCCTGCACCCATACCCTACCCCACAACCCCAGTCCCCTCACTCATATCATACTAGTCTCTGTACACCATGCTTTATTGCAATAAATTTAACTTCTTTTCATAAACTGGTATTCTATTACATTGTCTTCAAATAAGGTACATATTTGTAATTGACTGTAAAATGATGAATTGTTCAAATTAATGGAGATAATGTAAAAGATTTGCATAATTAATATTAATAATTAACGAACATGGCAGCAGGTGGTTAACATTATGTAACAGATACAAGACCCTCTTTGTAGGGAATGGTTCTCTATAAACCCAGTGAGGGAGAACGATGGGAGTGCTAGATGATAAATGAAGGTTGCCGATGGCAATGTATGTGTGTGTGTTTGTGTGTGTGTGTGTGTGTGTGTGGGGGGGGGGGGGGTGAGAGTTGAAAAGGATGGGTTAACTCTGTGTCAACATGTGTGTTAGGGCTGTACCATTGCAATCTAATTAGAACAAGAAAGACTGTCACCAGATGAGTACATGTAGGTAAACAGCTGTGGCCATGTACTCCTGTATGTGTCAAAACTCCCATGGGATCTGGATCAGTGTGAACGATTTCACAAAGCCATTTACAAACTTATAAATTTACAAAAATATCAATTTGAAATCCCAGTACCATATCTAGGGCACTTGGTAGATATTACACATTTTCAATCTTTCACAAAAACACCAAAATAGTCATCGGAGACAGATGAACAACAGGTGGTTTTTATAACCTACATTCATTTTGTTATTGAGTTTTCATATTGGGCATTTCTAGACATTTTTAGAGTGTTTTGCTACACAAATATAAAGACTGTGATGTGGTTATATGTATGGTCTGTATAGAAGAAGACCCTAGGAATGTAATGTATGCACAGGCTTGTTTATGGTAATAACCTTCACAATGGTATCTAGGCTTGTCTACTGCCCATGGTATTTGGTTAGACTCATTAGACATTTTGAAGAGCCATATTATTTATCTGGGGCAACAGAACTCAGTTTAACTAAATGGTTCAAGGTCACACGATCAGCACACAGTTAGACCATCAATATTACACAGTTATACCATGTGATATTAATTTTTGTTTACAAATCATCACAGATAATTTCGTGAAAAAGCTTTCGAAATTTCCAGAGCTGAATTTGTTATTGATGTTCACTTGAACATTGCAGATTTGGATTTGAAAATGAAAGTGTAGTTAAAATGGCTCAAAATGATGAATATGTATGTATTATTTATAACATGCTTAGAAATTAAATGTGAACAATTCAGTGCATTACAGTAGTAGTTCAAATTAGATAGAACCATAACTGTGTAAATTGAACTGAGAACCCAACGTTATTTTAATCTCATAATTTAAAGCTGCTGTGAATGTCAATGAAATATAATTTTTAACTCCAACTTGAACATTAGCATAAATACACATTCTGATCAACATACAAGCTATAATTTTATGGCTGAAATCCCACATTTCCGAAACACAACCCTCTTTCACTACTCCGAGTGGCTATACATAATGTGACACTAAGGGTATGTGTTATTTATAGTCCAAACACGGCCCCTAATTAGCATGCCTCAGTAAAAACTGAAATTGTGTTGGCATTTGTGCAGTGTTGCGAAAGAATAGCCAAAGCCATTGTTTACTTTGGTGTATTGAAACACTAAAATGGGATTACGTAGTTGAATAGAGAGGATGTATAAGTGTTTGGCCATGAATGTCTTATGCTGTATCAACTTTGTCTTGTTTACTACATTTACTGATGACTTCATTAGCATATCAATACCATATTGTTGCACTTTTTGGTTGTCAGCCATTTTGTCAAGGCCTGTCATAGCACAGTTAGGCAAGTTGAACAATGAGTCAAGTTAGGTAAAATCCACTGTACTGAGTATCACTGTAACAAATCAGTCAGCTGTGTGTGTACTGGTCTATATTATAAGCTAGAAGAACTTCTTTTGAGGTGTTGAAGATTATTCTATTGAAAATCAACCTCTCATGAAGCCTTAACATTTTTTGGTTATATATTTGGAACACAATCTCTTCACTGTTATTTGTACAAGATGCACATGTGGGTAACATTGCCAGCAATTAATGTTCAGTGTTTTGCAAGGTTTGATCACTTGTCACCAACAAGTGATACTCTGTTAACATTAGACATTTGCCAAAATTTATTGTCAAAATTAAACTTTGTTTTTATCATAATATGAAAGTAATAATTTGAACATAATTTTCAATATATGCTATAACTACATAATTCATGCCTACATATTCACTTATTTTGACACTTGCTAAGCAGAGTATCACTTCACATCAGTGGTTTTATACTATTGTTATCACATACCCATCTTGGCAGTATGTAAATTTGGGGCACCACAAAGCTATTGAGGGAGCCAGTTCAGATTACGATTAAGGTTTACATGTAGGTGTGAAAAATAGTTGTGTGGGAGATCTATAGTAAAAGTTGTTCCATAATAAAAGAATGGTAGTATGTTAATAACAAAGTAATTATAATCTATCCTACTGGACTTGCTGTTGTTTTGAATGGCAACAGATTTACGTCCTATCATGGCTGCTTCTTCCAGCCATCTGGTGATCTATTGACAGATGGTTGGTGACACATGATGGACTAGAATTATCATGTGATGATGAAAACTGTTGCCATTCAAATCAACAGCAAGTCTAGTAGGATAGATTATAATTACTTCATTATTAACTTCATACTTGGATGCTTGAGAACATTCATAGACATAATGGTATTAGGTATTACAATCTCTATGGCAACACTGATAAGATAACACTAATGTGAGAACCTAGGATTGAAACTATTATTTCCATCAATTGGTGACCACTGGCATACAACAATACCTATTATAATTATAATGTACAATACATGTAACAGATGTCACTGTTTTCTATTGTTTTCTAACAAATCTGAGTAAATCCTTTTAAGGGTTTAATGCCAATCCACTAAATAACAAATTGTTACAATGTACATCAACAAATCTGACTTTGTTATCAACTTTACACTGCCATGTGTTGAATCTAGTATTAACCAGAAACGAGGAATGAAATATCAAACTCTTGAAGATTTGAAAATGTTGTTCTTTTATTTTAAAATGAGTACAAGTTATATTTCAGTGAAACCTCAGTTGTACTCATTTTTAAAGACAAACAGTAGTATACTATAGTGTTGCATAGTGTAGTGTGAGATGGGGTGGGGTGGTATGGGGTGTGGTGGTATGGGGTCATATGGGTGGGGTAGGGTGGGGTGGTGTAGTATAGTCTGGGGTGGGGTAGTGTGGTATGTAGTGTAGGAAGTATGGTGTGGCAAGGACTGGACTGTGGTGTGGTGTACTAGAGTGTGGGTGGTGTGGTGTGTAGTGTATATGGTGTGGCATAGTATAGTGAGAGGTGTTATGGTATGGTATGGTATGGTATGGTGTGGTGTGGTGTTGTGTGGACTCTGGACTGTGGTGCAGTGTGGTGTGGTGTACGTGATATAGAATAGTGTAAAGATTATAAATTTAGTTTTAATGGGTCAGACTCTTCATATTCTAGATTTGAACATTTTCTTCATTCATATTTTAAAAATGTTCCTCCCTTTATATTTTGATAAGGCAGCAGTATAGACTGAATGTATTATTGACAATGTACTCTGGTACTGCTATCAAACTACAAATTATACAACAAATTGCCATGTCTACGTTCTGGGTCATCAACCTTTGACTAAATCCTAAATTATCATGTCAATCATTGCAACAGAAAGTACTTCATTGTCAAATAAGTGACATGCAGTTGTTATCGGAATTCCTGTATGTAACCTTGCCAATGTAAAACAATAAATCACTTCTTTTAAAAGTGGATTTAATCGACCTTGCTTAAGTTGCCGTTTGTCACTGGAATGTAACATCACTCTCAACATTCAACTGTTTCAACTTTGTTTATGTTGTCAGACACCCATGGTTTCTCCCCTTAGGTCTGAATGACTTCACACCTTTGGTGTAAATGTTGAATTTTGCTAGTCAAATACCAATTACATGTGTATAACTGTTTCAGTTAGATACATGTAGTCAGACACCCATTGCCTCAAGCCTTGGGTGTACATATTTCAGTTTGCCTGTTGAATACAGGCCATTTCATGTGTAACTATTCAGACACCTTCTCCTGGAGAGTATATGTTTCAATTTGTTGTAGTTAGTAGTTTTTACTATTACTTTGTTTAATGCAGTTAACTCACATATCACTACCTACCTCTCTGACATTTCCCATAGGGTCTCTAGAATGTTCATGTGGATTTCACATATCACTACCTACCTCTCTGACATTTCCCATAGGGTCTCTATATTATGTAGAATGTTAATGTGGATTTCCCATATCACTACCTACCTCTCTGACATTTCCCATAGGGTCTCTAGAATGTTCATGTGGATTTCACACATCACTACCTACCTCTCTGACATTTCCCATAGGGTCTCTAGAATGTTCATGTGGATTTCCCATATCTCTACTTACCTCTCTGACATTTCCCATAGGGTCTCTATAATACTCAGAATGTTCATGTGGATTTCCCATATCTCTACCTACCTCTCTGACATTTCCCATAGGGTCTCTATAATACTCAGAATGTTCATGTGGATTTCCCATATCTCTACTTACCTCTCTGACATTTCCCATAGGGTCTCTATAATACTCAGAATGTTCATGTGGATTTCCCATATCTCTACCTACCTCTCTGACATTTCCCATAGGGTCTCTATAATACTCAGAATGTTCATGTGGATTTCCCATATCTCTCCCTACCTCTCTGACATTTCCCATAGGGTCTCTAGAATGGTAAATGTGGATTTCCCATATCTCTCCCTACCTCTCTGACATTTCCCATAGGGTCTCTAGAATGTTCATGTGGATTTCCCATATCACTACCTACCTCTCTGACATTTCCCATAGGGTCTCTATAATACTCAGAATGTTCATGTGGATTTCCCATAGCTCTACCAAGGTGAATATCTTGTTGGTGATTTCTTTCGTCATCTATAACTCGTTCTAAAGGTGCCTGTCTCTGTCCTTGTAAGTTTTGATAATGCTGCTCCTGCTGCCGTTGCCATGACCACTGATTCCAGACTTGTTGTTGCCATGTCATCCCTGTCTGTTGTTGCCAAGGAGGACCAAATCCAGATCTAGGTGCATCAGTGATGTTGACTCCATGTCTCTGAATTTAAGGATGGGAGATGTAATATGTTATTGTTTTGCTGACAAATTTAAAATTCTACAATACTGTAGCAGTCTTCAGTGTTTTTCTTCATATTTTTAAACCTTGGCCCACTTCTAAACCTTGGCCCACTTCTAAACTTTGGCCCACTTCTAAACCCTGGCCCACTTCTAAACCTTGGCCCACTATTTTCATTATGATTATTTTGAAAACTGTCTAATACCAAAATTTTCATTTTACTTAGTCTCAGATTTTTAAGGGCACTGTTGGTTTACTACACCAACATCGATCATCCCCCACCCCACCGCACCCCACCCCACCCTCTTCCATGCCCCTTACACAACCTTTTTATTTACCCCTTGGAACTTGGACCACTTTCTTTGTCATGATTATTCTGAACCATACCCATACCAAAACTTTTCAATTTCATTTCACAAAACATCACCTTTCCATGTGTACCAAAAGTGGTTCATTATATCAACACTACCCATCTCCTTTATGTACCCAATCTCAGATTGTAAAGGGTAACCACTGCCCTCACTCCAATGCCAACAAACCATCTCAGAATTTCAAGTGTACCATTAGATCGCTATATTAGCATTCCCCATCTCTATATCAAAAACCTTATCTCTGCCAATCTCAAATACAAAGTCATTTCTAAAGAGGTCTGCATCTACTTCACAGGTACTTTTTGGACAAATCAACTTTCAAGTAGACCTATCAGAATAGGCATATATGCATCAAGTAGAGACTTGGATATCTACATACAAATTACTGTCTTTGACAGTAGACATGTCTTCGGGATATTTGGAGGGAATCTACTTGAGTGTGAGAGCCTATTATCAATGGTATGTACAACATGTAAACAAACTATCCCTGGTATAGCAGACCAGTTTGTCACTGAGATACAACATTTTGTATATTCAGTCAGAGACTTTCTAATAATGGCCCAGTAATTTTTCTGATTTAGGAAACTTTAAATGACTTATTTGAGTAGTAACAATGTCATTGAAATATTTCATATGATTGGGAACTTGCAATGATCACACTTTTATCTATCTTTGCCTTTTCCAGCAATGATCGAACAGCAGCGTTTCTACCTGAATTCTCTGGGTTGTTTTACTGGGGTTCCCCCATCAAAAAAATAGTACACAATATTTAAATTTTACCACATTTGCCCTGTTACAGGGTTCCCCATCAAAATTATGGAAATCTATCTAGGTTTCACCAGCTTTCTCCCTTTAGTTTCAAGAGTCCCCAAAACCTTGGTACAAACACTGAACACTGTTTTCTTTTTCCCTATACATGATTCTTGACATGGCAAAAAACTAAAGATGGTTTCTTTCCAAGTATGAGTTTACAATGATATGAATATCTCATTTATTAACAACATGGGTTAATGCACTCTGATCAAATTATTCTTAATTCAAGACTTTAAAGTCTACATTATCCACCATCACACAATGCTTTGCAGCATTACCTTTTGTGATTGTGATTGTCGTGGTGATAGTCGATGTGAAGGCCTATGTCTAGGTACTTCCATATCATCATAAGACATTGGTTGTATATCATGATGATGGTGATGTAGATGATCAGGGTAGTGACCTGGTGACATTGTCTGTACTCCCATCATGCCTTGCCCTGTTGCTCTCTGTTCTCTCCTCCCCATAACAGCTGGGCCCTGCTGTACACAAGTAGTGGGTCAAGTCTTACTGGATCTTTGTTCCCTGAGTTTATCATGTCTACTTATAGTTATATTACATCACATAGATCATTCTTTTCTTTCAGACTCATTCATCAATCATCTGTTGTTGTTTCCTATCCTATTATCTCAATCTCACACTCACTCTTTTTCACTCACTCTTTTTCACTCACTCTTTTTCACTCACTCACTCACTCACTCACTCACTCACTCACTCACTCACTCACTCACTCACTCACTCACTCACTCACTCACTCACTCACTCACTCACTCACTCACTCACTCACTCACTCACTCACTCACTCACTCACTCACTCACTCACTCACTCACTCACTCACTCTCTCACTCACTCACTCACACACACACACTTACTAACTAACACACTCATGGATGCATGGAAGCACTAACTCACTCACTAACTCACCGACTAACCCCCACCCCACCCACCCACTCACTCATTCACTCACTCTTTTCACTCACTCACTCACTCACTCACTCGCACTCGCTCACACATGCATTCACACATACACTTAATAACTAACACACTCGTGGATGCATGGAAGCACTAACTCACCGACTAACCCCCACCCACCCACCCACTCACTCACTCCTGCACTCACACCCACTCACACATGCACTCACTCACTCACCCTATCGCTCACTCATGAGTTCTAAATTCCATCCTTCTCTCAAAACCCATACCTTAAATCATGCCAAATATTTCCACTTTCTCCTATCTATATTGCTATCTTCACCTTCCAATCCTTGTTTCCTAGCAACCTATTCTCTTGTTAAACCCTATCTATATTAATAAACCTGGTACTATGTGTCCTTTATGACATTAGCCAGTTTTTGTACATCTCAAGTTTGTCACATCTTATCTTTAACTTAACACATGGTACTATCATTCTGTAAATAACAGTACATATTACAAACTGTTCTTCTCTCAGTCTGTAAATTTGTCCTAGTAGATGTCTTAAAGTGACCATATGGATGAGGATTGGGTATTTATTTTGGATTTTTAATTTATAAAACAATCTTATAATGGCTTCCTCCTTGAAAAATCAATGTGAAACAACATTGAAAAAGTTTGTGTTTGTAACTTAATACAGAGCAAAAAGCTAAAAGTAAAACGTTTGTCATTGTACGTACAATAACAAACTTTTTACAAAAAGGTATTGAGGGGCAAACACAGACTTGGTCTTTGTCATTTCACATTGATTTCCCAAGTAGAAAGCCATGATAGAATTGTTTTATAAATTAACCAGAGATGAACTGAAAATGCTCCTGTATATCTTTGTATGATCTGTAGATGTAGCAAGTTTCATTGAATTTGGTGCAGCTGTTCTGCATGTATAGCCCCATTTATAAAATCATTAATTATGCAAATTAGCATTAATTATGCAAGCCATTCCCACCAAAAACTAATCAGCACTAAGTTACAGCCTGACAATGCCACATAGTAAATTGCAGAACATTTGCTTCAGTACTTTTTGATATATCAGTGGAACAAAATTTCTGCACACGCAGACAGCGCCATGACATTAGCCCCCATAGGGGAGCTAAAAATCCAAAAATATATACAAAATCCTCATCCATATGGCCACTTTAACATGATATTGATCTTTAATTTGAAGTTTATTTCAAAGTTCAAGATGACTAAAGGACGATCACACGATGTCATATAAGTTCAATATGAACTTTGCTCATTTAGGGAGGTAGGGGTTCTGGCGCCAATATTCACTTTCACACTTCTAACCAAATTTTGAAAACTTTCAAACCTTCAAATGATAACAAGTTCTGTATTTACTACTGAGATGTTGATAAGGTGTTTAACCAGTCTGCCCTCCACTGCCTTTGGCAGAACCGAGCAAATAGCCCCTTTGTGCTTTTTACAGACACCTCCATTTTCCCTCTACCCTATAGTTACATAACCTTTACTTTTAAGACACTGTGTTTACATGTTTGTTGATATTTTTTTCCATGCTGAGTTAGCAAGGGGCACTGGGTGTGTTTATGCTTTGCAACATTTTACATTTGTTATTACTACAGTTCTACAGTTTAGTACACGCTAGGCTTCATAGCAAGGCATTGGCTGGAAGTACAGACAAGTCGCATCAAGCAAAACCAGCCCTTGTGGGTGATAACTGGCTGAAAAGCCAAAGTTGGTGACAATGCTTTCAGCTCTTATGCATTATTGAGCATTAGTATTACCAGCAAAGGCTGGGCTACCATTACGCTGATTTGGGACAACACCATTTACATGAATAGGGGTGGACAGCATACACTCTAAGAGGGTGTTATTAGTATCAGTGTGGCACCCCTACCTGATGGTATTCCATTTGGTTTCTATGGTGATGATGTCGTCTAGATCTTGACTGACCCTGAGATAGGAACAGCATTGTAGGTTAATAGTAAAGTGTTAGAAAACACACACACACACACAAAGAAATCTTTATGAGCAGAAGAGTATACAAAAGATGATATTAATGGTTATCATGTCATTTGAAATATTGCATTTTTAGCTGTTACAATCACACAAAGCACTTAGAATGATGCTCACACTTAATTCACATTGTAATCCTGGAATGTGAAAGCATCACATGCAATGTCTTGTAATATCATTATTTTTATTTTTTTGTTGCTTGTTGTCAAGGAAACATGGACAAAGCATGAAGTGTGGAATGTAATGATTAAAACATCCTGTATTTTAGGAGCCTGCAAATTGGGGGGGGGGAGGGGGGGAGACTTGTTTCCCTATAGGACATGTCTAATAAAATATATAAATAAATAAAACCTAACTGAGGTAAATTACTCCTAAGACTGTCAACAGTAGTTTGGGACTGTGTTGCTCAAGTATAAAGTAGATCATGTGCCATAGATATGTAGCTAATGTGAAGTTATGGCACTATAGCAGCATTATACTTTGCCTGTGTTAACTTGTAGTTGTATTTTACTAGTTATTAATCTGCTATCAATTGTAATGTGCTAGTACTGTGATGTCATGAACTGGCCTGAATTTATTTTAAAATGTTGAATACAGTATGTGAAGCCATCACTGTTCTATACTGGTAGGTTTTTCTAATACTGCAGTAATAATACAACAATAATACAATAATGCAGGATGTGAATACTAGACTATGAGTATGGTACCATTGAATTTTATGAACTGCCAACATATATTTTGAGGTTGCTTGTTGTTGTTTTTATTTATTTGGTTGGGGGTTTTTTTTGGTGGTTTTTTTTTTTGGTGTTTTTTTTTGTTTGTTTTTTTGTTTTGGGGGGCAGCTTTTTTTGCGGTTTTTAAAGTATTTTTTCAGTGTGTGAAGTCAAGACTATCATTCCAAAAGCCTCAAAATAAAACAACACACAACTGAGTAACAACAGAGCAGATAGTCTGACAAATGATCCAAGTCAAACACATACCATTTTTTATCAATCTGAGTTCACTTTGAACAAAAACAAAAAACTAGTTGCTTTACAATAAATTCAAATACAAAATCTCAAAAGTAACATTGTGTTTTCAGGTTCTTGTGATGCCTACTGTAAGTATATCATCTGGATAGTATCATGGTGACCAGTGTAAATTCCTACTCTTATCTCAATGTGTCTGTTTTCGTAGGTTATCGTTTTATGATGGCTATTATCTCTGAAATGAATGACTACTGTCTTTGAAATGATACCGATGATAAAAGAGTTACATAAAACCACATTCCAGGATTAGATATGAACCAGATGTTGAAATATTATTATGCTAATGTGACAACAAACACATGCACATCCCCCCCCCCCCCCCCCCTTTATAGAAAACTTTACAAACTTCATATTTAGGTTAAGCCATGGGTTATCTGACTGCATGCCCAAGAACATGCATATGTTACACATCATCATCTACTTACCCTAGGAGAATTTGTCATGATTATAATAACTTCTGGATATTCATGATCCCTGGCTACATCAATGGCAGTCTGTCCTTTCTGTAAAGTATAAAACCAAAGTAAAATACAATGTAGGTGATTAATTGATATGTCCATAATATTTATTACATTTAATGTATAGTGGACATTTTCCAAGTTTAGACCTAAAGAATGCCTCGCTGACATTCAAAGAAGTGCTTCCTAAAATAAGCTTGCAAACTATGTATTCAATTCACGAAATTAACATTTCCTGAAGGCAATGAACAGTAACATGAAAACTGATGTTAAGCGTGTATTTGGATACAATGTAGCAAGTCAGACATGGTATTTTTGTGATGTATGATATATTAACTTAGCAGGTCCAACTTGACATATGTTTGAATCGTCCACCATTATGGCAACTCTCGTAGGTTCTCGCGCTTTTATACGAGCGTTGCGGGTTTAAAACAATAGATTAACCATAGACACTGTCTATGGTTGAATCCCCTATAGTCGTAATGACTCCTTGAATAAAAATAAACCCATCACTTCAGAACTTCCTCTTTAAAATATTCACTTAATATATCTGCTAAATATTTTGACAAGAAATGTTAGTACTGCAATACATCAAATAAATCTTAGAGATTAAATTTTAATAATGACATATACTAAATCTTATTCTTGTAATATAGACTTTATATCTCCTTGGTAACAAACTATACAGGGTTCACCAGGTTTATTTCCCAGTGAGGCCTTCACTAATGTCATATGTATATACCTATTTATCAACTTTCTAAATGAGTGTATTAGACTGTTTCCTAGGTAACAAATTACTGGGTGTACAGGTTTATTTCCCAGTGAGGCCTTCGCGAATGTCAAATGTATTTATATACACTATTTATCAACTTTCTGAATGAGTGTATTAGACTGTTTCAATGGTAACAAATTACTGGGTATACAGGGTTCACCAGGTTTATTTCCCACTGAGGCCTTCACTAATGTCATATGTATATATCTATCTATTTAATTTTTTAATGAGTGTATTAGACTGTTTCCTTGGTAACAAAAACATGGTTCATTTCCCATTGAGAATTGTTTTTCCTAAAGTCATACACATATATTTAGTTAAACTGTTTGAATGATCAGTGTCAAAGAAACGTGATAATCTTTAAATCTGATCATATTCAACTATGAACTAATGACTTTTTCAAAGTATTCAAACTGATACTTCTATTACAAGTTATGTAGGGTTCAGATATCTGTACTTATACACTATTTTTATATCTACATTCCTTACTCAAAGTTAGATTAATTCTATGATTCAAAGTATTCCAGCTATCCAACAATTACAAGTACTGTCAACAACTCAGTTCATCTAGTGTAAAACAAACTTCTAAGTAATAACCATTTGACCATTACCACTATGACTTCACAATGTCTCTAATTAAACTATATTTATTTATTTATATACCATCTAACAGGTATTGCCCAATAACAGGAGGAAGGTTCATAGTGTTACTGAAGGAGGAAACTGGAGTACCCAGGAAAAACATGGGCTGTTCGGTACAGTAGAGTCAAACTAAATGACACTCTTCTTACTTACAGCGTGGTAAATTTAATCAAACTCTGAATGGGTTCAAACCCCAACTGCAGTGGTAAGAGGCAAGTGGTTTAACCACTCGGCCACTGACAACCCTGAATGGGTTTGAACCCCAACTGTAGTGGTAAGAGGCAAGTGGTTTAACCACTCAGCCACTGACAACCCTGAATGGGTTTGAACCCTGACAGCAGTGGTAAGAGGCAAGTGGTTTAACCGCTCGGCCACCGACAACCCTGAATGGGTTCAAACCTTGACTGCAGTGGTAAGAGGCAAGTGGTCTAACCACTCGGCCACCAACAACCCAAGTTATATAGCTAGGAATTCAATACCAGTTTTATAATTAGATAGAAAGTCAGGTAATAGAGGAAGGGAAATTGATGCAAAAAATTCTGTGATTTGAAGACAACTTTGTTGATTAAAGCCAAAACTGAAAACATATGAGTCTGTTCACCATGTAAGGTTACATATACTTACATTATTTTTAAGACCAATATCACATCCTGCATCTACTAATATCTTGGTTATCTTCCTTTTACCTAAACTGGCAGCTATGTGGAGGGGTGTGTTACCATCCTGAAAACAAATGTATCAAAATGGTTATTACAGTGTGGGTGGGTAAAAGGGAAAGTCACACTCCAGAAGGAGATAGATAGAAAATTGAACGTTTTGCTGAGGACAAAGTATAATTATGTACTCAATTACAAAATTGTGGGAAATCAGATTATGTTTGGAATGCCTTATATATACCTTTGGTTCAAATAATAAAGATTGTTAACATGGCTGTAAAAACTATATATACACTGTACCAAACTCAAGCATAAACTGATAACAGAAAAGGAATTTTTACTTGTCCTAAGATTACCACTGTATGGTCACAGATAACGTCAAAATGTACCACATTGCATATTGTTTTGATTTCATTAAGACTTTCACAGTTGTAAATTATAGTATATGTCACTTCAAAGTCACTTTCTATATTACCCCCCCCCCCCCTCCCCCTTTCCTTTCTTTGACCTCTGACCTACCCGGTTAACAGCATTGATGTCACAATTTGCACTGATCAGAATCCTACAGCAAGTCACATGACCATGTGTAGATGCTACATGCAATGGTGACTCACCAATCTGAAAGACAAGAACATAGAAATTAATTTACAACATACACACTACTGGTAAGGAGCTATCAATCAATGATGTTAGCATGGTTTTACTAGTGAAGTTCTCTCATTTATACTATAGCATAATGTAAGTAATGAGATCTATCCATTACTTACAATGTTTACCATTGTATGACATCTTTTTGGGGACAAAGTTTACATCTAGTATTTGGTATATATTGTGTATTATACTGACATCAATCTAGTGAATACAGTTGTGCCCTCTTTCCTTCTAACAAGTAATATTTTACAGGTTAAACACAATTTGTTAAAAAGTTCAAATCAATTTGGTAAAAGTATATGCCTGAATTACATAATGGTAACACTTTATAAAGGTTACCAGATTTGTACCATGATCATCACCTTAATAGAATGAGCTTTCACATTATCTCACGTCTTGACAATCTCTGAGTGTGGGTGATAAGAACTGTGGCATATTTGGTCACACACTCTGTATCACTACCTGAGCTAAATTTTGTTTTCGTCACAAAGTTAAAGAGGATAAGATTAAAATAATTCCACACACCAATGGTCTAAAGATGGAATATCTAGAGAAGTTTTGTCTCAGAGATGAAAATTCCTCAACTCGTGAGATATTCCACTGCAGGATTCTATTAATGTATATTTGGTAATTTTTCGAATAAAAGATGAACAGAGGTGAAGATTTACAGAAAGGTTTTAGCAAATTAGTCTGAAATGGTGTTAATACGTGCATAATCAGTAATTTACCAACTCTATTGTCTGTATATTATAAGAAAACACACTTCTTCATTCGTAAAACAATTTTGAAATGAAAGCCGTTCTGTGAGATATTTTTACAGTATTCCTAACAACTTTTGCAATACAATTCTGACAATAATATGACTTATGTTATATGTGGCATGGAAAACATGCAAATATGAGATACTTCTTATGTTATTCCTTGCAGGGAAAACAAGTAAAATACATTCTATTTCTTACGTTATTCCGTGCATCTGGGTGAGCTCCATTTCGTAGCAGTACTCTGGTTGATTCATTGTGACCATTCTGAATTGACATATGCAATGGACGCATTCCATTCTATAATAAGTATGAAATAGACATAACATGGCAGATTCAGACTAAAATATTGATGTTATGGCTATCTTGATGTCATATTATGTATAGGGCTATAGATGTTGATGTGTGAGATGCCATTGCTTTGTTAATGATGGGGTGACTAAATCTGACTAAATCTGTCAGTGAGATACTGTCACTGGAGAAAATGATAAATAAACTATCAAACCATCAAACTTTGGCAGTCACTGGAGAAAACATTATACAAACTATCTAATCATCACACTTTAACAGTCATTGGAGAAAATGATAAAAAAACTATCAACCCTTGGTAGTCACTGGAGAAAACATACAAACTATCTAATCATCACACTTTAACAGTCATTGGAGAAAATGATAAATAAACTATTGAAAGATCAAAGTGTGAGTCACTGGAGAAAACATTTCTACTGAACCACCAAACGGGAGTACACATTAAATAACAGTATATTTTACATTACTTACACTTCTGTATTTGCTAATATCTGTGACTACATACATTGTAGATATGCCAAATCATGTATAACTGAACTTTAAATCTTATCTTACAAATATCAATTTCAAGGTGTACATGTACTTTTCATTTCTAAGGATTTCCCTGGAGTGTAATAAAAATTCCTGGGCTTTCACGGACATGAATGGAGACATTTTACATACCTACCCTATTACTACTTAGCAACATGTAGATAGCTCTCTCATAGTTTGAATGAACTAACCAACCTACCCTATTGGCTACATGTAGGTTTGCTCTGCCAAAGTTCACTAAGACTTCCACTGATTTACTGTAACCATTCCATGCTGATTCGTGTAGAGCTGTGTTACCATTCTGGAAAATATAAACATATAAATAAAATAAATAAACATATATAAATAAATATATAAGTAACTACGTACTAAAACCATTGTACATTTCAAATTTGAAAAGAAGATACTTTTCAATGCCCGACTACTTTGAAATTATTACATGATGATGTCTCTGATGAAAGCTAGTTACAAATTTGTCAAAGTTACTACTTAGGGGTTTTTCATTTTATCTGGGATAATAACACAGAGTTTTAGTCTCCTTACTTTTAATACAAACAATAGCACTGTCCTCAGTTGTACATAGAATCTCAAAATGTATTTAATTTAGATGACTTACACCAGGTTATTATAATGCACAAGGAGTTCAAATGTTTTTTATTAAGCATTGGGCATCTGTTTGTGTTTTGGTCGACAATCCTTGTCAGATTGGCAAATTCCACAGATAATTCTGATGAGAATCGCTGACCAAGACAGATCGAAAACGGAGGTTTCACTCAATTCTAAAACCTTTGAACTGCTTGTACAAAATAACCTTTGTAAGTCATGTGATCTATCAAACTTAGGAATAGTTTTGGTTATTTAGTTTAGATTTATCAATATCCATGAACCTGGGAAAAAATTCAGAAACATCAGAGATTTTGATCTTTATTGATGGACCAAAGTTTGAAAGAACTTTTAGCAAAAAGTGGACAGTTTTCTATTTAACTCAAGTGAGAACAGGGCTTTAATCTCTGTAATTTCAAATTAGGTAGACTTTATTTACCAATTTTCTTATTGTCAATGGAAAAGAAGTTACATTTTATAAATTTTAAGATGAAGAATCTCATGGGGTAAGAAGTTAATTGCTTCTAACTTGAAATATAAAGGGTAGGGAAAATGTATTAGGTAATAGGCAGGCTTTGTGGAGAATCACCAAAAGTCAAAACACAGTGTTAGTGTGATAGAAATTGACAAATAGATCGAGTAAACAGAATGGAAGTTGAGTTTAACCGTACCTGTGAAGTAATCCATTATGATGACATACAAATATGGAAAAGAAGAAATATGATGCATTGTGTATGAATAATAATAATAAAAAAAATAACAAATGTTTTAAATCTATCAAAACTGATGACTTTGAACTTCTTAGTTCTCACAAATGAATAAAAATAATTTCCCCTATCTTTATAGTAGAGTGTTCCAACCTGTACAGGCAACAGACAGGCTGACATTCATAAAACCCATACAGACAACAGACATTACTCACTGACACTCATAGATGTTATTTGTTAAAACTAAAGGTTAAAATAACCATGGTATAAGATATCTACTGAAGTTCTTCATTTCATTTCAATGTGTTATCAAAGTACAGTAAAACCCAGTACAGCTATACAGATAAGATGACATATAATGGTTAATGCTGACAGCTAGTAGCCAGACTACTGATGATGGAATTTATAAACAGAAGTTTGACGACAATTACCGATTACGTATTTCAAAAAAATTACTAAACCATTCATTATGTATTCATTTATTCAATGATTAAATTGTCTGACATGCTTGACCTTTTTGCAAAGTTGTGTACACTGTGTGAGGTTCTTTTATTCCATAGTTCTATACCAGGATACAGGCTTGCTGTGTTATACTACAACAAGTAACACTGAAGTAAAGCACTTTCTCTATGTGCTACACTCATTTATAGCATTCATATCAAGTGTAAAAGTATACTGTTATCAATTGGTTTATTTACAAGCCTAGCATATGACCTTTCTAATGTGGTCAATTAGCAAATAAAACAGTATACTTTTACACTTGATATGGATGCTATAAACGATTGGGGTACATACAGAAAACGCTTTACTTTGGTGTTATGGGTTGTATTTATTTAATTTACAATATCTCTGTAATGTTCTATAAACAAATTTCTCAGTTTAAATAAGGTGCAAGAACTAATACAGGCGACCATTTTGTGATGCAATCTTTTTTAATGAGAAGAGTACCATTAAGTAGTTTCACATAAAATTTTATTTTCTATTCCAATTAAACAGTAAACTTGGCAGTTATTCCCCAGAACACAAATTTACAAGAGCTATTGTCCCAACTAATCATACAAAACTCTCAATAACACTGACTTTGAAATAAAGTTATTGACTACTTCTGTCTTTTACTTCGTAATTAAATTCATAAAACTAAACAATAGCAAGCACCAGTAAACTACCCTCACCTAAACCTGCCAGTATTGATCTCTTTACTGTTCTTTTTATGTGTTCATTTAAAACGTGCCGTTATACAGATCAATATTCACAATCCGATAAAAGAAGTCATCTTTGGTGGCCTACAAGCTCAGCTGCATCATGTGAAGTACAGCCTTGGGCCATGTTAAATTATTCTTTTGTTACCTCTACACATCATTTGTATTTATTGCTGGATCCTCCTGGGTTGAGAATCTTAAGTATTGTGGATTGTATGTGATGTGCTTCTCATTGAAAAGGGGAAATGTTGTTAATTCAAACACCAGTGTGATTGACGACAGACTCAGTTTATCATTCAATGTGATCAAATAACTTGAGTTCTGTAAGTTATTTACAAGGAGTCCAGTCCTTCCTAACATAATTTTCACTTATCTAAATTCTTAGTCTAGAATCCAGACAACTGGGGATTTTGAATTTTGATTTCCCAGTCTATGTGATGGAGAAATAACGAATTCAAAACACCCATTCGCATGGATTTCAGGCCAGTAAATTGTAATCCTATATCTTTTGTTGTTGGGAGGGGTGGGGGGAGGGTGTTCTAACATATTGATGGAACAACACTAAACTAATACATATTGTAATACATATTGTTTCTGTTCCCTACTTAGTTTGGGGAATTATCACTGATTAATGATGAGTTATTCTATTGCATATATAAAACATAAACTTTTCCATTTTTATGTAGTTGGAATACTAGGTAATTCATGACAGCTTTTGAGAAGATTTGTTATATCTTTGGCAATCCACATGACTATTAACTTGTACATAGTTGTGTACAAACAAATACCTCCTACGAAGAAAGGATTAACTTGTTCTTAGTTTTGTACAAACGAATACCTCCTAGGAAGAAAGAAGATTCAAGAAGTCTAAACTTGATTGCAAATGATTACTAAGTAAAAGGAATACATTTTGATGCTAGTAATGTACAGGCAAGCTGAAGTTAGGCTGAATTTTTCATAATGTTGTTAAATTGACTTTATACCTTGATAATATGTGCAATAATGATATCATGGAAGTCACAGTAACATACTTCTTTCAACAAAAGTAAGGGCGGAAGCAATTTTTTTCTACTACCCCAAAGTCTATTGTTATAATAATACCATCACACAGAAAAAACTCATTAGAACTCAACCACCTGTGAAAACAGCTTCGGAAACTTCAAATGAACAAACTGACTACCACTTAACTTTTTGACCCCAACCCCCATTTTTCCATTATCATGGTACATCCCATTTCATTTCCATGTAAAGGCTGGTTCATTCTACTATTAATAGGGGTTACAGAACTTTACATTTCATTTTATCTTACATGAGATAATGTTTCGATTTCACATGATGAAAGTGTTGCTATGGTAACAAAATGATAAGTGTTGCTATGGTAACAAAATGATAAAAAAGATGCATTACCACCTGATCCTGCCTATCAACAGGACATCCTTCTTCTATGAGTGCTTTGATAGCCTCCACATGTCCATCGGTAACAGCTAAGTGGAGTGGAGACCGACCAGCCTACGAGAAAACAAGAAACCACTTTAATTGCAGTTATACATTCTTTACTATTGAAATTATGTGTGAAAAAGTCCCATTTTCATTAAACTTTACTCTTGAAATTATTTCTTAAAGTGTCTGATTTTTCTTAAGACCTGCTTAACTGCAAACTAGTCCGAAATTCATACTGAATGTGTACTCAATTATTATTGGTGAAAAACTGATCCAAGATCAGTAAGATTGTAAGATTCAAGGCAAATGGGATGTACATCATTGATACTGAATCATTATCAGTTTACATATTCTGCATTACTATAATTAACATAAATGTACTATAATGCTATTGAATTACACACTTGATCTCAGATTCTCTCATTGCATAACCATACCTGTATATATACAGTGGAAATCCAAGGCCAATGGATATTGTCTAATGTTGATAATTAAATCATTATCAATACATTTGCATACAGCTATGATACTCAATATTTACTCGACCTCAGATTAATCATTGGATGAAAAATGTTTCATTTTTTTCAATTATTATATTCATCAACAGTAGGTACTAACACCAGTAATCAGTGACAATCTAACTCTGTTGGTGTAAATGCCATGTACTTGGTATTTGCTGGCATGTTTATGAAAATTTAGATGTGTACGTCAACATTTGTTGATGTCTCCCTTACAGCAAACTGTGACACATATAAAAGCTATTGGGTATCTAAACAGGATTTACATACATGACTAATGCAGTTGGACTTTAAATAAAATTTCAAAAACAATACAGTCTAATAAAGTAAACAAATAAATACATAACACAGCATATAGGCAAAGGTTTCATAGTATTCAACATTTCAAAGCTGATAAGACAAAGTCAAGTGAAGTTCGTTGATATTGCATG
Source organism: Glandiceps talaboti (assembly GCF_964340395.1). Classification (NCBI taxonomy): domain Eukaryota; kingdom Metazoa; phylum Hemichordata; class Enteropneusta; family Spengelidae; genus Glandiceps; species Glandiceps talaboti. The sequence continues at coordinate 28,804,954 of NC_135551.1, read as the reverse complement.
AGTTAACCTTACAGTATATTGCACAGACAAACTGTAATACAATTTACATGATATGTAAACTAGTTCCAGAGTTCAAATCTTACTGTTCATTGATGCATAAAGCAATTGAGATGGTGATCTCAAGCCTTCTGTCAGCAAGTAGGCCCATATGGAAAGCATGTACTATGTAGGTCCATATGGAAGCATGTACTACATATCTTTATCTTAGCATAGGAATTTTATCAGAATTGTACTGACTACAGTATGGTATATCACACACATACTGAATCTGTTTATTTTAGTTGTTGCCAAGGCAATGTTCATAAATCTCATTACATTATCCTCCATTACACTATGATGCCTTGTTCCCATGGCAACATAAATCCACACATCTTGAAATATCAAGGGTTAATTACATGTGCTTCTATTAAAAGATCATCATACCCATTTGTTTCATGTATTTGAAATTATGACTAAGTTGTGGGATAATGATATATTCATCCATATGGGGAAGGGGGTCAAGCTACATACACAAATAATCACTAGTGTCTTCAAGGGAGTGTAATGACATCAGAAGTCATATGATAATTCAAGATGACAACCACAAAAATTCAGATATAAATTAAAGAGATTCCTATATACACATATTTTCCCCCAAAAATAACTTCAGCAAAAATGTCATATTTCTACTTCTACATGCATATGATTGTATTATAAGAGAGATGCTTACAACATCTTGTGTGTCAGGTTCACAGCCTTGCTGTATGCATGCCTTGATTGTAGTAGCATGGCCATTGAGAGCAGCGTAATGGACCGCTGTGCGACCATTCTGCAACCAAAATTAACACCAAATAATGTAGACCACACCCAGTTAAAGGTATAAGGGAGGGGTAACACAAAATGAGGGGTGATATGAGATTAGAGGGTTTTAACACACCATGATATATTAAAAGACATTGTTAATGTACACTGTAATACACTCAAACACCCAAATGTTATAGTCTGTAACGCCCACACCCACACCCACACCAAGTTCCATAGTTTTCAGTCACATTAGAACAGTCAAAGATTTGGGTATTTTTAGTCAGGTTTTTACACAATTTTGGAACAGACTGACCAAAATTGACTCCTCGTTTCAAATTTATTGCAAATATTTCAATAAATTTCAAAAATTAACCGACTTTTATAAAAAGTAAAAAATTGATATTGTTGACAACAAATATACATGATCATGTCAAAATCTATGATAACTGAAAAATGTTCAATATTTCTTTGAAATTAAAGCAATACCTTTTCACATCAGTCAGACTTTTTTTCTGACCTAGGTGTGGCAAGAAAAGGCTTTGAATTTGAATTTGAATAACCACTTTTCAAATACAGGTATGAGTAGCCTTTGACTTTGAATATCAATCACCATCCAACACAGGTGAATTGGTAACATAAATCATATACAAAAATATCAACAACTGTCCTCTCCAAAATAAACAAATTATATGCACACCTAGCAATTAATGTCTCATTTTCTACACAAAAAAATGTCACCGGCCTGTTAACTGTATAGTGTATTGCTACCAAGGTCTCTATTTGTGGGTCAAAATGTGGATAGTTTTGTTTAGTGCCTTTGTTAGTTTGACACAACTCCACAGTTGATGGATGACTTCTATTGAATTCCATCCTTAGTGGTATATGAGGCAAGCAGTAACAAGTTTTGGACAGTCACACATGCATTACATTGTTAGAATGACACGAATACTTTCCACCTGTACCCAAAACGACATGGATGTTAAGGTTGTTGATGCAAAACAACACACAGTAAAAAGATACACAGGGGTTAAGCACATTGACCATTTCTCTGCTCTTCAGGCCCTTAACCCTCACTCTCCCCCCCAATCCCCCCTCCCAGCTACAGATGTACTGGTCACGTCAACCTATTTACCCTAACCTACCTGTTATCAAGTGAAATATCTTGAATGAAAATTTTACAAATTAAAAATTTCCAATATCTCTCTTTTATTGGTATTACAACCAATTGCCCCCCCCCCCCCTAGTAAACTGACCAATTTAAGGAGGTTTTCCTTACCTCACAAACAAAATACTTTCACTGTGCCTCAGTACACCACATGAAAGAGTAAGAAGCACACATTTACTGTTTTACCAGATTTTTTATGTTTCCCTTGTCAAATCAGAAAATAATCAACCCTTAAACACAAGATGTTTCATGCATTCTCTTCAAAGATTTGAACACTCTTAACTCTGGGGGTGGAGTATTCACATCTACTATCATTACACATTCAGAAATGTAACTTGTGCTGCAACTGAAATTAAAAAGCTAACGATTTGGTACATCACAACACAGGTTGTTCATTTTATTTCAACTCACCTTGTCTGGGTCAAATGTAGCCCCTGATTCTACTAATTCTTTGATTTTAGCAGTTTGACCTTTACTGGCAGCCAGACGTAATTTGTCTGATAATTGACCTCCTGCTGGGGTACTCATGCCCCTCAATTTACCACTACCTTACCATACCTGTAATAAATGGAATCATCCAAAATAATAAGTACAAAATCGTTGTCTTTGTTTTATATTAATAGTACCATTTTAATTATACAAGTTTGTTAGTTTCATGAATTACACACACTCTTAAACTACTCAAATGTTACCAACTTTCTGATTACATTAATTTTGAAATGAAAGCTACGGTACATGTAGTCATAACTTTTTTTAATTTTTAGCCATTTTAATATTTCATTTTAAGAGGAATATGGATATCAAAACATAATAAGTATTCAAATTATCAACAATCAAATCTAAGTACAACACAATATGATAATGGTAGTTCAATACACACAAGAGGCAATGTAACATATGTAGGTAACTTTGAGATGTTTTGAATGTTTTTGGCATCAAAAAAAGTAATGTTCAAATATCATTTTTATATCATGTGTACACATTAATTTTCACAGTGTACGTACTGACAGGGGGTCTATGAATATGCAAATACACACTGGAAAAAAACATAACGGGAGCACTGATAATGAGATATCTAAATATTTGGGGTTGAGTAAGTTCTACAGTTGCTAGACATGATTCACCATGTTTTTTTGAAGTTATAATAATAAACGAGAAATTATAATAAGGTGTATACCTCATTCATTAGACATTACTGTTTACATATGGATATCAAGCCAGTATACACAGTAGTGCCATCAACAACATGACATACAAGATGTGTTTTAGCTGATTAAAATAATTCAACCATTACATGTAAAGTTTGTGTTTTTTCAACCACGAGCACCAAAAAAATTAACAAAACATAGTAGAAAGTCACAGCTGCTGTGGTTTCAAAATATTTGACAGGCAGGAAAGATGCAAGAGATATTTTACCATCTCAAGTTACAAATCTCTGATGTTAGGTTACTACATCAATTTGACCTCACGTAACCTTGGTAACCTAAGAGGACAATGCTGTTTGATATCTAAATACTTTTCATCTGTAACTTACACACTCTTGTTGATATCAAAGCAAACTAGATAATACTGAACAGATAGTTTTTGGACTTGGTGAGAATCCTGGGAATCTACCACTGTAATAACACACATGTACAATAAGTATATTGAGTAGGATTTGCTGGTTTCTTAACTTTTAATCAATGTTCTCTGAATTCTTCTATAATTTTATTATCATTATTTTTTTAGAAATACTGTATAGTATATTTGTTCACAACATGTCTCTGATATTTCACCTTTATGTTGTTGAATAGGCTATTTTTCATCCAATTCTTTATTGTAGAAATATTGTTGTAACTTTGTTAAAAATAAATATATTGACTCCAAATTTTCTGAGTTTGTCCCTTTAATATTCATCATAACATTAAAAACATTAAAGTATAGTTTGTTTAAATTATGATGAAATTTGATAATCTAATTTCAAAAAAACAAAAACCCTCAATCTTTTAAGTTCCAAGAAAATTTCAAATTCAATTTCAATATCCACAATTTCTTTCTTCCTATTTTTCTTTACCATGAAAACTTTCTCCTAAATTTTGAGTGTGACACTGTTATAATAAATGGGTATTGTGCCCAAACCCATCTACCTTTCTTAAAGTTAAAGTATCAAATTGCTTTCTATACATCATACAAAAATCCAAACTTTCTAAATTTCTATGAAAATTTCTTTTTCACCTGTTTTCTTATTTTCCTAAATAGTGTTATAATGTTAATATCATGCATAGAACATGAAAAATCTCACAGATAAATCACTTGAAGCACCAAAATGCTTTCTGTACTTCATACAAAAATCCAAATTTTCTATACAAAACTTTCTACCTGTTTTTTACCATGAAAATATTTACCTAAAAGTAACACATATAATATTAATATTTTGCATAGACCATGACAAAATCCCCATATATACACTTAAAACATCAAAATGATTTCTGTATTTTATAGTTTGAAGTTTAATAATTTTGAAATAAATATAATGTACAATTCTCTATTCCAATATAATTCTTAATGTTCATGGAGTATTTTTATTGTCAATCCATTCATACAATTGTGTGTAATGGTGTCTTTTGTTAGAATTCACTACAGGATTGATCACACTGAATAGATATTACCCACATAGTTTATGTTGCCTGGCAAATCTCCAGTTCAGACACACCCTACCATTAGAATGGGTTGTACTGGTATTGTTTTTTAGTCCTTGGACTGAAGTGAAAGCCTAGAGAACCAAAGAAACACAATACCACCTTTAAATTCTCTAACTTGACACAGCATATTCTTTAACTGTTGCTTGAAGAGCTGGTATCCCAATAATTACTCCCTACCTTGACTCCAAAGGAAATCTTCAGGCTTTGGCCAAACAAAAAATAAAATTTGTTTCTCAATCACACACATTTTGACTTTGCCCCATGTTTCACTTTTGCCAACTTCAAATTCATCAAATCAAAGTCCCAAACAATTATAAATCAAATTGGGGAGGGGGAGGACTGATTTCTTTGTACACAAAAATCTACAAGTTGAGAATTAATTTGTATCTATGAAGTCATTTTTTCCCCCATTTTTACACTTTATAAATATTACACAATAATCAAGTACATGTAAATAATGTTACCATAAATGGTATTGCTTCAAAAGTCTGCATGAAATGTCTGTATCGTGTCTTCTTTTAACAAAGTATTATATGAGAAACTAATTTATTTTCTGTAACAGTCCTTTGGTATGTAATTCAAGTTGTTTCATTTGAGTGTTAAAAGTACAATGACTTGATAGAAGAAAACTATTCAACTCCTTTACAATTCTAACCACATTTCACACCATCATCACACAATGCAGCCAACCATTACATCTCATGAGTTTCCAATTTTCTTAGTAAAGATCACACTCCATACATTGTTCACTAGTCTGCTATCCTTTGTCGAGGTTTTTCACGGTAAAATGGTGTATGCCAGGAAACTTTTCAAGTGTAACAAAGGTGAAATTATGTCCACCCACCTCTTGTTGTAATTTCTCAGATTACGTGCTGTGATAATGTTTGTTAGTGTACATAAGCATTTTTTGACTTAGTCAACAGCAAGGCCACAAGACAGATGTGCTTTTTAGAGGTTTCTTACAAGACTTGAAACAACATGAGGCAAACGGACTGCTAGAATCTCTCCACGTTCACCTGATATTTTATACCATGGCAATCTATGTAGCTTTTACTCTCCCTCCTCTGGTAATGGTTCCAAAACTTTACCAAAATCATTATTTAATAAATATATACATATACTAAATGGTAATAACCTAGTGGTGACATTAGTTAATATTAATCTATTTTTAAATCTCACCTTCCATGAACCTTGGAACAAAATAAACAACAACCCAATGTGATATGCAAATGCAAATAAAATGTTCTATGACTAATCAAATTTATCCAATCTCTCAGAATACATACCATTCAATAAAAAAATCAAGACATATAGCAGTTGGTTTATCACTTATATCATAAAAGATAAGTACTGTAGTTAGGAGTTCTTTGTTTTTCAACTGTTTGTCCACCATGACAATGCTACCATGGCAAAATGTGCAAAGTTGATGGGATTTTTCAATATCTCACAATTTTGGGTAGTTTAGTTTTACATACCTGTACCTGCCTAGCTCCAATTCATAGAAACCTATTATGTAAATACATGTATGGGCAAAACAGAATGCTGGCCCTCAAAACACTGATATCACACAAGCATGGTTGATTTGCCTCAGGTCTGTTGACTCTTAATCACAATGTAGTGACATATGCAACAAATATGCAATATATGAAATAACAAATAAAGGTGGTCTTGAAACACAGCCAGTGTAAACACACCAATCTTACATTGTAAGAACACGGTTAATTATTTCTGGTTGAAATATTTCCTGTTGTTTTAAGTACTGTGATCAAGAAGTCAGGTATGGCAAACAACATGAAATAAAGTCAATTTTCTATGATACTGTTTCACAGTCAGTGTGGTGTTTTCTTTTCCTGGGTAGTCCAACCACTTTTGAGATTCAACTTGTTTCAACACAGATTGTTACTGGTAAATGGGTGAAAATCCCTGGATTACCACAGGTTTGAATTAATAGAATAATACTATAGTATATCCTTCCAAATTTATGGCCGTTTAAACCTCATATAAAAAAGTCAAACTGTGAACTTTTTAAGTTTGTAGATAATTCTAAGGACACATCACAAGTTACTGATTAATGTATGTGAGTGTGACACAAGATTTGATTTGATTGGTTCAAATTAATGATTCTTTAAAACCAATACAGAACACTGCAACATACAGAAACCACATAATGATATAACTAGTATTTTGACATACTTATTTGGAAATGTTCCATACACGGTTGCAATATTACTGTGGTATGGGATAAGCTTACACACTACAATATACAATAAGTTACATGTACAACCCTAAAATGTCAATATTTTAATATACTTATTTTATAGCAATATGTTACTATTGAGTAATCTCTCTGGTTTGGGATACACTAAACATACCCTAAAACTTCATTATACTTAGAAATGTGCTACTGTTGTGAGTCATCTGTCTGGAATACAGTAAACTTACCCTAAAACTTCACTATACTATAGAAATGTGTTACTGTTGTCAAGTGAGTAATCTGTCTGGTTTGGGATACAGTAAGCTTACCCTAAAACTTCATTATACTTAAAAAGAAATGTGCTACTGTTGTGAGTCATCTGTCTGGAATACAGTAAACTTACCCTAAAACTTCACTATACTATAGAAATGTGTTACTGTTGTCAAGTGAGTAATCTCTCTGGTTTGGGATACAGTAAGCTTACTCTAAAACTTCACTACCCTAAAGTAATGTGTTATTGTTGTACTACTAATACTATCTGTCTGGTTGGAGCTAAAGTAAGCTTACCCAAGTACAATAGAAAGTTACAACCCTACGGCAAAGACTAAAGTATTCTTACAGCCATTAACTTGAAACCACAGTCACCAACCTAACCTGGAGGTAGTACTTTTGATAAGTTTACTGTCTATGTTATAGTACAAAGGAGCATTTCTAGACACACCCTTCCTGTAAGGTAGAAATTCAAAACCTTCATTCCCTAACTGAATAGGTGAAATCTGGTGGAATCAAGGGAAGCACGAATTATTCAATAGTATTCCTACCCCTATGTAAACTTTGCATCAAACTTAAGCTTTAATTAAGGAAAGTTTACAACCATGGAAACAGATAGTTGACGTTTAACCTCTGGAACACTCAAAAAGGCATTGAATTTCAAATACATGTAGGTCAAAATGTCTCTGCAGACTGAGGTGTTGGTTCACACAAACTTGTTATATGAAAGTTACAACAAGAATTAAGATATGGGACAATAAAATATTTTTATATTGGAATGGTAAATTGGAAACAAAAGGTGATGTTTTGATTTATCCATTTGATTCAGATAAAGACATTAACACTGAATCAAGGTCTGTACTCGATGATCAAAACTTTGCATTCGTTTCAAATTTACCATTCTGAAGTAACTATATTTTAATAATAATAATAATCATAATGCTTTATTTCCCAGATTCAAAAGGCATAATAATAAGAAGATACAAATACATAAGAAAATTCTGAAACCATGAACATATATTCTCCATAATTAAGATATACACTGAAGGAATATAGAGAATGATAATTCTGTGGAAATGTTGATGAAGATTTGTATTCTTTCCATCATCACAAACCACACCCTCTTTTAAGGTACCATCCAAGACACACCGTCAAGGGGTTGTTATTTCGCAGTGTCACGGAAGAAACAACAGATCTGGTTTGCAAGAATGATTCTTTCTTGATATTTTGAAAATTTGACGATCCATACAAGTTATAACTCTACTTTGCTATGAACAACAAAATCATATGATTGCCTGATTATAAAACTCTACAAAATCAGGATATAGATACAATAACTTTTAGAAAATACCTGAAATTAACAATTTAGAATTCAAAATACAACGAGTGGATACTTAAATACTTAATTCTAAATTGTACAGCATAGGTTACAGAATTAAATACATTCATGTGTTTCACTGTACAAACACAGTCTAGCCACTAACCACTCTCTTTCTTTTTCATTTTATGGTAAACTATTTCGACATTAGATTATAACCATATCCTACCTGTCACACCTAAAACTTGAGGCATGTTTTAACACCTACTTCAATCATAGACCCTCCACCCCATGGAGAGTCTATGCTTCAATCTAGTGATTTGTGTAAAACTTATTACATTCACATACACACCTTTCACACCTACCCAACACCTTTCTCAAGCCAAAGATTACAAAGCTTACATGATTGACATACAGGTGTCATTTATTGACACAGTGCATGACAAAACAATGGTAGGTTGTCTGTCTGGGTTTCCATTCATATCTATTCATAACATCTCATTTATCTACAGTCCCAGGAATACCAGAGGTACAGCATAGCATGGATGGCCACATGTTTTGAAAGCCATGTACATGTTATCCCTGCTCAATAGCCAATTTGCTATCACTGTGAAATTCCACCATACAGGATAGTAGGCCAGTTTACAGCAGGCAAGTTTAGTTCCCCATTACATACAATGATACATGTACTTCAAGTACTTACTTGCAATTTGAATAACTGAACTTGTTGTAAATGTTCTAACAATCAGTCATTTACAATTTTCATTTTTTTGATGACAACATTCATCCTGGTACAATTTATACAAAACTTTTCTTCGTAATGTACTCCTTGTATTCTTTAAGCATGTGTTGATATACTATTCAATGACTCATCGAGTGACCCTTGACCTCAGACCGTTCAATCTGTTGTTCTCAATGACCAGCCATATCATACCGTTGCATACAATGTGTTTTCTAATCACTGTTAGACATACTAGCATTGGGTAGGACCACACCAATGACTCAGTTCTATCTGATTCACTGAGCTGCCATAAACAGTTACACTCATACAGTGTACATTTAGCCAAGTCATGTTTATCAGGTACTTTCAACTCATGTATGCAATGATGCTATTGCACTGAACAAATATTGAAAGTAAACAATGACAACAAAGAAGTCTTCCCTAATGCATTGAGTACCACCCATCCTGTATGACTGGAATACAAATTCCTCACAACCACTGACCATTACATATATATAGCATGTCCAGTGAACTAATACCTTGCTACCACTGATGGGGCAGAGCATATCATGCCCTTGTTACCACTGGTGGGGTAGAGCATATGAAGTTTCTACCACTGATGGGGTGGAGCATATCGTGCCCTTACTACCACTGATGGGGCAGAGCATATTGTGCCCTTGCTACCACTGATGGGGTAGAGCATATCGTGCCCTTACTACCACTGATGGGGTAGAGCATATCGTGCCCTTACTACCACTGATGGGGCAGAGCATATCGTGTCCTTGCTACCACTGATGGGGTAGAGCATGTCATGTCCTTGCTACCACTGGTGGGGTAGAGCATATTGTGCCCTTACTACCACTGATGGGGTAGAGCATATCGTGCCCTTACTGTCACTGATGGGGTAGAGCATATCGTGCCCTTACTACCACTGATGAGGTAGAGCATATCGTGCCCTTACTACCACTGATGGGGTAGAGCATATCGTGCCCTTACTGTCACTGATCATGGTAGTAGAATCACAGTCCTTTCTACCTCCATACACTGATAGAGCATAACATATCCAATGTCCTATATAGCACTGCTGGTGTCGTGTTCTACTACATACATAGTGGTCCAAATAGCGTGTCAATGTGACTTGGTTTCAATGAAAGGTTTAACACATACAGAGTACAAATCTGGCTACTGCATTCAAGGGAATGTGCCTTTTTAATTGTGAAAGTAAACAGTAACAGGATTTTGCAGGAAGGAATGTTCATGGACTTTGGGTTTATAATTACAAATGGAAATTTCTATTCACAATAACTCTTGTACACCCCTGGTGATGCTGCATTTGACCTAATGTCAGCAAAAACTAGAAAATTAACTGACCTGTGAGTAGACAATTTATGGATTTTTAGAGTTTGATTTTATGTGTTGAGTTTATACTGCTACATGTACTTGCTATTCTTTCTATGTGACAAAGTTTAGTAATGGTAATCTTTATTTTATTAATTTCTGCCAAAATGTTAACTACATGTTTACCACATACATCACACCCATGGTATTCTTCACACTTCACATCAAATACAAATTAAATGTGACAGGAATGTCTATAAATCTTGGCTGGTAATTTAAATAAACTTAATAATATTAATAATATACATCTTTATTATATACTAAATGTCTGACCAAGTATGCGATGTCTTAATCAAAAAACATAATTCTACTTCAACACATTCTTGCTTTAAAAAAAACATTGTTGACATCTTCATAAACTATGTTTTTCACTTCATGTTCAAGGCTACACACTAGCTATGATTTCTAACATATATTGTTTTCAGACAATAAACATATTTAATGGCTCTAGAGAGATTTTAAGATTCAGAGCCACGGAATAGCCTCTACATGCATCTAGACTAGACATACAATATGTTTACTTCATGAATGTTACACAAATACTAGAATAATACTTTGAATAAAATATAAGACTTCCTATATGTACTGAAGATCTCATTCAGATGTCATTGAAAACGTATTTAAATATCACAGGGAAATATTCAGTGGCAGACTTTGAGTCAGTCCAGATCACTTTGTTGAACTGTTGAGAACAGAAAATGCTTGATGGAAGTTTTTTTTTAAGTCAATGTCCCAATAAATGTCACTGGAACAATATATTACACCATTTTTATTTTATTTTCAATATTTATGTTGTATTGGGAATGAAATATACACTGAGTTTGAAAATACACAGAGCTTACATCAAATTTTGGATTCTGACTGAAATTTACATAACCAATCAAATTAGTTAATCTCAAGTTCAAACAAGCTCTACTAACCAATCCTATCTGTACCTCTTTCTAAATGACCAATCAAATGAAGGTCAAAATCTAATGCGCGCCAATATTTATGGAATGTAGGAAAACCTATATAAACCTTTATTTGTGTGTGATCTGTAGGAGTTTTTGTCAGATGTCAATAAATTACCAGTAGCTCTCTTTATAGTACATGTACTTGGTTGTACAGATGTCATTCCTTTCCAGAAACTGTTTTCAAATATATGTTGATGTATTTGCATGTATTTTGTGATCAAACCCTGTTAACATCCACCAAATTTACAATATATTGACAAATAAACACATACTTAGATCTAATCTATTTACATATGGACATCAAGCATACATAATAACATATCAACATAGTACATAGTAACATCAAATGAAGTCGTAATTCAGTTAATATGGATTGAATTGTTGAATGCAAAGGTTTAGTTATTTTTTCCACAGGCAAAATTAATGGGAATTGAACAAAAAAGGTTACAGCTATTTGAGTTTACAAGGCATGACGTTTGACTGAATAGAGAATTTCATTCACATGAGTGCCTCTAACCACATATCATTATTAAGTTGTATACCTTACAAAATAATATGCCAACTTGAAAGACTACAGATTTCCTTCTCACAAATTGTTATCAGTTTAACTTCCCCAGTAACAGTAATAAAACCAACCCACAACATATCCTGCCTATCACGCAGAGTTCATCTGAGGTCATGCAAGCTTTATACCTCCTACTTCATGTACACTTGGCATGTTTATGAACACAGTATGGAGTTCTGATTTCATTATAATTGACTGTGACTTTGTTTTAACAAATTCAGACTATTAGTTCTGGTAATTAAAGTACAATGTTTATGTCAATACCACATGTTGTTGAAATAAACATAGGACTCAGTTCAGACATGTTGGTTTGTTCATTACTTGGGAAGGATTCTAACAATGTATGGCAGTGAGCCAAAGTTTTCTGTTTCAACACTAGTAGCTACATGTTTGGACTCTAACTAACTGTGTTATACTAATACAAGTGTCAGTTAGTGTTTGTTTGATAAATTGATGTAAATTACAGTAATGTACATAACCATTATCATCTCTTGTTACAATCAATAGATAGGAAAGCTATGCTGTGTTGTACTGCTCTGCAGTATTTCAAAGCTCTGCTGTGTTTTACTGCAGTGTTTCAAAGATACAATGTATGCTGTTTTACTGCTCTGCTGTGTTTGAAAGCTATGCTGTGTTTTACTGCTCTGCTGTGTTTGAAAGCTACTAGTATGCTGTGTTTTACTGCTCTGCTGTGTTTCAAAGCTATGCTGTGTTTTACTGCTCTGCTGTGTTTGAAAGCTATGCTGTGTTTTACTGCTCTGCTGTGTTTGAAAGCTATGCTGTGTTTTACTGCTCTGCAGTGTTTCAAAGCTATGCTGTGTTTTACTGCTCTGCTGTGTTTCAAAGCTATGCTGTGTTTTACTGCTCTGCTGTGTTTGAAAGCTATGCTGTGTTTTACTGCTCTGCTGTGTTTGAAAGCTATGCTGTGTTTTACTGCTCTGCAGTGTTTCAAAGTTATGCTGTGTTTTACTGCTCTGCTGTGTTTCAAAGCTATGCTGAGTTTTACTGCTCTGCAGTGTTTCAAAGCTATGCTGTGTTTTACTGCTCTGCTGTGTTTCAAAGCTATGCTGTGTTTTACTGCTCTGCAGTGTTTCAAAGTTATGCTGTTTTTTACTGCTCTGCAGTGTTTCAAAGCTATGCTGTGTTTTACTGCTCTGCAGTGTTTCAAAGTTATGCTGTGTTTTACTGCTCTGCTGTGTTTGAAAGCTATGCTGTGTTTAATGATTATATCAATTCCCTGAACTAGTAGGATGATACTGCCATTAGACAGTGTATAAATTCCTGACTATGTCAGAAACTATGATAAGGCAATCTATGGTATGCCTGGCTAGAAGTAGATTCATATGGCATCCCTATTCAGACAACTCAGCTTTTTTCTCACTTGCAGGGTTCATTTTTTCTTGAGTTTTTCACTTTCCATTTTTTACTCTATTGTGTTATCAATATCACACAATGTACATCATGGATAGCTAACATACATGTACATAGTGATGCATAAAAAAGAGGCTTAATTACTATATTCACATGTCTGAAATACCAGGGTTGGAGATTATGTATTTATTTTAGAAAACTGCTGTGGCCACCAAACAAAAGTTACATGTTACTTGTATAAAGCACATCAATTTAATAAGATAAGCAAACACACAATGTTGAATTTGTAAGTGATACAGATATATCTCATTACATAGTATTGATTTTTGTACACCATGTGTACTGGACAGCTGGACAAAAATATCTAACATGACATGGACAGCTAACAAAAGTTACAGAAGTGTACACATACAAAAATAACTAACATTGACAAGTCAACTAACAACATTTACAGAAGTGTACACTTACAAAAATATCTTGGGTAGGTACAAAATGTAATAGATATTGTCACCGATATATTTACCAAGTAATTTGTTTTTAACAAAATGCAATGAATTCTAAGAAATGCTATAGAATGTAATGAATACAGTAATGTTTGGAAAAGAACTTGGTTGCCTTCTCAAGGAAAATGGCAATAACATTTTGGAAAATACATAATGATCAAATGTTTCAAATATAACCCAGAACCTCAAAAAACACACTCAAAATAATGTCTCTCAGAGTTTTATGTCATATTTTGGGGAATCTAAAAAACACTTTACTGTTTCCAATGTTATAAATTCTGACAACTCTCATGGCAACAACTGGATATTTTGGTGAAGAATTCCTTCATAGTAGTCTTCTCGCAAAACTAAAATTTATCCTAAAAGTAGAAGGATATTTTGTGTAACTGTGCAGTTGTTAATAGTCCTAAATGATACTAATAAACATGGTGGCATTATCATTCAATTTTCTGTGATGAAAACATTTGATTTTCAGGGTTAAATATTTCAAAGATAACTTACTGATGTAACCAGCTGCTATGCTGGGCCACATTCCAAATTGACATTCTTTTAGTAATTGGAATTAACTTTTGGAATTCAATATAATTTCTGAATTAAAATATTTGCATTCAATTTCATTTTCTTCATTTGATTGTCTATGGACAGATTGAAAGAATCAAAACTTTAACATGAACAATAACATATTTGTACACAATTCAACCTGACTGTCCAGTGTCCTTGTACATTGTCCATATAACCTTGTCAGTGTCTGTATTGCCAGTAGTGGCATGCTGTGATGGCCTTTGATTGATTCCAGCCTACCTACGTCCAATTTTTACCAGCTGTGTGTGAAAAAACTACATGAAACATAGTATCATTCAGCATTATGCTGTATCCAATTATAACAACAGTCATATACAATAATTGACTTGTTCCCTGTACAAGAAAAGAAAGTACATGTACCCGGTAGTTATAGCCCACTGGTTATTTTTGCACTCTGCCTAAACTATACTAGGTAACTGGACAATTTTTTTTCAAGAACAAAGTAACAAGGCAAGCCAGCCCTCTCATAATTTTTTTTCCATGTACATTGAAGGACACTGAACCTTCTTGTACTTTCTGTGTTCTCTCTGTACAAGGTAACAGGGACACTGAGCCCTCTTGGAATTTCTGTGTTCTCTCTGAACAAAGTAACAGGGATACTGAGCCCTCTTGTAATTTCTGTGATGCTTTAAATATTTAAAATAAATTTTGTAAAGGTGTGACCAGTTTTGGTCCATGTTACTGGAATCTAACAGGAAAGAATATTTGGGGAATTCTACTTTCATTCATTTATACTTTAACTTAAGTATTACACACAATGTTTGAAATCACAAAATTAACATATTTGTAAGCGGTGTAAAAAAGTTGTCACGGTGGGGAGGGGGTAAGTATTGGAAAATTACAAACTTCATTTTTAGTCATTTCTGCAATTGCACAAATGGTTGGCAATTTGAATACTGAATATATTTTCAAAGACAACTGTTTCGAAGCTTTAGTTAGCTGTATAGCCAGAAGGGCCAAAACAACACTTATTATCTGTACACCTCCAGTACTAAACCCTACCACTGGCTACAAATCAGCTAAAAACAAAATATCCCCAAGTTTATTATTCCGAACAAAACTAAGACCAACCAATTAGTGGGAGTTTGTAACCAAAGCTGCATCTGACATGCACACCACATTGCAATTTCAAAAGCGATCTTTGAACGGTATTTTCCGTTTTTGAAAACTTTTCTCTCCTTTCATCATGAGCTCCTTTTACAATTACAAATGGTTGATTGATCAAATTGTATGCCAAACAAACATAATTGCAGTGTAGTTAGCCATGCTGAAATTCTTTAAACAGAGAAGAGAAACTTACTCAGAAGTTATTGTTAGTGAGTATTGTAGTTTGGAAGCCGGGCGTTGATGGGTAACTTTCTGGATGTAAAACAAACATCTTGGTAGCATTTTTGGGGTAATCAAAGACATGTTTGTCACAGATACTTACCACATGCTAAGTTGTTGTATGACCCATAATGCAGTACTACAAGGGGAAGTGGTGAATCTCTCTAATGAGATATCGTGGGAATTCAACAAGGTATAAAGAATTATAGGTGTGGTTACGGTAACCAATACCTACCTACTTATTTCTGCACTGACCCTAAATCTAAGGATTCTTTCTAGATACGTGGTGAAAAATTCATGATATAAATCATGAAAGCCTGAAAGTTTACAATACAATGTGATGTCAATATACGGTATCCATTTACCTATTTAGTGGAGTCATGATGGTCAAATCAAATGGGTTGTCAGTGGCCGAGTGGTTAAACCACTTGCCTCTTACCACTGCGGTCGGGGTTCGAACCCCATTCAGGGTTCGATTAAATTTACCACACTGTAAGTAAGAAGAGTGTCGTTCAGTTTGACTCTACTGAACAATGCAGGTTTTCCCGGGTACTCCGGTTTCCTCCTGCATTAACAATGAACCAATGAGGGATCGCCCTCACTGGACTTCTTGGGAGACAAGTGTTTATATGCTTAAAGAACTATCCAGTATAAATAAAGATTATTATTATTAAATGGTTAGAATGGCCGGCTTGGAATCTGCAGATTGCAGGTTCGAGCCCCATCACTGCCATTTGTTTCTGAATGGCTAAAGTCCCTGGGCAAGATTTGAATCACGACTGTGCTTCAGTCAACCCAGCTGTATAATTGGGTACCTGGTAGGATACAGGTTGCAATATGAATGCTTCAATCCTATGCGCTTATAAAGGCTGCAATGAATTGTATGCTCCCCAGGGAGTTGAGGAAGTATAAAGGGCTGTTGTGCTGCTATAGATCCATGCCAGGGGGAATAATTGTAAAGCACTTTGAGCATAATATGGTAAAGTGCTATCTAAAATACAAACAATTTATTGTTTACATTCAAAAAACTATTTAGTCACAATTCTACTGATACTTCACATCATTATGAAATATCTTTTGACTTTTTCCTACAGGTCTACCCTTGTCTTGATAGGGAAGTTATCCTGATAATACAACACCACAGAGGCAAGCCAAGTTGTACACATTTAAACAGAAAATATCAGACTTGTTTTCTGGTCTTTCTATACTGCTACAACATTATTTATCATTGCTTCAATATGCATTCTAAATCATGACCTAAAAGTAAGAGTTTTATCACTACCCAGTACTATACAACATTTGTCTATGGAGTGATAAGGCCTTAAGGATACTCGTTCTTTTAACTGAAGGAAAAAAGTTATTGGGAATAGATATAGTGTGTTATTTACTTTATTTAGAAAGCATGGCAGTTATTTATTTATTCATTTATTTATTGGATGACCAATGAGAGCTAGTCCCATTTATAGGCTCCTTTGGTTCATTGTTAGTGCAGGAGGAAACCGAAGTACCCGGGGAAACCTGCATTGTACGGTACAGTCAAACTGAATGACACTCTTCTTACTTACAGTGTGGTAAATTTAATCAAACTCAGCCAACACCTGGCGGATTCAAACCCCAGCTGCAGAGGGAAGAGGCATATGAGCTAACCGCTTGGCCACCACCAACCCTACACAAGTTATTCCAGAAAAGAATGGTTCAAAATAATCTATGGCAAAACTACTGTTATGTGTACTACAGGTAAGTCAAGTCAGGGTTAGAGGAGGAACCTTGAGAAAACCTATGTTATATCGGTAGTGTCAAACTGAACATAGTCTAGTGCTAGCCTTCATCAAATCTCAGGATCTTTCATACCAAGATGTTGACATGCAGACTAAACTGAACCACACTCTTCTTTCTTTCTTACAGCATGACAACTTTAACCCAGACTTGGGATCGAACCACAATACAAGAGGTACAAAGTAAGGACTTTTTTGAACTACTCGGCCATTGACAACCCTATGTTACATCTACAATGACTAATAACATGAATTGTTCCTATTCAGTCCATAGACCTTTACTGGTGTGACAGTACATGTCAGTGGTACTGTACATTGTATGTATTTGTATGCAGTTTGTGTCATCAAGGTATGCCAAGCACTACAGAGTCATCAAAATATGCTAAGTAGCTCCACAAGTAGGAATAACCTATCATGTCAAGGGTGATTGAAAAGTCCTATGCTAACCACAAACTAGAGTACAAAACACCAAATACCAGGTAACAAACAACTACAAACTAAGTAACAAACACATCATAAACTACGTAACAAACAAACAATACAAAAGAGATGAGGGAACAAACAAACAAACAAACTAGATAACATAACAAACAACAAACTTTAGTAAGTAACAAACATGCAAACTAGGTAACAAATAACAAACTGAGTAACAAACAAACAAACACATACAAACTAGGTAACAAATAACAAACTAAGTAACAACCAACCACATTTAACAAGGTGCTTCTTTAACTTCTTTACATGCAATACATGTAGCAAAAAAAAAGATGTGTTGTTTTCATACAAAGCTAAGATTTACACCAGTGTGTCCTGCTGTCAAATTTTACTCAAAAGTGATGCAAGACTTTTTCTTTTATTGCCTGTTCTATTTTACTTCTTTGATGTTATGAGTAAACATTGTCTACTAAAGTTAGTTTAGTAATAAACACAACAGGAAATGGACAAGGTTAGAATTGTGAATATTATGTTGTTATTCAACATTTTAAGTGGATATTCATCTCTCACATCGTATCTACTAAATGATGGCTTCATTGAACACCTGTTGATTTCTACTTGTTATACTGATTTCTATGTTTAGGTACAAAAATTAACATTGTTATTCTTCAACATTTTTGTTCTTTCAGCAAAATGAATAGCAGAGACTAAACCCAAGATTATGTTACGAACTGTTTTTTAACACTTCGGTTGACTGAAGGAAAGTATCAGAGAATGATATGATTACAGGTACATTGTATGCAAGTTTAATTTATGAAAAATTGAGGAAAGTAACAGATAATAAAATTAATTTGGAGTTGCAGTATTTTTAGTTACAATCATTTGGGATGGGGAGTAATTTTACATTTGGTGTCTTTACTTGCTGCACATCTATTGAGGGATGGAATGGTAGGTGTAGTACAGAGTAAGTTGAGGAATGAATGGACCTTGAGAAAAACAGAAGAAACAGGATTTTTGTTATGGTTGGTAATTACCTTGACCCAAGCTTGTCTGTACTACTACAAGGCTGTGATCATAACTACAATATATCTTAAACCTAGGATGCAATTTTTACAAGATTTCTCCTGAGGGCCTCTCAGTTTTAAATTTTTTTATTTTTTTTTCAAAAATCCTGACAATAACATTGATCAGGAAGAAACTATTCACACCATGAACATGTCAGCAAACTTGTGTGTCAAAAGTTTCCAAATAGTTTTATTTGTATTTTTTTCTAAATGACACACCAGAAGCCAAGATTAGTTATTTTATTATTTCAATTCACTGGTGCCATATTTCTTTCAAAGTAACATGATATCTGTTTAACTTTAAATAAACAAATATTTATACAGCTAAACAAACTGTATTTGTTGTGTGCCAAGTTCATGTGTCAAATTAGGGATACAGGCCTACGATGAATAACATACATGTTTGGTAGCAATGAAACTAAACTAAAAATTGTCAAAGATAACTGAACTGTATGTCTCCCCCCCCCCCCCCCCCCCCCCCCTCCGAGCTCTTTATTTGAGATATTTCTTAAAGATAAGAGGTGTTTGGTAGATCTCAGATCAACATTCTGGTCATTAAGACGATGTTTGGGTTGGAAACTCATATGCACCTGTAAATAATCTTTTCTGATAGGAAAAATACTAAAGTAACAGTACTGGGGTGTGTGACTAAACTTTCATATATAGTACTATACATGCATGCAGTATCTGGTACGTCTCACTTGGAGAACCACCATGTACTGTACAAAGTCCTACAATTGAGAAAAGTGTTGAGAATAATATTAACGATAAGGATTTCTACAAAAAGAAGGAGACTGTTATTTCTTATATTGGAATCGAACCTAGTGTGTACTGAGAGTAAGTTTGAACAGTGATGAGTTTGAAAAGAGCACATTTGAATGACATGATTACTTATCTACCCCTAGCTGTTAGGTTTTATCAACAGTTCTAAGAGGCTTAGTGCTAAAAGCTTGGTCAATTTTTCAGGACAAAAACGTCCCGGCATAATGATAAGAAATCCGCTAAGAGGCATAGTGGTATGGTTTCAGTTATTTGCAGGTGATCTTTTGTTAATGTCCATCAGTAGCTAGGCTAAATAAACACACAGTAGATCTTAGGTTACAATTTAATATCAAAACCACTTAATGGTACTATACACCCCGTATTGGAACATGTAAAGAAACAAAACTTGAAAAAAGGCCTTTTATAAATTTTGAGGGGTTTTTTTTGTAGTGATGTGTCATTGTTACCTATTTTTGGTCCTGCATACAACTACAGTTGAGACTAGTTCCTAGGCAACTGTCAACAAAATCACAAAACATCTATATCTGAAGTATGTATGTACTTCTTGTGGTTTATGTGATAATTTCATCAAAGTTCCCAACTCTGGGACTGTAATGTCAAGCAATTATGTTGTCTGATATTAATCACTTTTTTTTTTACAAAACTATCAAAATTGTAAGTTTTTTATAGGAATTTAATCATATCATGACATATTCTTCAAGAAAAAGTATAAAAACTCTGTGAATAACAGAAATATTATAAACTGACTTCCATAATAAACCCTAGAGGCACAGTTCTGATTAGGATTCAAATTAGGTTAGAAAAACAGTTATCTGGCAGTACTATAGAATAAGTTAATTCAGAACAAAAGAATAATCCTATGTGATCCTTACGGCACCACTGATAAGATAAAACTAATGCAAGAACTTGGGATTGAATGCCTAGCCTTGATATTTAGTTCATACTTCAATGTAATAGCTCATTTAATGTTATTGACATCTGTTAACAGACTGTCGACAGTCTCTTGCGCCTTTTTTTCCCTACGTTTTATCTAAACTTAAGTCGTTGCCGCGCTCCGATTCGGCGCAATACTACTATACCTTCGGCCCTCGATATCAGTATGTGATTATAGTAGTGTTGCGCTGGATCAGAGTGCGGCGACAACTTAAGGTTAGATAAAACATAGCAAAAAAGGTGTGAGCGACTGTTGACAGTCTAATCTGTTAATACAAAGTCTGCAGACCCATGACAAACACAGATCAATCATATAATTGCATTCTTTAGGACTCTGCAGTAATGTTAATTAAAAAGTTCTGAATACAACACCACAGATTAGTTTGCCCAAAAAATATGAAAACTCCAGTTAGCTATATATATATATATTTGTTTAATCTTTTACTCTAACTTTACATATTATACATATATATGTATATTATATGTTGTGGTTTGTTGACTTTGTAGCTTAAAAGGTGTTTGAAGTGTGCCAGGCAGCAAACTGAGAAATGCCAATTCCTACTTGCATCATAATAAGTTTATTAAATTAATTATAACCATTTCAAGATTTCAGTTACATCACAGAATAAATGATTGAGTTTTGTATTATAGCATCTATTGTTATGTTAATGTCAATATTTAATTGTTAGCATTTTTGTTATTGTTTGCTAAGAATCATACCTATCCAGTAGTTTCTGCTTACCCATGCCTACAGCTGACACACTACATGCAGGTGCACAAACTAATTTAGTATATCTGGAGAAAACACTTCAGAAACTGTCAAAATTACAATAGCAGTAAACCACAACGATAAATCACTGGTTTAAACAAAAACTGTCAGACTATTTAGTTGAATAGTGATATTATCTGAAGACTGGTTTGAGAGTAACATAGTAACTACCGAAGTATCCATCAATACATGCATTGTCCAAAATCTTTTCATCATGGGGGAAGCCATGTTGCTTCAAATCCAGCCAGTTACTTTACTGCCAACTATTGGAAGTGGATGTGTAAGCTGCAACAGCCTGTTGTATACATATTTTCTGGCTTGTATTTCCCTTTAATTTTAATGTTTTGTAGAAATACACCAAAATCATTCACAAATTGCTCCATTTTTTTCAAAGTTTGAACTTGTGTAACTTTGAATCACTATAGGATGTGGTCTTGTCGTTCACACTTATTGTTGTTCATGTAAAATTACCTTCCATTCACTCTTCCCTAATTGACAAACACTGCATCTCTTCTCAATACCTAGTCAAGTGAGTGCTGTGTTTGCAGGATGTATTAGTTTTTGAGTTCTTGCATGTATCCGCTAAAACTTCTAGCAAACTTACAAGCTTATGTGGTGAGCTAAAATGGGATAAAACTGTACTTTACAAAGTGACAGCATTGTGCTGGAACAATGTCCTGTCAAACGTGTACAGACTGTGACTAAAACAAATGAATGGCCAAGTATTCGGAGAAATGCAGCAAAATGTCTCAAAGCTTACATCCAGATTTGGACCATTTATCAAAAATATGCCATTTGCTATATGTGTATGGGTAGGCATGTTTATCGTGTGGTATCAATGCTATCCTGGCCTCAATAACTGGACACAATAAAACCACAGATATTACTGAACATCATTTCAATGAATACAGGTAAACTACGAACACACGATCGATACTTGTAAAAATGACCTTGAAATACATGTCAGAATATTACTTTAGAAATAGTTTAGTACAATCCCAGCCAGTGCATAAATCCACGTGTGAAACCAAACTGTTGCATGGCGTCAGCTATTCACAGAATTGTAACAATTAACAAGTGCACCTATCGACTTCTAATTAAAATTTAACGAGGTCGTAATTGCGTAATTTGATTAGGTTATGTTTCCTTTCCATTTTGTCACGTTGACGGTTGTTTTCTGGGTGGGGGTTCCATTTCCTGCCGGGGTGACGTATGAATGACGGAAACTCCTAACCCTAAATCGATAAATACCGATTCGAAATATTTGAAAACGGGAATTCCTATTGTGAAATGCCTGAGGCTAGCTACTACTACAGTAATTCGGGCGCATAATTTCAAAATTGTTCACAAGATACCGTAGACGTTTAACATTCTCAAGTTACATCACGACACATTGGAACTTGTTATATCAGTGTGGCTTCTCTTACCGAATACTAACGAAAACTGCGTACAATTCGGAAGTTTTCAAAAAACATTACCTTTATTCAGATTAGATGACCCCTTTTCGCCAAGGTATTAATGGACGCGGGTAGCAGATGTTACTCGTCTAATGGCCGACGAACAACAATACATTATTGTGAACTTTGAGTAATAAAATAGAAAGTTGGTAACGGTTTACTTTGAATTTACCAGATTTGAAATTAAAATGCTATACATACACATAAATACACAAAGTGTGGTCTAAAACTGGTGTTCAACTTACCATAAAATGTGTGCAGCTTCGGTCGACAATGTCTCTGTGTGTGGTGTTACTCGGTCTTCACCGTGTGTTGACAAAATTTCGTAATATAACTTCGACCATTCATGTACAGACTTTATCCCTATGTCATCCCACTTGTACAAATTGACGTTATACCTGTGCTTTCAATAATCGGTACGATACACTCGTGGTCACGTATCGGGGGTATGGTGTTGGTTTGGTGTCTCGATCGTTGAAGTGTTACCGTGTCAAAATGCACACATCCCCTGCGGTCGTGTCCACTACCGTTTTCACGTCGCGTACGCCAGCGGTTTCAAAAATTCAATTCTCTACTACATGTATACAATGTACAATGGTGCAAATTGCAATCGATGGCTTAATCTCCGAAGACCGTCGAAATAAATGCGTTTGACTTCCCAATTAGACACAATGAGTACACAAAGAACACACGTTGATCGTTACAGCGGTGATCCGAAAGAATTGATTCTCGAGTATATGGTCCCACTGGCACACAACCACTGGATTTCACATTCACTGTTACAATTACATACAACGGTATACCACTGGGCGCGAACTCTTTACGAAATTACCACTAACGAAAACGTAACAAACAGACACGCCTTCCACGACCCTAAGCTTTTCTGATCATTGACATAGCAGATCGCATGATCACTGACAGGCCGGACACTCGATGACAATACAAATTCGTGTATGAAAATGACCACATAGACCACAAACACAACACAATGCTCAGGTCATGTAGTGCTTCAATGGACCGAGTTCGGCTAATGCACATGCTGAAATTGGTAGAGCGCCCCCAACGTCCAGTAAATCTCAGCTCAGCTGTCGAAGTGATGTTTTATACTTTATAGCCTTGTAATAATAAAGTGGCGAAGACAAGTTAGTGCTCGTGATTTTATTTTCTCTTGTGGAGTTAACATAGTTTCCGCAGCCATATTGGATTCTAAAATCTCTTTCACCTCTACTTTAAAAGTTTGCATAGTAATCCCTGATTGTTTTCATTGGCTCATTCTCAGGCTCGCAAGCCATAGCACATAACTTTATGATTCTGAAACGACGAAATGTGAAGGTCGTGACTTGCGTACATTCCGGGTGGTGCCGTAAAGAGGTGTGTGGTTTACTACATTGCTTTATCTTAACTGGGAATGGATTGGAGATTCTTGCATGGAGTAAAATAAAAAGTTTGGAGCTTACCTCTGCATTTCGTGCTGTATACCTTGATATTGGTGGTTGTTACTGTACTAGTACCACATTGTACGTGGTCCGAGTCAGGGTATCGTTCAGTGCCCGATATCTGCACATCACCAAAATGACAATTCACATAAATTTAGTGTGAGTGTCAAGTTCGCCCCCGATAGTCATCCCCATTGTAAATACTAATACAGGAATACCGTTGTATATTGTAAATACAAACACCTAGGTACTTGTACTGTGATAGCGCTATTTTTGGCCAAATTGGTTGGTCCAGGAAGTTTGATATTTTCATTTGTAGTAACCGGGTGTTTTAAAGGAACCTAGATTTGCTGGGTGGAGAACCAACATGGAAAAAAGTGATAATCTGACTTTTCACCCTTCATGTGCACGACAAAAGGACGAGCGTCATTCATTATTAATTTGTCGAAAATAATTGTCGCCATATTTTATGACAATTACATATTTTTGCGAACAATATTCCAAACAAGATGTTGTCAACAATCTGTTAACTTCAATTGCTAATACGTAGATTGGTTCATTCAAAAATAGTGATATTTGGAGGAAAGAAATAACTTGTTCACACACAATTTTGGCGGCAATCGTAGTTGGTAGCTTTGCACGTGGTATGTAATTTCAACAACTAATTAACATACTAATTAACCAAAATAACATTCTTTCTTAAGACATTTTCATGTTTTGCAACAAGCTGAAGAACAAGACAATGTGGTTTTCACTCCTTAGTATATTTGAATAGAAGCAACCCGGATGAAATCAGAATATTTATCGCTCATCGTCAGCATGTTCACGTGATCATAATTTACCTTCGAATTGAATGATTCATTAACTCTGCTCATATATTCTACTGTCTATATCTAAGTCAAAATGCAATGTCACATGGACGTTAGGCACTCATAGGGGAATATAAATCGAATTTGATGTCGTCAGTTTAGGACCTACATCACTATTGCTTAATTTACCTTATGCTAGCCTTCATCTCATCTCTATATATAGACCCCACAACACGTACGACTATTCATTCAGCCTTGGCATTTATAGGTGTGTTTCTTAATGTACTTTTTTTATAGACTACTACAGGCTACAATTATGGTCGGTTTTATCGCCCAAGTTACTACTTTGAGTGTGATGGAAATGACTCGTTGAAGCAATGACGCCTGAAATGCCCTGAACACATCAAACCGACACTTTTAACACGATGGAAACTATAAGTGAGAATAACTATACTAAATATTCAATGTATGACGTCACACATTATTAAAGTTCGATAGATATTCATTTGGTTATCTTCATGGCTATCAATTTGCAACTGATAGCGAAATCTTCAGTACAAATTCTAAGCTAGGAAGTGTGCTATAACATCATAATGTATGTGGTATAACAAATTTGTTACACAACACATTATATCATCACCGTTAGATAGATATACTTTATAATTAACAACAATATTTATTGTTTATGTTTTATTTTGGACGATGCAGATAAGTGCGATGCAATTGAAGAACTAAGATGATGATGTGTGTGTGTGTGTGTGTGTGTGTGTGAGAGAGAGAGAGAGAGAGAGAGAGAGAGCGGTGAGAGAGCCTCTGCTAAATGATGATTATGTCATTACTCATCTAGCGCCACCAACGTCCATATTGGAAAGTGTTAAGCTATGATCTATGGATAAGTGCACTGTGTAACTTTTTACACAAATCTTAAATTAGTTGATGTTACATCAGAGTTGTATTCGATATGTGATGGTAATATGTTTTAAAATTCAAATTGTATAGTGTAAGGTTTTGAATCAGTATCAATAACGATAATAAATAAATGGATTGACAGCATTGAAAATGTATCATGAGTGGGTGTGTGTGTGTGTGTGTGTGTGTGTGTGTGTGTGTGTGTGTGTGTGTATGATGCAGTACAAGATGGTATCGGTATCGACATATACAGAGTGCATGTGTTTTACATTTAGTCCCTTTTTGTGTGCTGTTATTTTCTTTACTTTATTGCAATTTTTTTTAAACTTCAGTCTGTACAACGCGCTAAGACGCATGTGTAGCGCGTTTTCTTACAAGAAATAAAATAATAATAATAATAATAATAATAATAATAATAATAATGTGAATATATGACGACGGTGGTACAAAACTATACAAAACTATTAATTAACTAGTCAACAGACTCGTTTTAGATGTAAAACGTAGCACACCGTAATATGTCGACGTGAAATTGCAAAGGCTATTAAAATGAGAAACGATGTCTGCAAATTCGTTTTAACTGTTCTCGGTTTTATTAGCCTATAAATGTTTCTTATTCTTTAATTGTTTATTGATGTCGGTGACTGAATTGTACTGACTATTACAAAACGTGTGACTGGAATTAGAAAGTGGAACGACTTCCAGGGAGACAGTAACTAGTTGCAATGGTAAAGCGCCCCCACTCGTTGAATTGTATAAAGTCCATGCCTTTGGTTTTTTTGAGCTATTCAATGAAGATTTATTGACCTTGTTTTTTTGTAATTAAATGTTTATTATGAAACCATGTTCTAGAGATTGTTTCTGAGGGCTTTATCCACAAATATGGCAGCATTTTATACGTCTTTAACAGAGTGTGCTTCTGACCAGGTTTAGTGGTCTAGAAATAAGTAGATCACACATACATAAATACATACATACATACATACATGCATACATACATACATACATACATACATACATACATACATACATACATACATACATACATACATACATACATACATACATACATACATACATACATACATACATACATACATACATACATACATACATACATACATACATACATACATACATACATACATACATACATACATACCTGGAAACCTTTCTCTATTTCAACATGTTTGTATTATTTATTTTCCGATTTCTACATTCCTAAAATCCTCTCTCTAAGCTGTTTATCGTAAATCATATGAGGAAATAAACAACGTACACAACGAGATCGTAAATCACAAATATCACGAGACCATAAAATGTTGTGTGACTCAAAGCAACTTGATGATATCACTCCGCCGCCGTGTCCATTTTTAACTGTTAGTCATAAATTAGGACCCCAATGCGTCGGTAGCGATTTGATCACAGCTGTTATGCTATGTACAGTAAGTGACACTTGTTAAACATTAACATTATTTTACATGCATAGTGTAGTACAGGCTTTGTAAAGTGCTACCGCGTTCGCTGCACCCATATCATAGCATGTATTGGGTGTTGACAATAAATGACGTTTCGCTGTATTATTTCAAATGAAAAAACCACGATACAACTATATAAATTGTTGTATATAATTACAAGTATTCATTGAGGAATCGCACTAATCTCAGTTTGGTTTACGAGAAACCATAACATTACAATAAACCAAAGTTGACCGCCGAGTGAGTATGATGCTCTCCACAATATACAGTACTTTTATGACGTGTTTTCAAAGTTTCCAATTTTGTCCCTTGACAGTGTTGTATACGTTTAACATTACCAGAAACATTTGAAATAGTCTGTATTTATCAGTTTGTTACACTACATGCATAATAGTTTATTGCATGCGATGTTTGTTCACACACCAGGGGCATTATCCACTGCTGGCTGTCTCATGAGATTAGTCGAGTGGGGGCGTACGCTAGTCGTCATGGGTCACATCCCACGAAAGAACTTCCTTCAATTAATGAAAACAAGTTGAGTGACTACAGATCAATAATCGATTTTGAACAATAACAACACAACAAAGACACAATTTCATATCACATTTCTTATCGTTTATGTGACGTCATCTTCACGTCGATTACCATTTTGCGCCATTGCAAGCTGGAACTTCAAAGTTGTGGTTGAATCATCCAATCACATCGATCGTCGTTACAAGTCCGGATGCGAGTTGTCGGTGAATGACCTTTCTACTGGTACTAGTAGTCTGTCCAGAGAAGACACCGAAGGACAATGATTGTTGTTGATGGATCGACTTTGGTAGTCTCCGTTGAGGCATGATAGAATGAAGGCGAATGTCATTAATCATTCGGACCAACGATTAATAGTGTATAAGGCTAAAGTTACTGATGAAAGACACAATCACTTTTAACCAGGTTGCAGTAGCTAAAGTTACTTCTCCATAGAAGTTTTTTTCCAACATTAAATAATTGGTTTTGTGGACAAATTTCTTTCGTCTTTTTTTAAAATTCTTTTCCCCCTTTTTGGTCAAGATTTTTCAACCTTTTTCCGGGAATATTTTTATAGAGTGAATAATGCCGATATCTTAATTTAGCCTTTAAATTAATGTAAATATCTGTGGGCTATTCTATTATTTCGCAGTACAATATTAATACAGTAATAAAGTTTTATTTTCCGCCAATCAGATGACCCTCAAAAAAAATCCCTATTTGATTATTGGTTGCTCTTCTGTGTGTTTTGGCGGCACTTGACAATATATAAAAAATGCGTGGTCTGCGCTTCAGGGTACGATTCGAAAAAATAACATTTAATTTTCTTGTGTTGTAGCCATCTGATCTCAGTGAAACCATTTCCCGTTTTACGTCTTTTCTCCATTATAATTCAAAATATTCGGAAGACGCTCTGACATTCAAAATCAAAATTCTGCACATGTAAATGTTTTACTGTTCTAACTGTGAATATGTTTCCTTCTTTTATCCAAATTGTGGTCGTAAGGAATTACATTTTCTACACGTCCGTTAATGGTATACTTCTGTCACAGTAAGAGTTCAAAATTAAAATTTTCACCACATACACCTCAGGCAGTATAACTTGGAGTCGCCACTTTAGCGGTTACGGACTTTTGATGTGTGTCGTAAATTCCACGTAGATTTATGGTATGTGTTACCTAGATCTACGTCTCACCTTGCCCCGAAGTGCCTTCAAACGATAAGCCGGTATAACGTAACGAATACACAAATGTCACCGATGACCTCAAACTACCGCCAAGAGTATCGTAAACCGTAATAAACTGCAAAATATTGCACAAGATATTACGAGCCAGGCTCTTCCATCCTCGATGGTTATTTATGACTTGAATTAGAACTTTATTGTGATATTTTTGCCTGCTGCAATATTAATATCACAACCAAAATAGCGGGCGGGTGTAGTTTTCCAGCACTATACTATTAATATCAGTCAGGTCATTACATACAATAAACTGGTTATAACTAGTACTAGTTGTATATTCGAGGGCTATATTTTTTCATAACAATATATTTTTTCATACTAAGATATTTTCTGCATATTTTTTTTGCATAACAATATAAAACTACGCCTTGTGATGGCATGTTGATGACGTCATGTTACCAGATGGAATACAGTATTTTACAAGTTATAGCCGATCAACCGAACACTATTATATTTATTGTACGGGTTGTGTGAGCGACATAATGATTTATTGACCTTCTTTTACAGGGAAATAAAAACAATGTCTATCATGATCTGACACGACAGTTGGCAATAAAATTATGATAATTGTGTAGATATAAACGTTGAAGTCATAAGGGCTATATTTTCAGTACACACGTAAATTCGATGCTTTTGAAATTGAGTGGCTAGACTCGATTAGTTTTCCGAAAACTATTTTCTAGTCTCTCACCCACAACTTGAAATCGTTTTCCTTTTGGATGTTATCATTTATTTCTTTTCTGTATGTTTATTTCTTGTGGGGAATAAATTTCAATTCAATTCAATTCAATTCAAATGTCACCCAGGAAAAGGAGCTTGTTTATGTGCGTGTATACTACTTAGTATTTTTAAGAATTAGAAAATTATTGTACTATAAATGACTTGTTGCACTCTTTAGAGATTTTGTGCACAGGTAATTTTCAGGTGTTCATTCACGTTGTGACGTAACCGATTACGTCATCTATTGTGACGGCGTATCAAGAAAGTTATGCATGAACTGCTAGTTATTTGCACAGCAGAATCCAATATACATCTTCTTGGCCTTCATTATAGCTGTGTGGATGACTTTGACGGTTGAAAAAGAAATTAGGGATGATATGGTAG
Source organism: Glandiceps talaboti (assembly GCF_964340395.1). NCBI lineage: Eukaryota > Metazoa > Hemichordata > Enteropneusta > Spengelidae > Glandiceps > Glandiceps talaboti. Next base: position 28,774,422 of record NC_135551.1, on the reverse strand, counting down.
GTCAAAGGTCAAGGATTGATGATGTCATCTCAGGGAAGTGTCCCAAGAGTCTCGTTCGAAGTCTCGTGAGACTACAATTAAGAATGGTCAATGCACTTTTAATATCAACATTCCATCGCCCCTACCCCGGTCTCATTCAGATTAGAATTCCATCGTAAAAATGCAGCAGTCGGCACATTTCAACTACTATGATGTAATAAACAACAAAGAAAAGATCTCCAAGTGTTTACTAGTCGTTTGGTATCTCAATTCAGTTTATGTACTTCTCACAAACGCACACAATAGGGATACTTTTTATGAACTCCTATAAAACGCCAGATAACGGGTTTTCTCGTCAGCAACACACAGTCGTTCTCTTATCGTCGACCGCTGACTACAGCAGCCCAACTTTTTATGGCGTCGTTATCTCTGCAATGTAGTCAGGTATAATTGCCTGGGGTTTGTCTGATAAGCTCAGTGGATTGTGATTTGTTTTTTTCCCAATTCTATATTATACGGTCCATACGTCTGGCTCTCTCCTTTACACAAGGTTTGATTATCTGTGTGATTATTCCTCGAAATGATCAACCTGCTATTTACTTACGCCATCATGTCGTCGCTATCTGGTCTCTTTTTTTCGTTAGATTTCAGAGCTAGAGAGAAATTACTCCCTGTCAGGCCAGATGGAAGATATCGTGTGCTGTCCGAGACGAAATACATCACATGCTATATCAGTGATATCTGAATCATTAACGCACAATAGGTTTATTCTTTAATTAACTAATTGACCAATTAAGGTATACCATATTCATTTACATTCATATTTATACTTATTTTATGTAATTTACACAGCACATGATGACACACACAAGCACCATACACACATGTGCGTACATATGGACACTTACACACACACACACACACAAGCTTATTAATATACTCTTATACATAAATATCATTAAATATTAAATTATATTACACATACTTGATTATACAGTGATGTATGTATGCATGTATGTATGTATGTATGTATGTATGTATGTATGTATGTATGTATGTGTGTGTGTGTATGTATGTATGTATGTATGTATGTATGTATGTATGTATGTGTGTGTATGTATGTATGTATGTATGTATGTATGTATGTATGTATGTATGTATGTATGTATGTATGCATGCATATGTGTGTGTGTGTGCCACACTGAATAACCAGATGACATTTTGTTCGATATTATAATGATATATTTCGCAGTCAGTGTGATTATTATAAAGTCAAATGCAAATTAATCAATTTCACATTTCAACTCTCACCACAGCTTGTTATTATTACTGTAGGCGTGTAAGATTTTCTACTAATAAAATTCAACGTTACTTTGTAGTGCACATAAATTACAGTTGTACTATCTTGGTTAAACTTGAATCAAAACATTAATTCACCCCCCCCCCCCCCACTGTGACAACATTGATGAGCTATGGGGATAATATTAGCGCATGCGCAAAAGCTGACATAAAGCTATGCTTGTTATTGTTGATAAACAGAACACTAACATAAAAGAAGATTTACTGGCAGTTGATCCTTGGCCTCAATGCATTAATCAGGTGGTTTATGACAACTACGTTGTGTGATTTACACATTTTTTTATTTAAATTCGATACCTATTGAACTAAAAAATGTACACAGACATAACCAGACACAGACACAGACACAGATACAGATACAGACACAGACACAGACACAGACACAGATACAGACATAGACACATACACAGACACAGACACAGACAGAAATTATACACACATAAACACATACAAGCACACACACAGACAGGCAGACAGACAGACAGACAGACAGACACTGACAGACACATAAAAATTATAAACACATAAACACATACAAGCACACACACATAAACATACATGCATACATACATACATACATACGTACGTACGTACGTACGTACGTGCGTGCGTGCGTGCGTGCGTGCGTGCGTGCGTACGTACATACATACATACATACATACATACATACATACATACATACATACATACATACATACATACATACGCACAGACATACAAAACTGTAATCAGGAAAAATCATTCTGGTGTATAGCCTACCTGTTCATTTCCTGAACGTTCATTATGCATACGTACATAATATTTCGTGTAATTCAATATACATTGTAAAAGTGTGTTCACCATGCAAAACAGATCGTGATATTCTCCTGATCTCCTCAGCCCCCCTCCCCCGTTTAGAGAGAATACTACATCTGCACATAGAAAGGTTTACTTGAAACGAGTGTGTATTTACGAGTGTTTTCCCATCATTTCATTCGATAGTCTTTCTGTAAACACTTGTCGATATTTATCAGCTTGTTTGCTGCGCTGCTGTGTTACACCCGATAGTATGTCATACCTCCATGATGAGCCCTCGTATTCAAACAAGCGCTAGGTGCGACATCTAACGATGTGAAAAAAAACCCACAAAAAATCTCAGCGCAGTAAACAGGCATTTCTTCACGTACTACTTAAATCTGATTATGTACAACTGTTATGCATACATATCTCATGGAGAAACCACTATACACCGTGCAGCGAGACGACCGAACACCTGTGGCCACCTCTACATAGTGACCGGATAAACTAAAGTGAACATATGTAACATGACACACACAGGCGCCCGATTGCCTCTAAATTCAATGAACAAGCCAAAGACTCAAAGGTAAAACACATACGGCAATCGCTAGTTTCTTTATGTTGGAATCCACGTCTTTGAGCCAGGATTACAGCGACTAGGGACCTTGTCTTTACACTGCCATCTTTGGAGTGCTCCCTTGTGAAATGAAATTTTCTGCGGTCACACATACCAATCTTTTCAAATAGTTGAATACATAGTAGCTGTTTGTAGTTACTTACTGTATGATGGAATAGAAGGAATTACATGTATTCCTGGCAAGCTAAGTCTGTTTTAATAAGACAAATCGTTGAGTGTTTGCGATATTTTCTGTGTTTGGCGAGTGATTCCAATAAGGCAATGAAAGATTGACTCTGCAAACTTTGGAGTGAAGGCCGGCCTCTTAACTTAAAGGAAGATTGGCAGAATTGATTTTGTTAGTTGAAAACCGAATATCTAGATTCTCAAAGGGAAATAGAGCAGAAATATCAAACAATTCATTGGATTTTAGGAATTGAAATGAATTTAGAAAAGTGCACTCATGACCCGTTGAATAGCTCGAAACACGAAGGGGCTTCATGTTTTTACAGGACCGAAGACTTTCATGGCAAAGTTACACTGGTTGGCACAGTGTGCTGTTACTAACTTGAAGCTAATGCTATGTGTTAATTACAAGAAATATAAATAATTTTGACAAATGTTTCAACTATTTAGGACAACGACCAAACTCAGCCAACCAAACAAACCTATATCTCCTAGGTAGGTTAGAATTGTGTTCAACAAAAAACGTAAATAATGGCGCTAGAATGTATCCTGAATGTACGGAGTGTTTTTGAAGAGGATTATTTCAGTTCGAATGTATGGATTAGTTTTCCATTATAAGCTCTTATCGAAATAAAAAAAAGCTTTCGTATACTATTGGATTGTATAATACTCACAATACAAATCAAAACACGAGGCATCGTTTTACTTTTAGTGTGTCGTGAATTTCAATATAAAAATTTGTGAGTCACCTTTAGATGGGCGCAATCAATGCAGACAAGACCAATCATGAAGTCGACTGAAACATTTGCTGTTTGTATTATCAACGTTATGTTGATAATCTCCAGCGTCAAGTTGTCGATGTGCTAAGCCATTTTAATTAAAATGAGGATTACATGAACTTATCTGTACGTTCAATATAATTCTAAAATAACGCTTGTTCGTTACCAATGATCAATCAGAAGAGACCTAACAAGCAAACAAAGAGTCAATCAATCAAACAAACAAACAAACAAACAAACAAACAAACAAACAAACAAACAAACAAATAAATAAATAAATAAATAAATAAGTAAATAAAAATTATGGCATAGATAATGATGTTGATTTCTTGATTTAGCCGAATGAGGAGCAATATTTGCCTGACAAACAACGGCCGAGTGTAAAAATAATTAGATATCATTCCCAAATATTTTTCTTCCTTGAGCCAAGGAAAATACTTGTGACCGAAGGGGTCCTTGTAGCGACTTGCAGTGACAACCCTTAGGTCAAAAGTATTTTCCGCCTGAGTGAAGAAAAATATTGGAGAATAACATAATTACACCAGCGCCAGGAATTTAGAAAGATCGGGGAAATAATGGTGGTTTGATTCATATTTCGAACACAACAAAACCAGTGACGTAGACACACGTACGTTGTCGTGACATAGACGCGCGTTGTCGTGACGTAGAACGACCAGAGTATATATTCCATATTTTTTGTTCAACTTAGCTCGTGCATGGTGGTATATTAAAAGTTACGAGAATCATCGTGTGGTTTATAGCCAGTCTAGTACTATCTGTGGCATCGAATCTCAACACCTCTCCTTACGGATAAAGAGAGATGAGTCGATACCATAGATCTAGCCTATGGTATAGCTCACTACACTAATATTTGGGGTCAAATGTACATGCCGTTGTCTAGTTACGACTCGAGGGTTTGCGATCATTAAAATCACAAAATGGTCGTTTCACTGTAGCCTCTAAACTTGTCTTTGTCTGCTATTCACGAAATAGACTTGTTTTGATTGTAAAAAATATCGACCACTGGTATGAGGTTGGCAAAATGATGACATCAATCTACATATAGAATCTACTTCTTTCATTTAGTATCATACCTTGAGAGACATCGCCTAAAGACGTTCCGTGAAGTGCCTCATTTGTTATCCGTCAAATATACGACATTGAATAAACATGATTTAGTACGGAAGTCTACACAGGTATATTTACTTTTACTCTTGTGTTCATGATTATGTTTCTCAATACATCATCCAGTCTCTTCACCATATCTAGCCTCTCGTCAAACGGTAAGGCTCCGTTCGGACGCTCCGACTGACATATATCCCGCCCACGAGAGCGGAAATGTCACAAGTTACTTCGCGTTGCGAGAATACCCCCTCCCCTCCTCCCGTCCGTGTTTATAGGAGGGGATATACCTACTTACCGTTAATATATCATGTAATAATAATAGAAACCTCCAATTTAAAAAAACAAACAAAAACAAAACAAAACAAAACAAAACAACTAAATTGGCAAGATTCTCCCGTTTCAGAAAACACCTGCAAGTTTTGTGCATTCATCAATCACGTGGTATGCTAAAAGCATTATCAGTGACTCTGAGATTGAGATAAGTGATGATTTTAGTGTTATCCCATCTATGACATAAACAACATTACAGTTAATTGGTTAACCGACAATAACGAAATACGATCTTCATTACTTGCTCTAGGAAAACTTTCAAAATGAATGATTGATTTGAGCTACTTTCCAGAGAAATTAAACGAGAAGAACCTTTAGAAAATAGAGAGTCTATTAGTGACACACCTGTATTGTATAGATTATACTTGTCAATTGAGAACAAAATTACCATCTCTCCTCTCTGGGCCTCACTGTCAATACATGGACAAATATATCATGATCATTAGAAATCACGTGACTCCAATCTCTGACAACTTTCAACCCATAAATGTCCACTTGAACACGTTAAGGTTATTCACTGGAGTAGAAGTCACAGTAGTACGTGTGTTAGTAAATCTGACTACGTTATCAAGGCCAAGGGAAAAGTGACACACCGTGGTTGAAGTACGTGCTCTTGAAATGAACTTGACGGCGACGGCGACGGTGCAATGTACCTACAGCCATGGTTTTCATTAGCTCGCCATTTTTTCTTTCCCCCCCCCCCCCCGTTTTTTCTCTTTGTTGACAGAGGCTAATACATTGCAAATGTACCCAAGGTCTTATCAGTATCACAGGCAAGGGGAAAAAAACTACGGTACAACTTTGATCCTGTCAAACAGGTAGGAAGTGAAAGGTTACAAATTTGATGGTGTCAAGCAGACTATTAGGAGATAATCACAGTACAGAAGTATTCATTGTTTGAATCACACGAACTCTGCCCAGACGTGGTAAAGCAACACTTTCTTGACTTTGGTGTTTTCCGCATCGATGACTTCTTTGGCAGTGGTTAAAAAGGTATCAATTAATACAAGCCATGAGATTAACTTAGGGTTAATGACTTCATTAATACCAGAAAGTCAACGCTTTCTACGTGCTTTTCTACAACTTCATCGGACAAAACATCCATTGGTTGTACTCCGTGAGCACGTGAGCATTTCTCGCTGTGACGTAATTGAAAACAACATACGCAAATACAGGTGGTCGCCAGTATCAGAAACACCTTCATTAATCACAGTGGGCCGGGGAGGTCATGGATTAGTCATATCAGACGGAGATTTCCACATAGATATCCTCAAGTTTACGACTAATCACCCGAAGAATCTGAACATTTAAACGTACCAGCAAAGATGACCTACATTCGAGCACTTTCAGACTGAACTCTCTTTGACTATTTAAAGTCATGAATTTTGTCGATGTTTACAAGTTATTTTAGAGGATTCCGTAGACCCGTACACATTATGCTTGTGGAGTGACGTTTATCGGCCAAGTACCTACGGTACCAGATTATTTCAATGTTAATGATTGATACATTTATCAGTTGGCTAACTCGGATAAATATGTACATGACGGCTTCAGTGACACTGAAATTATCAGATGATAGATATGCATGGTCACAGACAACTATGGCATGATTAATTAATTTGATTGAATTTTGCACACCCGTGGAGGTGTCACGTGATTTAAAGTTCAGACCACTATTTAATGCTGTGCTATATTTTAAAGTGACAGTCGGTACCATTTACGGTACAGCGTTGTATGAAGACAGGATACAAAACACCTAATATAGACTAAAATTTTTTAAAAAGCAAATCAAGGTGTACAGGGTACATGGTACCCCCTCATTATCCTGTACACGCAAACAATTACAGGCAATGTGCCGATTTAACCTAGTCTTGTCTAGTCAATGTTACCATCATCTCCACCGTATAGTCAAATAGATTTCTCTAACATTTTTACCACCAACAGCTATTGGAGTGTTGATATAAACGTGATGACAATATCGTGTCCTCATGTCACTTACTTTCAAACTGGAGGTTGAGTTTGTAGTAAACTGAATGAAATAACCAAATACAACTGCCTGTGAATGTGTGATGGATTACTACTAACATGTACCTCCTCCCCCTCCACTTCTGAGATGTACAGTCTGGTACACTACATTAAACTAACAGTGGAAATCAACTTCAGCGTCCATACATAACAAAAATGAGAGATTTCTTTACAAATATATGTGGGCTTTGCGAAAAAGGTCTCACATTGGGCTGTAGTTTGAGATATTTAGTCAGCAGTTTTTTATCTTTCAATCTTGATTCTGGGCAGAACATGATAGTTAGTGGGGAGGGTGTGAGAGGGTGTCTGTGATCATGCATATCTATCACTTGATAATTTCAGTGTCACTGAAGCCGGGGTGTCCCCCTCCCACAGTAAACGCTTAGAAAAGTCATAGAGTACTTGAAAATTGTCTTCAATACCCTAATTTTACTCTAGTCAATACATTACTATACAAATATATGGCTACATTACCTACAATTTAATTTACCTATTCAGAGATATTTTGGTAGATATTATGGTAAGTAAATGAAGTGTACAATTTTGCAAACTACAAGTTACACGACTGCTTCTGGGGTTTGAATGTTCAAAAGGTCTCAGAGAGAGAGAGAGAGAGAGAGAGAGAGAGAGAGAGAGAGAGAGAGAGAGAGAGAGAGAGAGAGAGAGAGAGAGAGAGAGAGAGAGAGAGAGAGAGAGAGAGAGAGAGAGAGAGAGAGAGAGAGAGAGAGAGAGAGAGAGGGAGGGAGGGAGGGAGGGAGGGAGGGAGGGAGGGAGGGAGAGAGAGAGAGGGAGAGAGAGAGAGAGAGACCACCACCACCACCACCGGTACCACCACCGGTACCACCACCACCACCTCATATTTCACATCATAGAAGCATGGTGAATGAGTAGGCACTGTTTAGTACACAAGTTTGAGAGATTCTTTTTCATATCGAATTTTACTATATTCATGAATGCTTGCTCTACTAGGAGCTGTTGGTTCATCACTTCCCCCTCCCCACACATATTTATATTTCAAACTACACCAGTTCAAGTTCCACGGGTCAAGGTCTTGGCAGACAACTATAAATAGTAAAAAAAGAAATCACACGGTATCTTGATTTATGTATACAGAAATAGGTTTTAAGATATATTGAAGTTGAATGTCAGTCGAAGATCATAGGTCACAGCAGTGTGAACCGCAGACAACGATGAACAATGAATATCTCGTTATGGTTGTTTTATGGTTGATGCATTCACAGATTCTGCAAACGGAGAGATTACTGAACTCCATTGTAACTGTTGTCCCTTCTCATTTTATACAGAAATTCTGAAATAAAGAGTCAACAGTCACAATTGAGTTCACTCTGTTTACTAACTTTAGCTTTCCCTCTGTATACAACAATATCAAGCATCAAATTACACGAAGCAGTATTTCACAATTGTTTATACTTGACGTTCTCCATCATAGTGTATTGACTGATTATTATTATTATTGTTGTTGTTGTTGTTGTTGTTGTTGTTGTTGATTGTGGTGGTGGTGGTGGTGGTGGTGGTGGTGGTGGTGGTGGTGGTGGTGGTGGTGGTGGTGGTGGTGGTGGTGGTGGTGATGATGATGATGATGATGACGATGATGGTAGAATTGATCTTCGACTGAGATACCGAATCAGTTGTACAGTTGTAATATTGTGCATCCATGTTTTTAAACGTTAACTGCGTACGGCCAACTCAAGTAGAGATACTACATATATGATAGCGAGAGAGACAGAGTTGGTCCCCGAAAAATCATACATCCTGAAACTTGAAACTATCTGGAATGGCAGTGTGTTTGAAGCCTTTCTCATTATATGTGGTCGTTATATGCGGCTATCAAAGACAAGAAACTCATTTGGAATTCTTTCCCTAGTGGTAAATGAAATTTAATGAGAAAGGTCATTGAGAAGCTGTCTGATTCTCTCTCTTAGTATCGTTAACACGTGTCTGCACACTTAAAACGTCTTTCTGTCAATTTGTCTTTAAAATGAGGGAGCTAAGGAAATCTGTGCATTTCCGTTAAGATTGACCAGCCGGCGAGTGGTGTCATTTCATAATTGATTATCGAATGGTCTGAATTACTCGTAAAATGATAATGGAGACATTAAACGCGATCTCAGTGCGACCATTAACAGACTAGTCTCATGAGTGTATGAACAGAGAATTTTATACAATGAATTTGGCAACTGAAGATTGGTGGTGGTGGTGGTGGTGGTGGTGGTGGTGGTGGTGGTGGTGGTGGCGGCGGCGGTGGTGGTGGTGGTGGTGGTGATGATGATGATGATGATGATGATGATGATGATGATGATGATGATGATGATGATGATGATGATGATAACAACGAGAGTGATTTATCGAATCACTTGCCAATAATGTGTACCACCCGCTCTATATATGATCGGTGTTGATTTGTATTCGAATACGTTGGCAGTGGTGTACAAATGAATGCGGACAAACAGTGTACAGATATGAGTTAAGAAGTATGCTGTGTTCAAGTACTTTGAGATAACAGCGCAATTTGGTAAGACAATGGTTTCAACAAAACTTTTTGTGAGGCAGTCCCTGAATTTAGTTTTGTTTCAATTACCTAGCACAACTGTTACATCGTTTAGATTATTTTGGTTTTTACATCGCAATCGTTTCCACTTTGTCACATTCTGTTCTGACTGTTGTGCATATGTCGTCTTCTGAATTGAACACAGACAGGAACTGAACATACTTTAAGTTTTAATCGATATCTTGATCTTTTGGGGATGAATGAAAGATTATGAGAATACTCCAACACAAAGGTTGTCATTTACAGCTCTGAGGGATAAGAGTGGCCTTCCCGTTAACACTGTCCTTATAAACTGATCTATATCGGAGGCATCATCACGCGAGAGTTCATGGCCATTCGCGACAACCAGTATCTTTACACTATTATTAAACTTTAAGCTTGAAGGTACCGGTGTGGTATATTTAATTTTTCCCTCTCGATGAGCTTAATCGATGTTAGTAATAACGTGTACGCAAAAACTTCAGAGATCATCAAATACGATTGCCACTAGTAGCCGCTGGAAAGCCTAGATTACAGAAAATAGTCAATGAAAACATCAAGTCAAGTCTTAATTCTCAGTATGCGGACACGACATCAAAGTTGAAAGCGAGGTTCATAAATTTGATAGTTCGCTCAAAAGTTCATGGTGATGCAGTTATAATTTAACGTACAAGCTTGAACGTCAATAGGGAACTTGCAAACCCGCCATGTTGAATGTTGCATCATGGGAAGTGTGATAATAAATACTAATCAATTAGTCGGACTTACCCAGAATGATACTTTGGTGTTGTGTGCGGCAACGGTTCTCCCTTTGATGGGGTTTTAGTTTCATGATTAGCATGTGATAAAATTCATTGAACAGACTATAACACAATTGATACATGCCATTGTTCTAAAAAAAACTCACTGCTAAATCTATAGTTTTAATTTTGATATAATTCTAAATAATATTAACCCTTCGGCACACCAGTTCCTTATTAATCGGGAAGGAAGGCAATAAACGTGGAAACATTTGCGAGTTGTAACAGTTGGGAAAGACTTATATTCAATTTTGTTTGAAGATACCGACTAGGAATTACTAAATGTTAGGAAATATTTTCCCATCAGTGATTTTTACATAAAACCTAGTATGGGAACGTAACGGCTTCCATGTATTGCAGCCAACTTTAATCAAAATCTAGAAAAGAATCGATGTACATAATTATGGAAGGGAACCTTACAAGGTACTATTAGGCGACATGATGATACCATATAAATGTAATTAAAAGGCAGAATGACTTTGGGCTAGGTTAATGATGTACAAATACCTCAGTCTGTGTTGGTTGCCTGAATAACGGAGGCATATATCAATTTACAATCCTATCGCGAGATTTGCCGGGGAGTTCGTTATTCAGTGATAAGGGTTGTGAAGCAGCACACGTTAGTCACTAAGGTAATATGTCCAATTTTGACATTCTCAAATCAGCAAATAATTACATCACATTCCCAGACGTTGAAATTTGTATGTAAATGTAAACGATGCTCGTAGACGAGAGTGATAAGCAATAACGGGCAACCGACACTCATAAAGACTATTATCAAATAAGCTGTGGGTGCGGATGCGATGCACGGTGCAGATATTTTAATCTTTAGCGAAGGCTTACACATCCATACGTCCAGAGAAGAACTTAGCAATACTAATAATATCAGGCCAAACAAAAATTGCATGTTGGTTTAAACCCCAACCTTAAACATTGTTTACACTAAAACAGGTGAACTGGTGAGAATTTACTTCTATTTCTGTGTAAATTTTCTTGCCAAAATATCTTTAGTCAAGAATTGTTTTTAAAAATCGCATTCCAGAGAAACTGGGTACTGAATTTATAATTTGCAGTCTGCATATTCGTCTACCTGAGTCACGTCTTCCTTTATACTTTGCAGTCTGCATATTCGTCTACCTGAGTCACGTCTTCCTTTATACTTTGCAGTCTGCATATTCGTCTACCTGAGTCACGTCTTCCTTTATAATTTTCAGTCTGCATATTCGTCTACCCGAGTCACGTCTTCCTTTATACTTCTTTTACACCTCATCAAACTATGCACACATCTTGTGACCAACAAGTATCTTGTCTTAGGGTTGAAGCAATTTATCAAAAATTAAAAAAGAGAAGAAAAAAATTCCGACCTACCTACACTATATTTTTTGAAGTCATATTATCGGAAGCAAACATTTTTGGGGGCTTAAAAGTAAGAATACATTATTCAAAGACGTCACATCACGTCAACAGAGGTGTTTGTTTTCCTTTTCAAAAGTCATAAACACATATACACACATGAAAAGACAAAGGAAACAAATGGGTAACAGAAGAACGACAAGTGTAAACTCTATATATATCGGTGATTTTGTTCAAAGTATAGTGTTATTACATTGGGACACACGGCCTGGGTTGGATACCATCCCTGGTTCAGTTGAGGTAATATGCAAATACCCATTAACCTGCAGTGTGAAGGTCAAGAGTACTTCTTCAAGTTGACTTCAAGTAATATATATATCAAATTAATGTTGAGCATATGCTGACATCTGACATTTTCCTGTGATTCAAACCCGGAATTCATACCAATGTCACGTCTTTCAACTACTGTATCACGTGACAAAATAGTTCTAAGTTATGAGACTCCTAAAATGCGGAAGAAATTGTGTTGACCTTAAAAGTGAAGGTCAAGACTCAGACCGGTCTGGGGTCAAGATCAATTGTCACAATGATCCGACTTCTCGACTACAGACCGATCACAATGGTCATACTTGTTATCTGCACACACATATTTGAAAACAACATTGACCGGTTTCATATCAAATCATTATGCATCTGAACCAATTTTTGCTTCTTTTCGGCTGTCATCGTAAATCATCGACTCTGTCACCGTTCAGAATGGAAGAGAAATTCAGTGTGTGTGTGTGTGTGTGTGTGTGTGTGTGTGTGTGTGTGTGTGTGTGTGTGTGTGTGTGTGTGTGTGTGTGTCTGTGTGTATGTGTGTGTGTGTGTGTGTGTGTGTGTGTGTATGTGTTAGTGTTATGCACGTTATGCATCGAGCACTGTTCTCTCCAGTAAGACACTTTTTTGTCAGCATCTTCTAGATTTTATTTTTTGTGATCGGACGTAAAGCCACCTTGGACATTTTAACCCGTTCCCCCCCCCCCACACATATATATATAGATAAATAAGTGACTTGGTGAACAGGTAGTGTACAAAGTCAGCCTTACTTCCAATCCCAAGGTAAATTACTAACAAGCAACGTTTCGGTGCGTCTAGTACACCTTCTTCAAGCTATTACCAACACACGAAAGCTAGCAAATAAACTGCCGCGCATGTATGAACAAAAGGAAAACACAGTCATGTGATCAAAGGGGAATCTAGAATAAATTAAAAAGTAAATAAAGAACATAGTTAGTTTTGTATGCCAGATGGTTCATAGTCATTAAGTCCGTGGGGATGTAAGTTCCATATATATATATATATATATATATATATATATATATATATATATATATATATATATATATATATATATATATATATATATATATATATATATATATATATATATATATATATATATATATATATATACTTAAGTGTTTTTTGCTTACTTATTTATTTATTTATTAATTAAAAAAGAAACTTTCATCACTACTTATCAACCCAGTCACAGATGATATGTCTGAGAGACTGGTACATGTACAGAAAGTGAATGCGACTGTATCTGTGATGTACTAACAAGATTTTCTCATTTTAATTAAAATCACATTGAGCAGTTAATCGGATTAACAGATGGAACTGATTCCCATGAGATATGTTGTTTTAGTATGTGTAATAGCGTGTGACACCTGTGCCACGATTTTGCTAACGAAGACCGAACGCCATGAACCAATCTTCGTTTTTATTTCGGCAATCATCGTAAGTGATCCGATACGTGACTCGATCGGTAAATGCTTATGAGTCTTTCCGAGCAAAGCGACCAACTTGAAGAAAGTAGTAACATGTTTACACTACACGTGTGTAGGAATAGTTTGTAGTGCCATGAGTAAAAAAAACCGTCCAAAATGAATGCCCCGAGCTGTTTTTCGACATCCCAGAGGTTTACCTAAACAACCGAACCATCCACACTGCAAAGCGGTGTAGGGACAACCCTGGACATGCAACAACATTGTGAAATTAATTATAACGGGTTAGGGAGGCATAGTTGAGCTCCTTAGCAAACAAACTAAAATTAATTGAAACTGCTTGTAAATATTGGCTGCAAACATAGGTTTCGGCTCTAATCCGTTGGAAATCCATACACAAAGGGAGAGGATATATGCTTCAATGGCACGGATTACTCTAACAAGTACAATAGTTTTTGTAGCTATCTTGGCGCCTTTGTCTGTTTGTTGAAAAGAACGTGAAAAGCGCAGAGCCTGGCCACAAGAGACATACCTACCTATGTATGGTAAAACATTACAGTATAGCCAGACAGGAAAAATAAAAAAAGAATTCTTATACATAACCTTTTGAATGTAGATATTCAAACAACAATCAAGGGACACTTTTTTATTGAGAGGTGTCGAGCGACAGTGCATACGGATACTTGGACACTTCTGTAGGGGAGGGGGTGTAATTCATTTTGAAGTAGTTGATTCCTTCGTACACAAACACCTGGTGATAAAGGTCGAATTGTCACGTTATCTCGGACACCTGGACCCGGCCCTCCTTCCCCTGGGGGCAGGTCTTTGCAATTTGAAAGTGTTGAAATGAACAAGCTTTAATCCTCGTCGTATACAGTTCCTGTAACGCTTGGTTATTTAAATAACATGTCGTTTTACTAATGGTCTCAAAGTTTTCGGTAGAGAATGGAGCGACTGCGAGCGACAGCCAGACAAACGCACGGGTGTTTAAGGCAAATGTGTTAAAATATTCGTCACCTAAGTCTGCATAAACAAAGGAGTTGATGCGATGAAGAGTGAAGCCCAGTAACTTGAGAGTGAGGGGAATACTGTTTAACATGAAACCAGAATGGAATAAAATGATTGCTGAGTAAGTGACCGTGGCCGAGAAGTCAAGGACCGACAGTCAATACCTGTATGTGACATGACCGAGTAAACCGTAGTAAAGTAGACCATGAAGGTTGTAACGCTGTATCTACCTCCATGAACAGACAGTGGTGGAAGTTGAAACCAGTGTAACAGTTGTACGTCTATAGACGTTTACAAAACACAAATAAGTTAAGGCGAATAACAAATCTGTGGTATTTGCCACATTTATAATTGATACTAAATCGTAGTAGTATCCTAATTATGTTTAATTAATAATACACACCCTTTATTTGTTGTCCTCTCCTTTCTGCTACCTGTCTTTTCTGTCTATAAGTGTCTATCTATATATCTATCTATCTATCTATCTATCTATCTATCTATCTATCTATCTATCTATCTATCTGTCTGTCTGTCTGTCTGTCTGTCTGTCTGTCTGTCTGTCTATCTATCTATCTATCTATCTATCTGTCTGTCTGTCTGTCTGTCTGTCTGTCTGTCTGTCTGTCTGTCTTTCTCTAGTTCTCTCAAGATCTCATGTCTGTCTATCTGTCGCTGTGTCTCTCAAGCTGAGAGATACACGCACGCACACATGCACATACACACACATACATACATACATACATACATACATACATACATACATACATACATACATACATACATACATACATACATACATACATACATGCATACATACATACATACATACTGACATGTGAGCGCTGGATACACATAGCACTATGCCATCTGTGATTTGGAATACTGTAAGACAACACTCATTTCTCCACGCCATCGCAATCTCCTTGGAAAGTACACATGGCGTATGCTCGCTTCCTTTCCCATGACAACGTAATGTCGTTTTCTTCTTGTTTTCATATTGAGTTGCGATTTAATTAATAAGTAAAAAAAACGAAGTGCATGATATAAAGGGAATGTTCCATGCCTGAGAATAAAATCACAATGGCATTACGGCATTATATAAAAACTATTTTAACAAACCTACTGGTGGCAGCTGTAACTAGAAATTAGCAGGGGAGGGGGGGGGGGGGCTTTATGGGATAATAAACTATTTACAACAAAAAATTCTTACTGTTAACGCAGTGTCTTCAATATTCATGAATATAAAGTAAAGCACATGTGGCTTGAAAATTGAAGACTGAGTTGTTGTTGTTGTTGTTGTTGTTGTTGTTGTTGTTGTTGTTGATGTATGGATAATAAACCATAACAGTAAATATGAAGCCATGTATTCATACTACACATTATGTACTTTTTAAATGTAATACGCAGCATGCCATTATCCATCCATAACAACAAAAGAGATACCAAAGTGAAACCGTAACAAAGCACTTTAGCGTACGGGCAACGGCATTTCAATTTCTCGTCCTCATTTGAACTCGTCTCGTATATACTAGCCTTCGATTTAATCATGTAATACAGGAAGCTGTAGATAAAAAACAAGGCCACATGTACATTGAGTAATTCGCCTCTAGGTTTAGTGCAGGTGTGGGGTTTCCACTGCACAACAAATATCAGGAGTTACATATACAGTTACCAGTTAATATCCAAAATTGTGTAATTTGTAACTATCTTTAAAGTTTTCCATTTGGTGTAATTTTTAATTTTCATGTCACCGCTTAAGTTCAAAAGTGAAGGGAACACAGAGCGGTTGCCAAACAAATACTCAAATCAAACAGATGCCGTAGGTCGGAAAATTGGAGAGAAGAGAAATTAGTTAACGGTTTAATAAACAATCATGCTTTGTGTTACTGTGTTATTGTTATTGTCTGGTCTTGGAATTATACCAAACTGTATTGACAAAGAATAATTGGGATTATTAAAACACACCATCTCAAACTACCGACAACGAAATCATATCTTCACTATTATTAGGTAAATACTCAGGCAGATATGGCTTCTTTGTTGCTTATACTTAACTCGAACTTGAGGGTGTCTCAATGAGGTCATGTAGTAGATTCTGTATAAAGACCACTGTCACGTTCATATTCTAATATCTTTAGTTGTGAGTGTGGCACCATCCAACCATCGCCGTTTGACAAATATTGCAGATATTCTGCTTTATTTTGTTTGAATGTGTTTAGCCATTGGTAAAAATGCCATAAAAGACTGTCTCCGTATGCTCTTGCTCATGGATGGTACAGTCGTGTTCTTTTTATGGTGTGACGGTGTCGTCTGACGCGATAAATCAGTAAACTACTTTACGGAATAATTCTCAATTTATATAGTACACGTGTGTCTTTAAATTGCAACTCCTGATGCTTGTATACTTTTACGAATTTCCTACGATATTCTATTTCAGTTTTCAAAATACACAGTGTTAAATGACATCGGACACGTGTCGTGTGAAATTAGACCAGAGAAAAAATGCATCTGTCTGTCTTAGTGAGTTCCGTGTATGAATTAGATTTCAACCTCGTCTTGACTGATTTAGAGGCCTTAAAGTACTTGCCATGTAATAACCCACTCCGTCATATATCTGATTTAGGGCATTTATGTTATTGCCGTGTAATAACCCACTCCATAATGATATATATCTGATTTAGAGGCCATTATGTACTTCCCATGTAATAACCCACTCCATATTATATAATTATATATCTGATTAAGGGGTCCTTTATGTACTTGTCGTGTAATAACCCACTCCCATATGAAATGTATATGCTTTACACACACACACACACACACACACACACACACACACACACACACACGTGCGCGAGTTCGTGCACGCACATACATACACACATACAGACGTACATACGTACACACATACATACATACACACACATACATACATACATACATACATACATACATACATACGTATGATACATACATACATACATACATACATACATACATACATACATACATACATACATACATACATGCATGCATGCAGCATACATACATACATACATACATACATACATACATACATACATACATACATACACACACACACACACACACACACACACACATAGTCTGAGCAGAGCAAAGACGGTGTTCCTTGTACTGTTCGTGATCCGATTTAACGATGTTTTGTGTGATGTTCATCCATCTCAAGGACAGTCAGTTATCGAATTCACTGTCTTAATGTTTATCCACATATCCAACCAGGTCATGTGGTTTAGAAACATCTATACACGACATGCATTGTTATTTATATACTTTTGAGTGGATATATCGAGCCACTGTCGTATGTCGGGTGCTTAATTCCGTTCATCTTTGACCCGATAAGTGGTAGGGTCAGAACACCAACAGGTGATACGAATTAGTTGTTCTCTGGAGTCTTACAAAACCCGGTCACTGAACACAGTGCAGCGTTATCATATTCGGTTCACGACGAGGTCGGGTACATGTAAATATTACCGCTAGATTTACCAAGTTGGTCGAACACGTTGAATATCTATTAGGTAGGTTGCTGCTGCACATATTCTGTCTGTCTGTCTGTCTGTCTGTCTGTCTGTCTGTCTGTTTACAAACTACTATTTTTTGATGAGATTTAATATATCGGAGCACAATATGGTTGGCAAGTTTTCTAATATTAAATTGCCGAATACCATTGGGCACAGCTGTTGCAATAGCTTGGTCTACATATTCAGCAATTTTCTGTGGTCTGGAGACATCAGAACGCCTAAAGGCGGAGTATGCCGTCCATATCGGGCTGTACAAAACACAGGTACAGGCCAGGTACAGCCCAGGCCAGGCAAGGCCATGTCAGGTATCGACTGAATATTTTATTTTGGATTCACATTCACATTCGATTCACTGTCGATTCCCCTTATACCTTACACAAGCCAAGTTATTGTCTTTGAACTGAAAATACGGATTATATACCCTGGTTGTTCTACGTCATGACAGCCCGTGTATATACGTCACTGGTTTTGCGGTGCTCGTAATATAAGTCAATCGTTGCAAATCGCCATTATTTTTCCCAGTTGTATCCATGGTGATTTGTATTAAACCTGCACCAACTGCGCAACAGAGACAGTATTTCATCAAGTTACTCAGAAAATATATATTCACTAAAAATTGGTCAATTACTTACAAAAAGATACTGTGTCTGTTAATTGGTGGTTAATATTATTTGCAGGTGGTATAGTGGTCGATATCATCCGTAAAAGGTGCAGTACCAGATGAAATAGTCGTTGAGGGCGCTGATTTTGGGTGCGGACCCCAAAATCAATTAGATATAATTTATACAGATACAAAAAATTACGTTCATCCACAGGTTATTCAATAATGTTCAGGGTATACGATATTATGAGTAAGTGTTTCTATCTAACAAACCATTTTCAAAAAAATGTTGACGTTGCAGCTTTAACTCTATTATCATAAGATACTTTTAGTTTCTCTCTACATTCAGTGCAAAGGTATTTTTGGGTGCACTAAAATGACATTATCGAATCGGTCACTTTTGTTTTCTCAAATGGGTTGCTATAGATCTCTGAGAACCAGTGTACATTTGTGTAGTGTTGAGTGAGTCGAGTAAAAGTGAATACAGATCTGGCTAGTACCATCAATGATAAATTAGCTTAAGTTAATTTTGACATGAATTGAATAATTCGTGACATGCAACAAACATAACATACAGCGGGGTTCAGATCTTGGCCATGATAAATCTAAAGATTTTTGTAGCCTTTTTCAGGATTGTAATTTCTTACTTCAATTTGTTGTTCATTTCACGACTGAAATCATCAAATCATGACCTTTACCCTCTAATGTCGTCACGTGAACGTTACACCCCAATTGGACCGTGATTTGATTTGGTAATTTGATTGATGCCATGGTGATAAAGCAATATCGAGGCATCTGTTTACTACAAATGTGATGAATCCATATCGAAACTACTGAATCTGATCAATGTAATTATGCGCACCATTCTAACTGAATGTTGAACTCACATAATACAAGGGCTATATCAAATCAAACACTGCAGCCACTGACAAACTAGTTCTCTCTATCATCTGTGTAGTAAGATTGCATTCACACGTCGTTTAAAGAGGATGGCGACGTAATATTAATCAAGATATGACGATTTTCTTTACTTTTGTTCCTTGATTATAACGATCTGCTTTCAAATGTTACAGAAACATATTTAAGCATGATTGGCAACCGAATATTTTGTGGCAAATCATTTAGGCAAGCCAAATTAATGTTATTTACATAGTTTTTACCAGAAATTGTTTTTATTGACATCAGCCAATGGCGTTGTAGCACAACTGTACAGTTTTGTAAAAATGTTTATCAATATGCTAGTCCATGCTAACAATAGGTGTTCATTTGCTGAATCCCACCAAATATCATGGCAATCAGTTCAGCGGTTTTTGACTTTAAGTTGTTCACACACACACACACACACACACACACAGACAGACAGACAGACAGACAGACAGACAGACAGACAGACAGACAGACAGACGGACGGACGGACGGACAGACAGACAGACAGACAGATAGACAGACAGACAGACGCCTCAGTTCAGTTGTGCTAAAAAGCTATAGGTTGATTTTTTTACTCGCTTCAAGGTACAAGATCGACGGGAATACTAAATGAGTTTTATGTGTTGACTTTAGACACAATAAAATGTCGTCTCGAGTTAAGATACTAAAGTTGTTTCACAATACGCATGTTTTGTTACAAATTTAATATACTACTGCGGAAACCGAACTTTCCGTGTCCTTAGAGAGACAATAATTAAAACTATTGTTGTTCAATGTGGTAGATTACACAAGTGGGTGATAACAGTGCCTTGGTTATGCCACAGACAAGTAAGAACGCCTATACTTCTCTGTGGTTATGCAGATATAGTCACCCTGTAAGCAAGACACTGGAAGTCCTAAAATATACCCTGCCTGCAAGATCATGGAAGTCATTAGGAATCACTGACACCCTACATCGTCCATTCAATAACTTATATCAGCATATGATGTCGCAAAAAATAGTAGCTGTTTTAGTTTGTGTATATCTTAGTTAATTGGCAGCTCGGTTTCCGCTGCACTGTAGTCTTTAGTCTACTTACTGAAGTCCAGCACGACTGAAATGGTTAGATACGTACGTCGACAACTAAATCTCTCTTCGTAACTTTCATTCACATTTGTATGTATGTATGTATGTATGTATGTATGTATGTATGTATGTATGTATGTATGTATGTATGTATGTATGTATGTATGTATGTATGTATGTATGTATGTATGTATGTATGTATGTATGTATGTATGTATGTATGTATGTATGTATTTATTTAATTATTTTTTATTTATTTATTTATAATATTGATTTAATATTAATTTTAAATTAAATACTGCATCGATGACTATTTATTATTGTGTGTTACATTATACAGTGATTGAGAAACCATCCACAATGGTATCATGGTCTAATAGCTATGAGACTAACATACAGATACCATTATACACGTATACTGAAGTTCACGTTTTATCACGTGGTTTGACTTTGTGTAAAATCACTAGAAGCTACGTATAGTCTGATAACATAGCAAATCACTACATTTCAGAGTCACGAATACACACCGTAAGCTATTCACTATCAGATCTACTCTTTTCCTTGTCAGTGATTCACTAGTCACTAGAACAAAAAGTTGTCAAATAAAGTGAATAAATATATTAAAAACAATATTCATTACACAGGCACACACAGAGACACAAAGACACACACACACACAGGCACACACATAGACATATTACATATTAGTATCGTATATATATATTTATTAAGAGAGAGGGATATACGTAAGTGCTTTCATGTTTTATTGCAGATTATGAGTTCCCATGTTTGAACTTTTCTTTGCTTTAATTTCCAAAATTGCATGCCATTTGAGATTTGAAACTTGGCTGATTTACCGTTGTGAGAATGGAGGAATCACTCTAACCAAACATACACAGTACATGGATGTGTTTAGTTCTGAATAAACCTACTTCATCAACTCATAAATCAATTGATTACCCATTCCTTTATTTATATGTCAATTTATTCCTTTGTGTATTCCTTTATCTAATAGGAATTTTAAATTTATACAAACGAGGGACTGTCAGAATTGAGTGGTTAGTCACAGAATAGCCTGTTGTATTATTCCGGGATCATGACAACCGTCTGGTCTGTGCTCTCGATCTTTATGTGTCTACATCCATTACATGTCATACGAAGCGACCTTTATATCCAGATTAGCTGTGCCGAGTAGATCGCCTTTTCTCTAGGGATTTCTCTTACTGAAATGCATTGAATTTGTACTAAGCTCAATATCCACCAAGTCAGTCCTCTTGTCTTCTACAAGCTTCACTGCACTACATTATAGACTTGCATAATCCCTGTTCTTGTAGTGAATTTTTAAAATTCAATGCTTATTCATCTCTGTTCTGATTTACGTCTTGCAATTTCCGAATGCCTTCTTTGACCTGCAGGGTCAAGACATCGGCTCTCTCTCTCTCTCTTTGACAAAAGATGATATATTTCTCTAACAAAGGTCAATGTGAATACATTCTCAAAGCAGTATTCGATTGGCAAAATGAATCCGACCCGAAAAGCAGGTCAGAATGCCTGAGGTCAATCGCTATGCAAATCGGGTTAAAATTCAATCCTAATTTGATGTACAAGTCGAGGGTTTAGACGTGTATTGGCTGTGCATAGTACTATATATCAATTGGAGAGTGAGGCGAAGTGCATCCGTACCCAACATACATTCTGAGTCTAGTAATTGTGCTATCAATCACATTGTATTTTATGCAGCCCTAAAGATCAAGTCATATTTACGACTGCTTATATACAGCTGACGTACGAAACTTACCGGGGAAGATGTCGATGGACAAGAGGGAAACTAAAAGTCATACCTCCACATAAAAAAGACTATAAAGATATGTATGTATGTATGTATGTATGTATGTATGTATGTATGTATGTATGTATGTATGTATGTATGTATGTATGTATGTATGTATGTATGTATGTATGTATGTATGTATGTATGTATGTATGTGTGTATGTATGTATGTATGTATGGATGGATGGATGGATGGATGGATGGATGGACGGACGGACGGACGGGCTACGTAGGTAGGTAGGTAGGTAGATATGTACTTAATATGTTGTAGTATTCATTAGAAGTTCAACTAGCTAGCGTTATGTGGACGTCGACTCTAAGTATTATAAATCGGGTAAGACCGTGACGTCATATTTACTGATGGCATTTCTGCCTTCACGTCTTTAGTAATATTGGCTTTCTTCATTCTTAATGCTAGTAACGTAGTGAAAATCAAGCATATGTTTTCAAAGGTGACATTTTAAGACTCGTAAAGTCGGATTGCAGTGAATTAATTTCTGTCGGCAGTCTCTGCTGTTGATACGCATCAACTAAGACATTAAAACTCTTCCCTAAGCCGATTTGCGCAGACCAACCTTCACAAAGCACTCGTCGTGACCCCTTCAGCTTTTTACAATTGCCTGGACTATTTTCTGTCGCAGTATTTCGTCTCTAATGTGACTCGCATCAAATTCGTTTCTTCGTTGAAATTCAATTTTTTGTTGTCCCACATGCCCTACTGGTCCACGAGTGAGATATTTTACTATTTAATCACAATGTGTATGTATAATATTTTACACAGCGTATGAAATTCCTATTTATAAACGCTATGCTTTTGTATTACTGATAGTATAATGTATTATATACTTCATTGAAAGTGAATCTCTGTGGCCTTTCTATGACGAAATGATGTAATCAAATTAACATCTTACTAATCCGAGCATCTTCAATTCTTTTATTGCTAGACTGTCAATTCGAATGTTCCGCATAACATTGTAATCTCGTCACCAACAATAGGTTGTTATCCGTTTATTTCCAGCCTCAAATACGCCCAGAGTTTGTGTCTATTGACTATCTAATTTCGATTCTGCCATGCGTATTCATCGGCTAATTAAGCAGCGGGTTTGCACTCAAATCTCGTCTCTTTATTTAATTTTCAATAAGTTTAGTTTTTTGCTTGGGGCTGTTTTAGTTCAGAGGGTCGTCAAACATACCAGCTGCCTTGTCGTTGATCGATCGTCGGCTTACATAAATTGTACAGAAATTAAACAAGGAAACATTGCAGCCAATAAAGACACCTGATCTAAGGCCGAATTTAGCTGTCAACGTCTCACTGGGTTACTGTGATGACTTCATTTTCAGACTTATAGCACACTTTGACGTACCGTTGTTTACAATATAAACGGTATCCTATTTTATGTCTGCCACACAGACAGACAGACATAGTCAGACACACATACATACATTTACATTCTATGTGTACATGTGTATACACACATATACATACATACATACATACATACATACATACATACATACATACATACGTATACATACATACATACATACACACACATACATACATATAGACATACATACATACATACATACATACGTATACATACGTATACATACATACATACATACATACAGACAGACATACATACATACATACATACAGACATACATACATACATACATACACACATACATCCATCCACCCATCCATACATACATACATACATACACACACACACATACATACATACATACATACACACACACATACATACATACACACACATACATACATACATACATACATACATACATACATACATACATACATACATACATGCATACATACATACATACATACATACATACATACATACATACAATTTTGGTCATTTAATTGCGTAACAAGATGGTCGGACGAATCTACTTCTTATGGGGTTATATATATAGTTTGTATTTGTTTTAATTTAATTTGGAGACATAATAGTTTTTTATCATTGTAATTTTTGTAAGGAAGATAAATTAGCTCCCTTACCTCATTTCTATATGACTTTCTATATCACAGTAGTTCTGACCTGTTTATCAGGTCGATTAAATTTCTCTTGGGTTATCTGTATTCGGAATAGCAGTTTTAACTATCCAAAGTGTAATTGTACACGGTATTATCTATGTGAGTGCATTCCATAGTTGAGTGGCTATGCATTATACTCCACGTGTAGATAGCATACATCATTTAAAGTACGCTTCTGTAATTCCGACCTTGGAATCTCGACCTTCGTTGGCAGTTTTAATCAATCTGAGCTCTGAACCCAAGGTCGCTTCTACTTATCACCGTTACTGACCTTTGTTTATTTTTGAGTTACCCCTAACGACGGTAGACCACCGCCGTGTCTAAATTCAACCAAATTGGAAACCTCATTTGTATAATCAACATCTGAGGTTTTTTTTACCTTGTCCTTAAGTAAACTTTGTAATGGCGACATGTGGTCGCTGGTCACAAAGTCAACGACAGCTAGAGAGTATTGGAGAGGTTGGATTTTTACGATGTAATATATCGCCATTAGTGATTAACGTTTTATGGGCAATTATTGAAGCGTAGACGTCGAATTTTAATATTTCACCGCCTACCAGCGATGGAGGAACAAGACGGAATAAGACGACGGCGAAATAAGCACCGGAGTCGAGCCTGGCAAATCCCACACTGTTGAATGGGAGACGCGTACGTAGAATCTGTTCATCAAATGAGACGTGCAAAAGAGTAAACAATACATTGAAATACTTGTACACTTAGTAGCCATGTCGTTTGCAATTTAAGCTTTCGAGTAAAAACGTTTACACAGATTGTATCAATCACTTTGTTGAGTGAGTTAATTCTGATGCGAGATGTGTAATGATCCTCGCATCGCAAAGATTACGGGACCTGTGCGTTCACGGTACCAAAAGTCTAGATTTCACCTTGGAGGATGACTCGTGTGGATCGTATATCCTTCTTCTTTATATACATGCACTGATGTGCACGAGTACCCCTCATTAAGATATGCACACCGTGGCCTATAAAGTTCATATCAAAATATTATCTAACTGAACATAAAAAGAAATTTGAAACTCAAAAAATTACAATCTCTAAACATGGGACTTCTATAGGATGCTTGATTAACAATATTGGGATCACTGCGCGACTGGCGAGGGAGGGGATGTCGGATGGAGGGGGTGCCGGATGGAGGGGTTGTTAAAAGTATGTAATCGAGTACAACGTCGGCAAAATTACCTCTAGGTGGTAGGATCATTTGGGTAAAGTTCTCATTCATTATTCAGATGTCATCTCGTGATACTCAAAGAGGCGAATGTCTAGTTTTAACTGATTCACGGTGATGCCTGCAAGGGAGATTTTTTACTGTTCCACCGAGTAGTCTCGATAAATCTGACATCCAGTGGTTTCCGGTGACAGTCGATGGAGTCGTTGGCAAAATCTTGACTATGGCTTCGGGATGTCTAGCTTATAACAAGTCTTAGCTAAACGCCACCTGTACACACACCTAATATTGCTGTGTTGGGAATATTCAGCTGCATATATAGTCTGTAAGTTAGAGATAAAGCAAGGATATATAGACTAAACGTGGCCACCTCAAGTACTAGACAGTCCCGTGTGTGAGCATACATATTGCGATATATCATATCATTAATAACATTCAGGTAGGAAACAAAAACAGTGCATGGCGTAGTAGGCTCGGAATAATTTGATTAGAGTAAGCCAATTTAGCTCACACAAAAGCCTATAACGGTCCTGAATAATTATTTTCTTTGCGTGTTACGCCAGCATACCGACTGGAGCGTGATGAATATGGATTAGGAACGCTATTGTCCGACTAATCATATTGCTAATTAAGTTTCCACGCTATGAGATAATCGAATTTACTAATTAACAACTCTCACCTTCGCAAGTTTAACGAGCCAGGTGTGAGGTTTCACGAGTGATTTTATTTCAGAATAGAACAAACACCATGAACACACAGGTACGCTGTCATTCGGTAACAATCACAACATGAACACACAGGTACCGTGTGGCACTGTAGTCATTCATCAGAAGTTAACACACAAGGTGGATAGAAAATAACACGACAGTTCCTTGCGGCGAGACGCGACGAAAATACCTAAATCGGAAAATTTCACACAAATCTCGTATTACGGTAACGTAATCTGTTGTCATAGCTACCATGGGACAGAGTTAAATGCAAAGTAGTAGCATATCCAAGTGAAATATGGCCTAAAATTTAATTTGCGAGGAAATTTGTAGATCCTCCAAACTTATTTCTATTTACTTTAAAGACATTACTTGGTACGCTTGGTAGCAAAGTTTATCAAACTTATGAAATATTTTGGCGTTTTAAAATGAAATATCTTTCTCAAGGTAACTCGTGTTATACATTAAAGGAGCCGCATGACTAGTTCAATATTGACATTAAAATGAGATTACAAGTTAAAACTGATCATAAACATCTCTCATCGGAAATATTATCATGTAGTACATATTACATGAGTGTGTGTTCTATACTTTGCTACATATCCGAACTTGCCATATGTCTACTGTGGTCTAACATACATCAATGCCAGTTAATTGATATACCGGCCAGCATATACGTCTTAATTGACATTCTAACACATCTTAGATAAACATTCATTCTAAATTTCTATAGACTCCAGCCATAAATATTGACAATAGGCTGGACACGAAAAATAAAACAAACTACACAATAACATTAGTGGTTTCACTAACTTACAATAGGGCGTTGTTATACATATTCTATTGTCATATAACACTTATATAACAATTTTTAAAAAAATAGAATTTAAAAAATTGTGATTTTGTCCTTTGTTACTATTCAATGTCAGACTTCAAAGGTCACAGGTCATCATAAGGGAAGCGATAAGCCACACGGATCAGGTGATTATTTGATTACAAAATAATACACAGCCTGTCGTCAAGACATTATCTGATCGCTAGAGAAAAACACCCAGTACACATCGAGGGATGCATTACAGTTCGAATTTAGACTCGCTTTACCAAACCAAGTAATATTTCATGAAGCAACCAATTCAACCGCCTGTACTAATGGAGACCGGTCGTTGTTACCTGTTATGCGGTACAAATAATTAATGAGCGTGTCGGGTTTGATTGCAAGAAATGTACACAGTTGTACTTCAATATGTCTGATACGTGCTTATGTGCATATCCACAAATTGGGACCCTGACACTGTACCAATACAAAGGTCACACTAGAACGCCAGTTTTGTCATTTTTGATGGTTGCAATTTAACTTTAAAATCCAAACCCTTAGAACAAATTTAAATAGCACTACTTTAAATATGAACTTAGTAAAAAAAATACTGTGTACATTTAAGTTCAAAATTGACATTATTATTGTCAGTACAATATAGTGAATTTACATATTCAATATGTTACGCACCGATAGTAATTAAAGTATACTGACCTTTAATAATATAACTGACTAAAATAGTCATCTTTGGCACTTACAATTAGTATTTTGGTTTTATATTAAAATATTAATATGTAAAATATACAATAAAAATACAAACATGTCATTTCTTTGTTGGAAAAAATCAAGGTTAAGAATATTCCAAGTCTGCGTTAAATATAACTCAATCCTGTGGACTGTGATGACTTCAATGGGTGGTATTTCGTTTACTGGATTACGTGAAGTTACAAATCTGGTGGCAATCTCCAGACTCTAATAAAGGTTGTAGCCATTTATGCGATCTCTTAAAACACTCCCAACACAAATGTCAATTTTCTAGAATTAAAGCAGTAAAACTGTGGCAGAATCATAAATATCGGGTTTCTTAAATGCCAACGTGTCACCTTACACGGCTGAGATCTTTACACAACTTACAAGCCCGCGCAGTAGCTCGTAACTTTCTAAATGTCGTGTCTGGCAACAAACTTCCTTTGGGTGGAGGAAGGAGGATTAGGGGGGGGGGGGTTCAACACAGATATCTACACATAAACAAGTTCTAATAACGTCAATACAGAGTGTGTAACATAAGTGTTCCACCTATAGCAATAACCGAAACGCTTCAATGTTGAGCCCTGCGGCGGACTTCACAAGCCAATCAGTGGCAAGAGACATACGATTGTACTAAAGCTCTCGTAAAGTTTCTAAATAAATTGGAATGAACCGTAAAAAGCCTGCTAATATATCCCAGAATTCTCAACTCGTTTATCATGCGCTACTAGTTTGGAACACAGCTCATTTCAGACTCAGTGAATATAAATTACAACTATGCTATGTGGACAGACTACACAAGTGGTCACCAAGACCAATATAAAATATACACTGACGTAAACAAATGGAACGATTGATTATTACAAAGACATTACTACAAACGCAATATCATCGAGCAGTTGTACACCTCAATGTCGACATATGCAACTAGGATTTTTTTTTAAAATTTACATTACAATGACTTTGGCATACTATTAGTGCTATAACTATTTTAACATCCATACTGACTGAAGCTATTTTCGACTACAGATGAGTTAAATCGCTGTGGGTCACAAAATATGACGAAGTTATTTTCATGTTTATTTAGTTTGAGTAGACTCAAACAAAATGTCGAAAAAGACAGTTCACACCTACATAATTTGCATATCTTCGAATTGTTCAGGGGTGTATTCAAAGTGTTGCTCGTTTGAAACTTTGAAGGTTTTATGAGGGCCTTGTGAAACTTCGGCCATTAGTCACGTAAGTGGGACATAACACTTTCTATAGCTGTCTCCATTCAATTCAATGAGAACTCCCCAGTGAGTTGCCATTGCTGCAGTGTTCTTTGCGCACTAAAAGCAGCTCACGCAAGCCCCATGTGTCTACCTACGTTAACTATAATCAAAAGCTTGCGTTCACTTCATTTTGTTCAGCAGTAAGTTTTGACTATGCCAAGGCACGATTTAATCCTGGCGTTGAAAGCCTGTGTGACCCGACCACTGTTTGAAATTGTATTTATGACTTTAGGTAATATAGTGACTTACTGATGTGGATACGTTACCACAGTGAGTGAAGTATGTACTGTGTCTTTACATGTTTGACAAATGTTGCTTGACCTGGCACCACCGAACAAACCAACGCGCCAAAGCGACAATCCGGGTATCTGCCAAAATCTGTCAGCTGAGTAGCAACACTTTACAATAAAGCGGTGACCGACGAATCGGCTTCGTTTGTCAAACAGGTCCAAAGGAGAGCGCACAAGACGCAGTGTCAAAAAGAAGTTGTAAATAAAGGGCGAATAAACAGCGACGTAAATATACACATGAGTTTTATTGCGTGTGCACTCAACTGTCAACAGAATTTTGCGAATAGCTATTCACAAGTTGCTTAAAAAAACATGGGCTAATTTCTTTTCACAAAACAATTGTTTATATTTATACCTGAAAATAACGTCTGTTTTGCCAAGTGTAACTTTTTGATTTACTAAACACAGAATAACCATACAGTCTGTACAATATGTAATGTCACATACTTTTACTCTCAACCTGGCAAAGAAAGGCCGAAGTCGTAAAAACGACAACGATAAAAATAACTCGCGGGCTCAACAATAGAGACAAACACTGGAATGCCGTGTGGCGAGAGGTTACCGTGAAAAAAAAACACCGAGTATAATACTCCTTTTTAACTCCACAACTTCAAATACAAAAAATTCGAAAGCCTAGAAAGTGGAACTTTTTCGTAAATAGAACAATAACATATGGATGTGATTTTCGCCTTGTTTCAAGTACTGTCCTTTTGTAAGCCCAGAAAACGTTACAAGATACGGATATATCGGCTGAGTGTAACTAAGGGATAACAGAATTCACATGTTTAACTATTAACTTTATGTGTTTACACTAGCCGCTTAATACTAAAATGTCTGTTGAACTTTGTTTGTCATCGTGAATGCCAAAACGTTTTAGTTATTTCTCCTACTCGGTCTTTAGATCACCGGGACCACTGATGAGTTGCCGAAAACGACAGTATGGGACAGACTGTGAGATGGTAGAACTCGTTTACTTTGGTATTTACGAGGGTTGTAGCCTTCATAAACCCTCCCCAATCCCTACTTTGGTTAATGAAATGCAGAAACAAACAGTTTCTGTCTCACATGGTTGACGATGGTGTGTGTTCTTCGGGGCCGTCAAACAAAGCCCTCTATTGAAATGTGACTGACTCATTCAATTCAAACATAGGCTTACATAGCTCACAATACACGACTAACTACTGGTTCTGTCGGTTCAAAAGTCAGGGGCGATATCATATGTCCTTTTGAGTCCAATTTCCAATCTTGGTTTGCCTCTCTTGAAAAGTACTCAGTTAGAACAGTAGTTATTAGTATCACACCGCGGTATTACTATTCGTTCTTGCTGGCGTATATGTTCCTTGGCTCGTAACATAAGGTTTAGCTCTCGGTGGTGATCGCGGAACGAGTGGTGGTTTACCGGGTATTTTGTAATTTGTGTTCGTTTTCTTCCGATGACATCGCTTGTTGAAAAATTTCTGCCACGAGTTCACAGTTTTGGAGCTCCAAATCCACATACCACTGGTAATACCGACAACTAACAACATAAAGATCTTAACTACCAATACCGGTACGTTCGGTATAGATTCACTTAGCGTACAAGCGTCATTTGTACATGGATTTATACGGGCAATGGTTTCCCACTCTTCCATGTTTATATATTGGTACAAGTAAGTAGCGATTACGCTAGTAGCAGGCACCGTATAAAGAACGGAAAATACTCCAATACGCACCATAAGTTTTTCTAACTTGTCAATGTTTCTTCCACCAATTTTCATCACTTCGCGTATGCGGAAGAGGTAAACAAAGCCGGCAACTATGAAAGACGTACCAATAATAAAGTAACAGAATAAGGGTATTATAACAAACCCTAGAAGAGCTTTGGGGTCTTGGTTTCCAACATAGCACATTCCAGTAAGTTCATCGCCGTCAACTCGTCTCATTATTAACACTACAATGGTTTTGATGGCTGGGATAGCCCAGGCTACTAGATGAAAATAGCTACTATGCGCTGCGATGGCCTCGTATCCCCACTTCATGCCCGCGGCGAGGAACCACGTCAACGTGAGGATAACCCACCATATAGAGCTGGCCATGTAGAAATAGTACTGAGTCAGAAATACTATAGTGCAACCAGTACTTTCCAATCCTTCCTGAATTCTATACTTGACTCCATTGTTTGTTTCATCGCAAGAAATGGCCTCAGGCCCGACTACTAGTCTGACAATGTATGCTATAGAATACACAAAATAGCACATTGAAAGAAAAATAATCGGCCGCTCTGGGTACTTAAAGCGAGATCTGTCCACGCAGAAAGTTAACACTGTACAAACAGCTGAAGCACAGCATAATACGCCCCAAATTCCGAGCCAAGTTTCGGTGAAATCTTTGTCTGATTTCTGGTAATACACATCCGTATCGCATCTGGGAGCACACTTGCCGGTTTTCTCGGCATACACCCACCTTTTAGTATTGAACGAACTGCACGGTTCTTCCTGTGTCGTGCTGTCTTCGTTGTCTTCTTTGGGTGCCGTGCCACCCCCTCTTCCTATTGGTGGTCTCAAGTCGCCCGAGGGATCCTGTGGTCGTTCATGTACTGGCGTTGCAATAGTCCCGCTACTACCTTCGCTTGAGTTTGGCGCTACCATGCACAGCCGCGTACGGTCATTTTCCTCTGGTAGCAAACTACAATCTAACGACTCCGGCCATCCAAATTTGAAACTTTCCATAATAGGACTACACAGTCGTCTTGCGTCCTCGCACATAGGTCGACAGGCTGGAATCGGCATTTCCAACTCCTCACTACACATTGGTGCATACAACGAACACAAGAAAAAATTGAGATGGGGGGCACAACCGTATTCTACGAGTGGCGAAAACTCATGTACTTTGATGGCGGCATCTCGCTGATCTGTGTGCCCCATCATGTTTGGCATGCTTGTGTGGTTGTATCCTATACCTACACACATAGGGATGGTGATTCGTTGACATCGATTGTTCTCTACGGCCCCAACACTTAAACATAATAAACACAGTAATACTAACAGTTTTCGTTCCATGGTGTGTTGTTCGAAGTCCTTTAGCTCGCCACAGCGAGTCGGTGTAGAAGGAAATCGCAGTACACACCAACACGCAGCGCGACGCTCTCAACTCAGTACGTAGTACAGTGGATCATGCTTACGTTCTGTATGTGACACCTCTTTACATAATGCCAAATGTAATGTATACTATTCCAATAAGGCGTTCCACTGTATAGTCCAAACAACACTGTAATCCGCCACAAACCTCTTCTCACAACATCGAGAGTAAAGAATCAGAGTGGAGCTCACTTCTTAGAGCTGGTGACGCCAAGAAATAAGGTGAAATCTGTGGGACTATTTTCTGCAGTGGCATGAATCTCAAGTGAGGGAAGTGCTTGGTTTGTAGGCGGAGCACTAGTAATGTGACGTATCGTATTAACTCTGAATCGCGTTAATACCGCCTCGATTGTCAATCATTAACCGAATTCAGCTGTTTGCTATTCAAAACCACTCGAGCACAAATTGTAAGGTCCCCTCCAAGTGCAACTTGGATTACTTTTGCCACTTGTGCCCTCTGAGCGTACCAGTCCAGTCGAGTTTTAAAACGTTAACATTCAGGTTTGGCGTTGTTTCGCGAAAGGTTTACTTGTAGTGCGAAGAGGCTATTGAAATTGAAAAACAATAGGTGATAGTGTGTGTGTGAGGGCGGCTTGTCTCATCTTCACAAACTGACAATGATTCGCTTCTTATCTATTGTCATTATAATAGCAATCTACCAACCTACTTACTTACCTTTTGAATTTAAATTGAAACGGATTGTACCTGTTAAAGCGATACCCCTCTTCACCACATCAAGTACTCGCATATTCTGTTTCTAGTGTTTAGAAATAACAACCGATAAAAACATTTATACAGCTGACTATAACAACAATAACTCGTTAAGAAAAGACAAGGTATTGATAACTCATTCACTTTGTAGTTTTTGCACTATAATTGTTTTACAAATTCTCGGCCAGACGCGAAATTACGACGAAGTTTACCGACTAAACAACGATGGGATTAACATTCCGTTTGGCGGTGTTGTGTAGTGCTTTGACAAGCTCCTTACGTGATAACAGAATAACACGACGTACGGAATGAAAACAAGTACACTTTAAAGGATACACAAACGCGCGGACAGACATGAAGAAGAAGTGAACAAAAAGAATTGACGAATGAATAATCAAAGGAGTGAATGATACTTATGTGTCTGGAGCATTTGATCGGTATATTTGGGGAACTGTTCGAAGACGAGACGGAGCTCGAGTGAGGGGGAACGCGGCCCGCGGCCGCACTACTTATTCACCGCGATGACAAAAGGGTTTAGGGATCGATAACAGAACATACAAACACATCGAAGCAAATGAAAAGTAAATACATAGAAAGAGATAGCTGAATATGTAAAGTCGGTTGAACAGATAAACCTATAAAACAGTCTTCGGGTTTTTAAATGCACAGTGGACGTGTAAGAGTGGTAGAAGTGTTCCGTCACTTGACGAGACAATAACCGGGTTGTCCTAATTTCGTGGACTATAACATTTCACTTATGCTATGGATGGTAAACACAGTCAAAGTTGTTGGTGCTGCTTTATCAAAAATACTGTTACTAATACGCCGGTTCCGATCTAAAATAAAAACAACAAATAGCTGGTACACGTAAGGGTCACATGCCGCGAAGTGACGGCTCCTGTAGTCAGGTGATAGCACTTGAGCGAGAGGTAGAAGTAGGTGTAGTATCCTGAGTGCGTGACCAAGGGAGTCAACTGGGCTGTCAGCCGGTGTCCGAGTGTCCATGTCAGCAATCATCAGGGATTGTGTAGACTAGACCCTGAGTCTGGAAACATGCTGTCCGGATTATACGCTGTCTTGTAGGAGCATGTCTGAATGTTTGATTCAGAGTTTGAAGAAAGTTCAAAACCCATACATACCTTTGCGTGAAGCCTTTATAATATCATGGAATTCCGAGTCGACGAGTTCAATGGTAGCAAAAACTGTAAATAAAAGTTCAGGTCGTTATTCTCATTCTCATTCAGGGTGTTCTTTGTTTTACAATTTATACGACAATTTGTAATTTGTAATTTGTACATATATACATACATACATACATACATACATACATACATACATACATACATACATACATACATACACACATACACACACACACACACACACACACACACACGTGTAGACACACACATACACGCAGACATACACACCTTGCTCATACCCAAGAATAAAGAAGCAGCTTGAAAGATAATTGTCGAAACAGCCATAAAAAATCTCAAGAATATTAAATGCTTTCATTTCAACCAAGACCCGATATTTCGTTTTTTAAATATTTTCTTTACACATTTTACTTTAGTCTTTTGAAGTCCTTTTAGGAAATGGAAGGTTTTCCATGAATACAGGTGATAAAACTAAACCATCGGACAATGACTTTGTTGTCGTTGGATTGTGCAAACTTTACGAGATCATATATAAATTCAAATCATAAATCATAAACTGTTAGTAAAGTGTAAATAAAAAAATAAGGCCCAAGGCTTGTACTAGAAATATATCGATAAATCGTTATTTTTGTTCAGCTTCTTCCTTTTCCTCATCCACCACTATACTGTCTCATCATAAAGCTTGGCTGATTTCCATGAATTTACTCTAAGACTATATTGACCTTTGACCGATGAACTTTGAACTTGTTTTTTTACTGGAAAGTTTTATGAGGTCATCACAGAATGCATGTTAATAATAATTAGCTGTCATTGTAACTAGATGAAAATGACGATGGAAAACTTCGTCAAAGTCTGTCGGAAAGTATGATGTCTATGTTGTGCGCCACTTCCATATAGAAACTACTTTTACTAAACTAAGGTATTTATTACACAATTCTATCTTAAGCAAATCGTAAAAAATATGATAAAAAAGGCGATTAAAAGGCGGTGTAAAATTTTTCAAAATCAACCAGAAATTCTCACTTGTTTTTGGGCAACTACGTAAGAATCATGAATATTGTAAACAGTTCAGACAGCATACAATCAAAAAACGGATAAAAAATACCACCGTAGTTTTTTTCGATTGAACCAC
This sequence comes from Glandiceps talaboti, assembly GCF_964340395.1. Lineage (NCBI taxonomy): Eukaryota > Metazoa > Hemichordata > Enteropneusta > Spengelidae > Glandiceps > Glandiceps talaboti. Next base: position 28,738,581 of record NC_135551.1, on the reverse strand, counting down.
GTATAATACAATTAAAAAAATGCTTATATCTTTACGGCAGGTAGAATTCTATATATATGTGTATGTAATGACAACGTGTGTGAGAAGGCTAACCTTGCACTGAATGACCTATCCCATAATACTAAATTGTTAATAGATCATAAATCAGGTCGTAAAATTATGTTTGCCGGATGTTACATGTCAACTAATGACGGAATTGACCTATATTGGTACATTAACCTAGACCCCAAGTGTTCGTTTACCTGTCCTACGTTTTATCATGACTATCCAATCTGCATTGGCAGATGAACGGTATGATTCGTTTCCCCTGGTAACGAGACAACCCGGGTAGTTCAGTTACTTACAGTTATAAGATTAACGAGCATAAAACAATTAAATACATACATACATACATTTGTTAGATACTATAGGTCAACTGCATAATGTATAAATTTCCAATAGAATTTATTTATTTAAAAAAAGTAATGATAGTGGATGCGGAAACTGACATCAACTTAAAAAGACAATTATATAAAACTGTTATTCCAATCTGTAATGGCTGTACATATATCTGATGGGAATAAATCAATAACACAGAGACCATATGGAAAACAACGGAAAACATAACTACCTGAAGTAGACACTCACACATGAAACAAAATAAGTAAACAAAATAAAAAATCGACTTACCCCACATTTTCTAAAATTGAGCGTAATCGCAAACCCACAATTACTTTTGTTAGGCCTTACCAGAATTAGTTACCCAATTTATTTTCCACCTTATAAAGTTGTTTTCGTTACCTTGGCATTGTGTTGAAAAGATCGACGATGTTTGTCCATATACATCATGTCTTTCGCTGTCAATAAATAGTGTATAAAAAGATGATTTTAATGTATAACTAACTGTCCATCATTTTCTCTTTGTACTTGTCTTCCAAGTAGTCATCCGCATTCATATTTTCCTTGACTGGAGGTAGTAAAATATTAGAATTGGCATATACATATCAAACACTGGTAGTTCTTATGATGAAACCAATCATGATATCAAATTGACCAACTGGGTTGTCTTTTTATTTATATATGAATCATAAATGATGCGCCACCATTTCATTCATTCATTCATTCATTCATTCATTCATTCATTCATTCATTCATTCATTCATTCATTCATTCATTCATTCATTCATACGTATGTTCAGTCCTTCCCGGCTTTGTTCATCCATCCATCCATTCATCCGTCCATCTATCCATCCATCCATCCATCCATCCATCCATCCATCCATCCATCCACCATATCCATCCACCTAGCCAGCCAGCCAGCCATCTATCTATCTATCTATCTATCTATCTATCTATCTATCTATCTATCTATCTATCTATCTATCTATCTATCTATCTATCTATCTATCTATCTATCTATCTATCTATCTATCTATCTATCTATTTATTTATTTATCTATCTATCTATCTATGTATTCATTGATGTTGAAACATAGTAACAGTTTACAATTGATGACCCGGAACCAAATCATACAGACGATGACCTCGTCATTTGTTTGTTACTGAAAATCCTCGTTTCAAACGATTGCAATGGTGCTTTTCATTATCTAAGCTTGCATCTATCTAATTTTTGGCGTCCATCACAAAGTCATTGAATTCTTCAATTTTACTAGTAATGGACATAATAGTAGTATGTGGTAGCTACTCCACGTATGTTGTCTGCAAATGACCCGTACATATAAAGGGATTACATGTATATATAAAATTGAAAGTGTGGTTTCGGGAAATGCTTTGCACGACAGCTGTGGTGTATGAAACTAAAAGTTGCTAAATCTTCATCGTTACACGTATTTGAGACAGATCCCTCAAGCTTCCCGTCAAGCACCATAGTATTTTGGTCATAAAATTACGATATTTATTCAAAATTCGTATCTGAGTATTTCACTCTGTATTGCCACGAGTGAAGTAACTATTCCATATTGAGTCAATCTAGCTTCTGTAATTGATGACGAAAGAACTGGGAAAATGAACAAAATGGTTTTGTAATTACACTTTTTAGTTGAGACGCAGACCAAGCCTTCTGTTGCAGGGGTGTCGTCTGGTACTGCTTATCCCGCCATCTGTCAGGTTTTGTCTGCGCAAGTCATTAAGGATTGATGGATTACCTGGGGTGAAATGAGACACGATCCCACGAATTCCACAAATCTCGTTAACGTTGATGAGTATTGGTAGAATTCAATTCTCAAAATAACCCATCCAAGATGGCAGCAAAATATGACAACATTCTAAAAAACCCACAATTTTTAAAAAATGTTTTGAAAGAATTCGGAAGTTCTTGAAGTTGGAATCCTCTATTGAACTCCTCGACTCGGATCTGATGTATTGCTTGCCAACCCTTTCAACCATAGAGGTAACGCTTTAAAGTCGCCAATGATTAATAGCAATCATTACCGGTGAAACTCAGCAACCTTGCTTGGCAATTTAATACGAATAAATCTGTACCATGTTCAGTTTACTCACTACTCCAGATCAAACGTAGACGACTGCGTAGTAATAGTTTTTACGAATTTCTGGTGAACAACCGCCGACTTAACGACCATACATCGTAAACACAACCGTCTTGCGAGGACTATAAAACATGATCTTACGTGTGTATTCGTGTTGTACATAAGATCTTAAGTCGCGGTGTAAGATTGTATCTCTTGCAATATCACGAATGATTGATTAAGGTTATCCGTCAATTTGTGTCTCTAATTCCTTCTTTCAGCAGAACCTAATTCGTAAATAATTTATTATCATGGCATATTTCTTCATAACAAACGTACTATCAAATAGTATACAGAAAGTGGAGTAAACTGTGTACCGCTCCGAGTTCGTCCTGACCATTGCAAACGTGAAAGTAGTCCAGGGAGGGAGGGTACATGATCTAAGTTAGGTTGCACGCTAAAATGACGCTGAAAAGAGACTTAATTAAAACGAGTTTTAAGTGCAAGTTCCGTTGCGCCCTAAAATAGCTCAAATAGGAGTAATTCACTTCCCATTGAGACGACGGTTTGTAGTCGTATTCATGTTTGTAGCCTTGAAATGCCTGGAAGGTTAGATACCCGAGCCTCGATTTCATTCCACGATGATAGATAGTTGTGCCATGTTCCTTTGTGCTAAGTAAATTGAGCTGAAATTACTACATCAACTGTTAGCAAACAATACATCTGCTCATTCACTTTCTTAACAGACGATAACGGAGAAAAGCGCGGGATAAATTTTGCAAAAGTTTCAATCGTTCTGTTGAAATAAAATTAACTTAAAGATGTTCGGTGGTAATTGAAAGGCTAAATTAAATAGAGATCAGACAAAAAGTAGTCTTCACTATTTTTTTTCTGAATTAACGACACATATTACATCAGGAAATCCAACTTGAACGTTCCCTTAAAAATGCAACACCTACTGAAAAAAAACCCCCAACATCATGCAAAGATTGAACCCACGTGCTTCAAGCGATGCAAATTGACATGCTTACATACGTCTAATTTTGGCAACCTTTGTTTGAAATATTTTCCCAGAGGTATATTTCCTGATAATTTGAGACGCTGTATTAAACTCGATACAATATTTCCATTTTGGACATTACTAATCTGTAATTCCGCCCAAAAATAACATCGCCGAGTAAATGCATGTTATTATAGTAAATATTACATGGGAATATTTGGAACTCGGATACGATCTATCGATATCTTTGTGAATCATCTAGTTAATTGGGGTTATTTGTCTACATTTATGGATGATGTACGCTGAGCTATAATCATAAATCAAACGTAATATTGTATGACGGTAACCGCTGATGGGGACACAGATGGATTGCATAGCCTTAGTCCTGTAATTATTTCAAAATAACAGAAGGTTGAATTTTTGACAGGGTGGACGAAGGCAGTGTCGAGTTATGGCATTTTGAATAATCATTCGCGAAAATTCAACTAGAAGTTAAAATGAGGTGATATTTGTTGTACGGTGTATATAACATTCTACAAAGGTAAGCAGTAGTTTGTGAACGAAGCCACCATTCCGACCAACGGCTCAATTTCTGGCGCGAAAGTTCGCAGACGACAAAGTTCTTCCCGCCAAAAGTTATGTAAACCACTCAATTTAATCGCGCTTATGAAATGCGCTTTCATATTCACGTTTAATGAAAATAGATTACAATTCCATTTTTTCCCTTTTCGACGTAAAAACTAGCTCAAGTCAAGAGTAGGATTTGGGAATGAACGTCACGTGTCGATATCCATCACTGTCAAAATTAAAGACGGCTAGCCTTTTCAAACAAAATGCATTCTGTATTATTATTTCCTGGTTTTACTCTGGAAATATCCAAATTATTCGGATTTTTCTCTAACATATATTTATCTTTACGTCACCACGGTGGCTACCGACCATCTATAGAATGATGATCGCCGTGGGGTTTTTCTCATATGGGGGGGGGGGGGGGGGCTTGCGACTTATTTCCTGTGGGCGAAATGTGAGCAACTAATCTCTTAACCCGCTTGCGAAACACGACTGTCACAGTGCTTTTTATTCTTAAGTTCCGTACCGTCTTTTTGCTCACAGTCATGTCTAGATAGACTAAGATAATTCTTTGATCATGTAAGTATGACGACGCCATAAACGTAAATCTTGCCGACGACGTGATATGTCATTGGTTACGGAAACTCAAAGATGGTGGCCTTCATTTTACTTACATGAGCCATGACGATGAAATAAATATCTGCTATGACAGCAAATGATATGATATGAAACAATCATTTACTAAGTGAAGCTACGACACTAGCTCTATTTTTTTCTACAAAGTGTAATCAAATTATTTACTTTTTTCATAATTTGTCACTTTCGATACACCTAACTATAAAAGTTTTGCAATTTTCCACATAATTATTATGTCGATGAACTTTGTTGAGTTGACGACTTGGATCAGAAAGCTGAATATTTTATGAGTTATACGTCATTGACTTCTGCACATGTGAAGTGGAGATCACGACTTATTACGTCTCTGATTTATGAGTAAAACGTCATTGCGTTGAGAAGATCATGACCTATTATGTCATTGCAATAGCATAGTTCAGAGTGATGATAAATCAGCATAAGATAAGACTTCTATGCTGATTCATAATAATATCTTTGGGGATTTGATTGTAGAAGCCAATCTACACATTTATCAGTCTTGCCAAGCCTAAAAACAAACCTGCAAGGCACAACTCTCTGGATATATCACCACATGTATCATACAGTGTCTATATTTCACTTTCAAATAGGCCTCGGTGTAAACGCGCATATATTGAAAAGCTATGAGTGAGTGATTGAGGTATTGAGTTATTGAGTGAGTGAGTGAGTGAGGGGGAGGGAGGGAGCTGAGGGAGGGAGAGCGGGCGGGCGGGCGAGAGCGAGAGCGAGAGAGAGAGTGTGAGAGAGAGAGCGAGAGAGAGCGAGCGAGAGAGAGAGAGAGAGAGAGAGAGAGAGAGAGAGAGAGAGAGAGAGAGAGCGAGCGAGCGAGAGAGCGAGAGCGACAGAGAGAGAGAGAGAGAGAGAGAGAGAGAGAGAGAGAGAGAGAGAGAGCCTTATACTGTTTTTACAATAGAGTATAACGTTCAAATTTAAAGTTGAAATGACTTTTTGGAAAGTCAGAATGTTGTATTTACAACTCGTTTCGTTGTACATGTATATGTCATCTTGCTGTTAAGCTGTGGGTATGTTACGAAATTATTTTATGTGTTCTTTTCGGCTCAGTATAGGACCCAAGAGTTTACGAGATAGAATACAAAGTATATTAGATAGTACCTGGTTTTGTGTTAGTACAATTATAGACCCTGATAATGTTTGTTTTTTCTTCAGATGTTGCCACGTGGATGATGGTATTGGAAACTAACTCTTATCTGTGAAGTTTGCTTTGCTTTGTATACATTGTTGCCATTGTAGATTCATTTTTAATAATGAATGCAATATTATAAAAATGTGGTATGTATACGTGTAGTCGTATCAATATCCTCCCCAGAAGACCATACACAAAGCAATGTTCATTACACTAAATGGATACAAAATATAAAACGGATATTTTATCATTTCAAATAATAATGACGATTTTCCAATATGAAATGATGTAATTGACAGTATTGTTGAATCTTGTTTTCTACGTTTTGTCATTTAGACTCAAAGGCAGAAGTTGGTCATTGTTGTCTGCTAAGACGGCCCTAGGTGAAGTACGATGTTGTATATGATCTACCTACCTACCTACCTACATACCTACATACCTACATACATACCTACATACCTACCTACCTACCTACCTACCTACCTACCTACCTACCTACCTACCTACCTACCTACCTACCTACCAACCTACCTACCTACCTACCTACCTACCAACCTACCTACCTACCTACCTACCTACCAACCTACCTACCTACCTACCAACCTACCTACCTACCTACCTACCTACCTACCAACCTACCTACCTACCTACCTACCTACCTACCAACCTACCTACCTACCTACCTACCTACCTACCTACCTACCTACATACATACATACATACATACATACATACATGTACACATACATACATACATACATACATACATACATACATACATACATACATACATACATACATACATACCTCCATACATACATACATACATACATACATGTACACATACATACATACATACATGCATACATACATACATACATACATACATACATACATACATACATACATACATACATACATACATACATACATACCTACCTACCTACCTACCTCCATCCATCCATCCATCCATCCACACACACATACACACACATACACATACATACATACATACATACATACATACATACATACATACATACATACATACATACATACATACATACATACATACATACATACACACATATATTGCACAGAGACACGTACTATTGCTTAGATTGGTCTTTACCTTTGCACAAATCCTGCCACTACAAATGTATTAATTTACGCTCTATACAATTTGATAAATTTCGTGTTCTTTCCGTTGAGGTAGGGGAAATATATAGTCAAAACGTTGTCATATTTAGATTGTAGACAAGCAAAACAACAATCTAAGAAACCGTAGACACCCCTATGGGCACATGTACAGTATAGAGGCTGGACATTGGAACAAAAGAGGGCAATTAAGACTTATAATTCCAAATCCATTTTTAAATTACGAGATTGTTTCTGGTAAATTCGCCATGACAACCCTCATTGGATAAGTTCACTTGTGTTGAAACACGAAAATAGTGGAAATTAATATCTTAGCAACAACGTCATGGAGTATATCTTATGTCACAAACTCAAAATATAAATAATCTTCCCTTTCTTTTCTCACGTAACTCATGCCAAACACTTTCAATCGTTAGCTGGGACCTATGACAATGATGACAACTTTGACCCTCGACATTGTCGTTTGCTTTCTCATTTTACTAAACGAAATCGTTACGTTGCTTTAAAAGGGTAAACAGCACACTTCTAATATTATGGGGTGTACTGCTAGCCCGGAACTATTACACTGTGATATAAGTTTTCTATAAAAGGGGTTATTTTTTGTTGCAGACGTCAGAAACGATATTGAAATTCTCAAAGCGTCAGTTGACCACAAGTCACAACAGAAACTGTTCTTTTTTTCGGTGGAAAAGAGGTCCAGGTATAGTTACTTTTGAGTACATTGTTGTCACGTGACGATGAACTACGATTAGTGGGTTATTCCATTGCAGCGGGTGTTCACCAGACCAGCGGGGACAAGAACGAACAAAGACAATAAATCTAACGGGAGCTTAAATAGTTCACTCTTTGTCGATGGATAATTTATGATACTTATCAAATAACCTCAAATGAATGTAAATACCCAGTACGTGGTGAGAATAAATTATCTTTATCAGAACCATAGGTTTTCCCGCTGAAATTTTTGCCACAGAATTGTTCTTATTTTAAGGGTACCTTTTCGCGTATTTCAGCTTTACTATTAATTGAAAATACATATTTTTTATCACTATGAAACTTTTTGGTTAGAAGTAAGTCATTGCAAATTGGAATAAAATGAAAGTCTGACCATTTTTCATGCACATCTGCACTATTTGATCTTTCGGTCACAATATTTATAATCGTTTATTCATATGCATGACCTCAGTTCCCGCCCTTCCCTTGTAGTGCCATCACGTGATGAAGAGAGTCGGACACAGACCACGGAAGAATGATCCAAACTGTTGTTCGTTGAATGTTTGGTAGAAGACTTTGAAAGAAATCACCCTACCACAAACGTAGAAGAAGATAGCCAATACAAACTTTAAAGCTTATTGTTATTCCATGCACAAATAACTATTTCTTTTGTTAGTATGAACATCACTCAAAGTCTGCGGGTGCACTGCTTTGACATTTCAAAATCCCCTTAGTTGTCCAAGAGAGAGCCATTTTTACATGAGGTGTGAAACTAATTTAAGAGCAAACACCGTGCAATTTTATGCAGTTCAATGACACCAATATATTCCTATAACACTTAGTATCAGTTTTGCTAAATCCTCTTTCTTTTAAAAAAAAACCCCACAAAACTTGCAACATGACAGAGTTGTTAAAATGCAAAAATAATTTGCAGACAAGTTTATGTCAATGTTTTCATGACGTCACGAAACGAATTTGTATGAGTTCATGGTATGTTTCCAATATTTTGCATGAATTTCATGTAAACTGTATCGTGGTCATTTATTGTCATGGTTACCAGTTCAGCTTTCCATATTACTACAGAATTAAGCGCGCCATGCCGCCTTTGAATGCTTTACAAAATTTAAATATCATTGAAAAAAAGCAAGACTGACAGACAGACAGACAGACAGACAGACAGACAGACAGACAGACAGATAGATAGTCAGTCAGTCATATAGAAGAAAAATTAGACAAGGAGAGAAACAAATACCCAAACAAGAAACGAGCAAGTCAAAAACAAAAAGAACAGAGAAAGAAATATAGATATTACATGATCATAGATTTATTGGGCATTACACTTTTCAATGAAACCTTTCTATACTTTGCTGTCCCAGCTCGAAGCATTAAAAGTCCTCGAATCTTTTAATTCTAACTGGAAATTTTCAGTTCGACTTTTGTGCCACTTATTACATCTCCTTATCTTTCTTTCCAATTCATCACCTGGGTTTCATCCACCAGTTTGCTTTGAGTTGAGGCAAATACAGTGACAGTCCTTTGCTTTTCTAGTCCCGCGGCTATACTTAAGTTTGCTTTGGATGAAGCAAATAGGATGATTGAGAAAAGAGATCACAACGGTGAGATTGGTATCATATCAACAAGAACAGACACGTCATCAAAACGTGTGAGTGTGAGATCGTTATATCAACAAGAACAGACACGTCATCAAAAAGTGCAAGTGTTTGAGAGCGTTATCATATCAACAAGAACAGACACGTCATCAAAAAGTGTGAGTGTGAGATCGTTATATCAACAAGAACAGACACATCATCAAAAGTGAGAGTTTTTGATGTAAATGGAGAATAAATACATTAGGCACCGGGAGAAAAAAAACATGAAGACGATAGTTTGCGATCTGATGAACGGAAGTTGCTAGTAAAACACCTCGGAGCTCTTTAGATACCTGCACTGTCACCTCGAAATTGATACTGACTTTAGATGATACATTAAAACGTCTAAAAAGGAAATTGACTTAACCTAACGGTCTAATGTACTCGCAGTGTTGCTAAGAAAGGCCCCTTAGGATCATCATTGAAGTCCCCTAAGGTTTTACCTGAATAAGAAAACACAGAATGGCTAAATTGGATTATTTGTTAGATAGTCTGCCGACAAATTAGACCCTACAACTTTGGGGATTACAGCAATATGGAAAGAATTATCGTACATTTGTGTGTGATTTTTCAAATTATGACGTGTGAGCATATACAGCTTGAGGACCTTTGCAATATATACATCAAACTAACTATTACTCTATATATAGCTTTGGAGAATTGTTTAAAATACAGATTCAAATTATTTTGTGATGTTTTGGAACATTTGATAAATCGTACGGTCTCCATCGAACTCGAGTCGTACTCTGAGAACTCCTTTATCTTAAAAAGGCGAACACAGTCTATGAGGTCACCAAGTGAAATTGACATTTCATATAATGAAGTATCATTATGCCGAATTGACTAAATAAAAACATGATTAAGCTATATGATCAAATGATTCTGGAAAAATTATATATGGATTTATGTAAAAAATATATTTCTGAAGTTGCATATCCGACAAAACTAAACAAATCTTAGAAAGCGTGCATTTTAATTCTGATTTAGGACCAAAGTCTGGGAATATTACACCATGTCTACAAGGACACCTTGAAATCTCCCAATTGACATCTAAATCTAGGATTATTTGTGATTTACAAGTGTGTGCATGCCTGACAAAAAGTTCAAATTAGAAAGTGACTCATCTTACGAGTACATCAATATTTGATGACGAACAGAGGAAGGAATTAAAGCGATGACTTTAGGACTCAAAACAAAGGGTGATGCCCCGTTCTCTCGACTGTTGATATCAATATATCTTATGGGTATGTGAATGGGGTAGAAAGGAAGATAGGTGATATGTGAAGCTGACAGAAAGTGGATGAAATAAGAAAAGAGTAACTGGGATAGCTTATCTACCTCCCCCTCACTAGCTAACATACCTAATGCAACCTAAGTCTTAGATTATGACGTCATAGATTCCATAATAATCACGTGCACTTCATTGCAAATGGAATCGGACACGCTTCTTTTTCTTCTGGAGGCAATACATTAATGAAGCAAAAATGAACGACTCTGATTGCATACATACATACATACATACATACATACATACATACATACATACATACATACACACATACACATACATACATACACACACATACACATACATACATACATACATACATACATACATACATACATACATACATGTATGTATATATGACACTGAATACACTAATTAACGAAATTTTCAGTTCCTGCCAATATTCGAAAATACGTTACCAAGGCCACATTGTTCGTTCTATAACGTATAATATTAACCCTGCTAGCTCTTACACTACATTGCTTCGTTCTCCAATTACAAACCAAAATGAAAATTTATTAACGGAAGCGGAAAATACAAACGCTATTTCCATGTAAATGAGCTTGTACCCTCAATGAGCCAAACCGACTCACAAAACTCGCCCATTCGTTTCGCCAATTTACTTTTACAAGTGAAACGAGAATGAAATATATGCCTGAGAAAATGTGTTTGCGTAAAAATGGTTGCCATGGTACCTTAAGGTTCAGTATAAATGTTTAATATATGAAATGTTAGGAAATAAGCCGATCCCCTTCAATATTTGATGTGTAAGATAAACGAAATAGATTTGCCATCAAAATATGATTAAAAGCAGTCGCCAGACTTGTGCCAGAAAATGTCACACATATATGTACATATATATACACAGACTCTTCTCTCTCTCTCTCTCTCTCTCTCTCTCTCTCTCTCTCTCTCTCTCTCTCTCTCTCTCTCTCTCTCTCTCTCTCTCTCTCTCTCTCTCTCTCTCTCTCTCTCTCTCTCTCTCTCTCTCTCTCTCTGTATGTATGTATGTATGTATGTATGTATGTGTGTGTGTGTGTGTGTGTGTGTGTTTGTATGTATGTATGTATGTATGTATGTATGTATGTATGTATGTATGTATGTATGTATGTATGTATGTATGTATGTATGTACGTATGTATGTATGTATGTACACTTATTTTAAATTAATATATATATACAAATACTCGGGGAACGGGTTAAAATGTCCAAGGTGGCTTTACGTCCAATCACAAAAATATAATCTAGAAGACTATATCAATATCTATTGGCATAATAATGAATACTGACAAAAAAAAATCAAAGTGTTTATATTTTCAGACTGATGACAAAACGGTGAGTAGGAAATTTCCTGGGTAAGTTAAGGCGTCTATTAAACAAGTACCATGGGAGCCAGGTCACGTGATTCCCTTGCCTACCCGTATCCATCGCTCAAAAATGCCGAAAAGAGAGAAAATTAGCTATTGTTGACTCGCTTGCGTCATCCTAGTAGCGGAATATTGAAACCTCTCAGTAAGATTAATTTAGTTTGACAAATGTACATGGAATTAGTTTAGACATTTCTCACCGATATCTCTTATTTTACAGGGTTAGTACTTGAATATGTTCATTACGTCATCAATTAGGCATTACCAAATGAAATTGAACACTAAAGAACGCTTACACAGGGAGGAACATTTACGGTATTGTCCGTACAGAATAAGTATGAAAACAATCCGAGTTTGAGTGCCTTTACTTTCACGTTGAATCGTGTGTAGTGAAGATACGAGAAGTAAAATGTTAATGATTCATAGATAGATGGCGAGAATAGTTAGCCTCTAAGTTTCAACGTTATATTTTTAGGACAGCACTAAAAGACACTGTTTATCAAAGGAAACCTTTACTTTGTATTATTTTGTCATCGTTCAGAATGATGATTGTGATATATTAATAGCACACACTCTAAATATACAATTTGGGAATATTGCTGTAGGAATATATCGTCAATTAATCCATGCATAACTCAGAAACCATAAACCATAAATACAAAGAAACAAGATATTATTTAATGCTTATTATATATTTGTCGAAAAGTTTGAAGGTTGAAAAGCAACCATATACATATCGATAAACGTATGATAAACATGTGTTCATATACGTGATACAATTAAACGGCCGGAACAATTGTTACCTGGACAAACAAACAAACAAACAAACAAACAAACAAACAAACAAACATACATACATACATACATACATACATACATACATACATACATACATACATACATACCGACAGACAGACAGACAGACAGACAGACAGACAGACAGACAGACAGACTGGTTGATAGGCTGAGAGAAACAAACACTGACAGAGACAGAAAGACTGAGAGCGAGTCACGCACAAACAGACACCCAGGGGCAGACAAGCGGATTCTAATGCTCAATCAGATAAAGGAATTATTTCATGATATGAAATACTCCATCCAAACAACTGCATAATGTATGGTACACCTCGAAAACCAAATCAAAACATTTTTTCGGCACAGATTTGGGGTGCGTGGTAGACATCAAAAGAATCGGCTCGTTAATCATTCAAAGTATGTGATCTGCATTCATTAACTAAAATGTCAATGAAAAACGCTATATTTATATTTATTTGCCTTAAATGACAGAAATTAATCTACAGCATGTCAATTATATTAATGAAAGTTATACCCTTAATTAAATTATTCAATATTTCCAGCAGTGTTCATTTTCTTTTCTCTTGAAATCAATGCAAAAATAGACAGATTAGAACTCGGTTTTATTAAAGTTATATCTTGGAACGAATTCGCCGTAATCTCTCTTATTAAAAATCAGTCACGGGTCGGCTCCGATAAATTAAAACGCATAGGTTTGCAGCGCTGTGTCTCCCTTATTTGGTTTGCAATATCTACTGTGTTGATTTATATCGTGTACAGCCCTTGAAGCGTGAATAGACTTTTTCATTTTTTTGTTATGCCACTTCCGACTCTCTCATTGCGTCAATTTTTCAAAATATTTATGTAATTTCGGCTACTTTACTCGTGTAGTTTGATGTGACGGAGAAATAAGCTTACAGAATATTTCATAAAACATGGAGTGTTAGAGAAAAAAAAATATCGCACGGGTTTTAGGCGTGAATACATTGTCAGGCGGGAACAGACTTTTTGGCGGGAAAGGATTTTGTGATAACAGGATTAGCCTGTGGTGTGACTATTATATTATGCCCTTGGCTCAATTTTCGGAGTGATAAAGACGAAAATATTGCGAAGATATAAATTGCGGCCTCTAAAACAACAGGAGCGAGACTGAATATGAAGTCGTGCATCAGTAGTTTTGAAAATTCGGCGAAAAGAGCGAAGAGGACATAAAACAAAATAAAAATGGAACAATGAAGACATCACTATTTCCATGCTCGTAATGTTTTCAACTTACAAAGTGACATTGTACTGCTCAACATTGGCGAACTGATAGGTTATGTCTCGTTCTTGAATATGAAGGAAACCTAACACGATGACTAGGTGAGTATTTTAGAAGCTACAAACAGAGAAAAAGCAACCTGGAGAATAAAAAAATCAGCCTTTTGTCGTGAAGTTAGATTGAACCTGAAAATAAATCATGTATTGAGGATTTTGTAAGGATAATGTTCATTCCTACTAAATCACGAGTCGATTTTTTTTAAAACAACAGCGTTTGGGGTAATCAATCAATTCTCCAGGTTATCATCTCCATTCAAGAATGTTACCATGACTACAGATTTACTGCCATCGCTCTTATTCTGCTCGGAAATATCTTGATCTGACCAAATACCTATCGACACGATCGATTTGACAACTTGGAAACAAATACGTCAAAAATGGCATAAACCGAAATGTGATGAAGGGCAGGACATGGAAATAGCAAAAAACAAGAACTGAGAGAACTTTAGGGTTCGGTACACTGACAATTGACACTGCTTCCGTTTAACAAATCTGTACTCGACTTAATCATGATTTGAATTAATAAGCTTTGTGTGTGATAGTGATTGTCTGCTAAATATGCTGAGATTGTGTTCGCTGTCACCATTCGTTATCTTACGAAGCTATCAATTTGGAAGATCAGTTGTACATGTGATTATCTTGTTTTCAGGAGACACCCATGCTGTTCTTCTAGTCTCGTTGTCTTTATCGTGGTTGATATCCGATAAGGATTTATCCGGCCATGGCCATGTGTTTTGACAAACATCCCCTTCTTGCGAAGTTGACTCCTCTACGTCTGTCTCCACCTGTCATGTCTTTGTTTGTTTGTTTGTTTGTTTGTTTGCTTGCTTGTTTGTTTGTTTGTTTGTTTGGTTGGTTGGTTGGTTGTTTGTTTGTTTGTTTGTTTGTTTGTTTGTCCTGTCTATGTCTTTCTGTGGCTGTCTGTATATATGTCCGCCTATGTCTGGTATCTCTCTAGTCTAGTTCCTGATGGACTGTATTCCGTACTACGTTTCACACTTATACTGTCTAGTCAAGCCCGTGACTCTCGCACCGAATTCTGTGCTACACCTACAGCGTTCATATAAACATGATGTCGCGTCCCCATGTGATTTTAGTTTAAACAGACTGCAGGTGGAGTTCTGGTTGGACATTGGACATAGTCAAAACAGCTGTATCAAATGAATATTAATGAGCGATGACGACAGTCAATTTGTGATGGATTACTACTGACAAGAGCTGTTCGGCTCTTTGAGCTTCGCTCATCATACATGGGGTTGAACCACAATTAATTACGTCTTGAGTCGTGTGAAGTCAACGTAGTACGGAATACGGTCTGTCAGGAAGTAGATTAGCATCTCTCTACTGGTATCTTTCCTTCCTCGTTTTTTATTCCTTCTGCAATATATCGGGAACTGAAACATTTTGCGTACCAAATATTGTAATTTCTGTTCCTTCTATTTGTAATTTACAGATAACTCGGGATAACGAATTCATTTTCATCAAAACAAATTATAAGTTTATTGATATACAAAATGAAATAACCATTGTGTGATCCAAGTCACGTGTTTAATAGAGACTCTATAATAAATCTAGCTAGTAAATGTAGATGATAATAGTGATGTAACACTGGGGGCTGTATTTGAATATAATCGGTATTAGTACATTGTCATCTTTCTGTACGGGCATCACAATGACACGCGATAGTGTGTACAGCTTGACAATTGTAGAACTCGTTCAAAACTGAGTGTAGTATAGTATATTAATTACGTATGAAACAAACATAATCTATGACCAAAAAATACATATAGAAAAGATTACAATGTTTTAAACTATTTTGTAGATTATCAGATTTAATACTAGTTGAACACCTTTAGTAATAAACTTGTCCAGGCTGTTGACTATAAAGCCATCACCATTGACAATGATAATACCGAATCTTGTCAAAGCGAGTCACCAGTACTAGCGTGAGTAAGAATAATTATTTGATCGAACACATGAACAATTTGAATTCGCAATTTTTATATTATTCGTCATTGCTTTGATTAGTATACGCCAGCTTTTATAAACTGGAAGACACTTGTTTGTTTAGGTGGTACCATGGTATAATCACCATAGAGGGCGCCATTTCTATTATACCTAGTGTTTGTGTTCAAGTGTTGATGATGACGTAGTGGTTGATATGATACCAATCTGATTACATTTTGTAAAATCCGAGATACTGATCGGTTGTTTGTTCCCTATTATTACCTCGTGTGTTTGTTTCAATCCTAAAAACATAGTAATATGATGTGAATGTTTTTGTGAAACCATAGACACTCCCTGGGTGGAAGGTCTATGGTAAAACCTAAGCTTCAATGGTTGTTGACAACAGAAAAAATATCACCAGTAAATAAGTATTTGAACAACATGTGGGTATACAGCTAAGATGTAGGCTATCCATCATGGTCGGCCGCAAACAAGTAAATTCATGGACGGCTTCAAAAAAAAGTATATTAATATACAGATCAGTCAAGAACGAGAAGAATTTTCAGAACTTTATGATAAAGTTCACTTCCAGGATTTATCATTTTGAATACTTTCCATGATATTATTCAGTGCCATGCACACACTCCAATCGAAAACTTTTCCATTTTTCAATTTGATGTTTTATTTGAATGGTATCTATCTATCTATCTATCTATCTATCTATCTATCTATCTATCTATCTATCTATCTATCTATCTATCTATCTATCTATCTATCTATCTATCTATCTATCTATCTATCTATCTATCTATCTATCTATCTATCTATCTATCTATTTATCTATCTATCTATCTATCTATCTATCTATCTATCTATCTGTCTGTCTGTCTGTCTGTCTGTCTGTCTGTCTGTCTATCTGTCTGTCTGCGTGTGAATGTGTGTGTCTCTGTCTGTCTGTCTGTCTGTCTGTCTGTCTGTCTGTCTGTCTGTCTGTGTCTGTCTGTTGTCTCTCTCGCTCTCTGCCCGTCTCTCTTCCCCAAATCTCTGTGTAACCTTTGACCTTAGTAGTTAATAAACGGTCTCTTAGCAATTAATTAATGTAATGATGATAATGACAGCCCCAGGTTTGACAGTTCACAAAGCGTACTGCCTTCTTATTACATAGAAATTTATTTTGCTCTGTTATACTTTTTTATAGAATAAAACGAAATGTTCATTTGTGCTGGTAAGACGCATGTGGTAAAGACAATACCAAGGGCTAATAACTGCATCAGGAAGAAAGAGAAAGGCGGGATTCCTTTGAAAAGTTTTACAACCCGACGAGTTATCGTTTTCTGCCCGAGTCTAGACCTTTTGATCTGTGTATTGTTT
The DNA here is from genome assembly GCF_964340395.1 of Glandiceps talaboti. Lineage (NCBI taxonomy): Eukaryota > Metazoa > Hemichordata > Enteropneusta > Spengelidae > Glandiceps > Glandiceps talaboti. The sequence continues at coordinate 28,721,142 of NC_135551.1, read as the reverse complement.
GCTTGATATGCCGCGTTATTCATTCGATACGGATTTGCAACATGTAGCTATGTTTGATGATGAAAAGCACACCCGAAGGCAAAATATTCATGATACTACAAAGTAAAGACACAACACTAACAATTCTTCTCACAATGCACCATGTTTGACCCCTGATGTCTGTCTCTACCATAGACGCTTTTAGTAGAGAACTCTTTGATGTGGTCTGCATTTTGTACCGTGTTGCATAGTAATTTCAATTGGTCTGCCCACACGTGGAACTCCAAATCTCAAGTTCTGGACATCAGTGAATACCGACAACAACATAACTTCCAGATTCGTAATTTGAGTGCGAAGACAAGAATTTGGTGTTTCAATTTCAAGCCCCAATAAGAACTGAAATTCATTGCCAAAACAACTGTACTTTTACCGACCTTCGTAGAAACGTTTGTCGCGGATTTTGTTTCATACAGATCGATAATAACTTCATAAATGGCACAGCTCTCGTAGTCGGGTTGTACATGTTTACTGAATCGATACTGCAAATAGTCTAAAAACTGTAGGAATGTAAATGAAGCCGTGTAAAAAACCACTCAGCAAACATATTTAGGGATAGTCGAGTTCGTATACCATTTAATATTGTAGCATTAGATCGAAATAATGTATTTGTACACTTCATATTTAAAGTGTAAATGGTAAGACACTTCGTAGAATTAGTTTACTTTTCTTTCAATACTCGAATTCATATTTATCTATAATCCTAATCTTGGTCTGAAATACCAATACCGTTTTCTGCTCGTAAATTCGAGATTGTTGCAAAAAACAGTTCAATGTTGACTCTATAGACAGACCACTATAGAATTCTATAGTGGTCTGAGCTCTAGACTGCGTGATACATGTACCTCGTGCCGCTCCGCCCTCACCGCCGGGCCTGCTCTCTCTAAATCAAGTTAAAACGCACAATCAAAACACGCATAGTTTCATTTTAAGTAAGTTGCTGAATTCAGTTAATCTATTTTGTAGCAGAAAGTTATACATGATAAACTGAAGATAGTAATTGTTGTTATTTTATGCTGTTAGCTATACATTGTAGACAGGAATAACACACGCCAGGACGCCATGATGTAGAAAACCATGTATGAAAACGTTAAACATGATACACATTGACAATTTGACATTCTTCCCATACCGTCCATCATTATGTGTATGAATGTTACCTTCTGTGCTAGACGAAATGTTACTTTCCCCACAGTTCTTCAAGTTCGTTTGACTCGTAGCCTTACAGTGAAAACGATATGAAAACGTGCTGAATTTGTAGTTTATGGTACGGAGCCTAAAATCAATTCCACCATCGAACAGAACACGTTATCAGATTTGCACTCGAAATCTCTTCATTCACGAGACATGCTGTAAAAGAATACACGGCTCTCGCTGTATGACACAACTATATATAAATACCATGTCTCAGTATCATGGCAAGTCAAACTAGCATGGTGACGGATTCAAAACGAAGCTTTCACTCAAGATTTAAACCTGTCACTACACTACCTACAGATACATGTAAAACCATTAATTAACAGATACAATCTCTTATTATTAAACTAAACAAGTTTTAGCAAATACTACTACGAGTATACATGTGGCTGCTTGAGGGGGAAATGTCACAGTTGTCACCACTACAGGTTGAAGGCCATAATTCTATCATAACTCTTGTAAGATACTATTGTTTGTTTTATTTATTTACGTGTCCTATGTGGGCTTACCAAGTGAACATTTCGTTCAATACAAATATGTGTACGATAAGGTACAACAATTGTCAGTACTGTTCCACTTTTGCATATTTTATCAAGATTTTTCTATCAATGCTGATGCAAATGAAAAATGGTTTTACTACTACGAACGTTTTATTTATATTTCCATGTTTCTTAACTTAAAACTGTAGAACATTATCAATTGAGAAGTCCGTAACTGGACATAGTGCAATAATGTATTACGTGTAATGGTTATCTGAAAGTGTCAGGCTTACAACCGCTTTCAATGATTTGAAGTGCGCCACCAACGGTAAAGATTTTATTCCTGAGTAGTTACAGTTACAGGTAGACCCAACAAAACTCAAAGTGTATAAAACTGAACGATAATTGAACCTTTGACTGGGACCATAACTAGGAAAAGCTTCAGTATACTTTAGATTGTGGTTTCCATGACTATATAATTGAAATTATTTTGTTACCTTTAACGTTACTGGATAGTTAGTGCATAAATAGTCGAATGAAAAATAAAGAAATGCCAACCACGTGTGTGTGTCTGTGTGTGTGTGTGTGTGTCTGTGTCTGTCTGTGTGTGTCTGTGTGTGTGTATGTATGTATGTATGTATGTATGTATGTATGTATGTATGTATGTATGTATGTATGTATGTATGTATGTATGTATGTATGTATGTATGTATGTATGTGTGTGTGTCACTGTTTGCGTGTCACTGTCTACGCATGTTTGTGTGTGTGTGTGTGTGTGTGTGTGTGTGTGTGCGCGTGAGTGTTTATGCGTACGTGTGCCTATCCGTGTGTATCTGTCTGTCTGTCTGTCTGTGTCTCTGTGTCTGTGTCTGTGTAAATGTAAACAGACACCAACCTTCAGAATGGAGGTTGCCAAGTAAAACTCCAGCTACTATTCGTTAAATTTTAGTTTATTTCATCAATATATCGGTTATTGCATTACGGCAACCGGAATTAGTCACACGTTTAATAAGTTACATTTGCCTCGGCTTAAAACCCTGATGCATTACTTTTAAAAAAAAACCACTGATTATAAACCAAAAATGTATTGAAAATGCCATTTTCTTGGAAAAGAGATGTTCATGATATATAGTTAATATATGATATGTATATATAAGATGCAACATATTTCAATATTTCCAAAATCAATTTCTATAACTAAAAACTAGAAATGGTGGATAATTGATTGATCAAATTTTATTAGTTTGTTTATTTTTAATATGGTGATTGGGCTCCTTGTGCTCAGCGTTGTGAAGTTTTTCTCTTAAACCTGTAAATTAGAGAATATTGATTACAAAGTTAAAAGATTACTCGCGTAGTTCTTCTCTTATCATTCCGTTATACTATTTTCAGTAGACTTTACAAAATATGTGTATCTTGGATACGAGCAGTTTGTTATGGGTTTGGAGGTATATTTGGTATCATGTTGAAATAGACAAATTTCATTCATATTTCTGGCTATCAGCTGGTATAGCCCACAGGGGCGTGTAATATTTCATAGATTGTTGTTTTCCAGGTCTACAGACTAAATATAACAACCTTTTGATTAATATATATTCCTACATGTAAGGGGAAGAGACTTGTAGTATAGAGATTGATACATTTGTAGCAGCAAGATTCGTACGATATTTTCCTAAGAAAACGACAGTCTAAGCAATAAAAAAACAACAATCTATGAAATATTACACGCCCCTGTGGTAGAGCCTGTATACATCGCGATCGTGATTTTGCTTCATTGTTCACCGACCGATTGTAATGCTAGTAACGGCAAACGATTATTTACGCACGTTTGTAGATATTTACATACTATTCACTATATGTAAATTATGTAACTCTTGCACTCATCTCAATGAGGGACATTTACATATTGACTTCATATTTGAATAGAGTCAAGTTGGCTGACGTACGTTATCACTCCTCATTATGACCAATGAGTTTGAGTGTATTTTTGAAGTCAATCAGTTTGAGTGTATAATTTTCAAGCCACATTAGCCGTTTACCATCGCAAGCACTACAAGCGGTTAGTGAAACAGCAGAGCAAAATTATTATCACGATGTAAACATACTACAACAGAGCTCAGCTGACATCAGGAATCATTATTTGGAAATGATTTAAAAATGACATGACATTATATCCTGAAAATATCAAACTTTCAGTTACTATGTCCCGTTGTTAACAACCTCTGTCACCCTGTGTATACTAAGGTATTCTTCTATATAACTGAATCCCGCATTCAGTTAGATGAGATGAGATTAGCGAGTAATTACTCTGTGAATAATCGATCATATAAATGTACCATCTTTGCTTTCACCTGTTACAACAACAACAACAAAAACAAAAACAACAACAACAACAACAACAACAACAACAACCACAACAACCACAACAACAACGACGACGACGACGACAAACGTGTAACCTTTCTTGTATTATTTCGTATGCATATTAGTTTCGTAAATTCCATTAGGAAGGTTACTTATTCCCAGAACTAGCATTTTCTCACGTTTTTCAAACGTATGTTATATTTTTTTTTTTACAAAAACAAGAATACTGGATGTTTTATTGTAGATGTATTATTGTTGCAAAATTAAGAACAATATAGCACCTAATATCAAAGATGATAGGGGAACTGGTGTAGCCTGCTGAGCTCCAGCGACAGGACAATTTGGAACGGGGTCTGTTGAGGCTTCGTAGAACCGAATCCTATCTTCAACGCCGAGTCTGATTGGTGAAATAGTCGTGACGTAAGCTTCTAAGATATCAGCTTGTTCATAACCTAGAAAAACGAAACACTGGTATGTAAGATTTGTTGTTGGTGTTGAAAAGTCCACGGGCGATGGTGACCATTCAAATTTGGTCTGAGAAAATGACCACAAAGAAAACTAAGTAATATTTCGAATGCGACAGTGGTGACTTGACTCTTGGTACACGAGTAATTTACAAAATGTACCTTACGTACTGGATTGAATCGAACTAGCGTGCACGACCGGTCAGATTTACCATGTGATTCGCGCGATCGTTGAATACAACACTTTCAAAAAGTTGTGACGTCACTATGACCTGCCACTTAATAGACTTCACTCACATGTTTTGACTTTTTCCGGAATTCAAGATTTGTTATCCGACATTTTGGCGGGAAAATGCTCTTTGACGACAGGGTTATTACACCTGTGACATGAAGTACCATGATCCTTGCAGTGAAATCACGTGACTTACCAATGAAATGGGATAACCTGTTGTCACCGATCATACTGTACCCACTACCTCCACTAGCAATGTAACTGTTTGTTATAAATTTGTAGACCTCATCATCGGCTACGGGTTTGTATGTCGGTACTCGACATGTAGCACAGTTTATCAACAACTCTTTTACTCGATTCCCTGGTGATTTACTGATATCATATGTCACTCGAGCACCTAGTAATGTAAAGAAAGAATAAAAAGGGACAATGATGAATGGAGATAAAAGAAGAGACGAGAAACAGATGGATGATGATGAAAGTACTGAGGGTGGGAGATGGGGGTCTGGGGATGATGATGATGATGATGATGATGATGATGATGATGATGATGATGATGATGATGATGATGATGATGATGATGATGATGATGACTTTAAAATCTTTCTACATTTATTCGAGACATTATCATGTACTCTACTAGAGTACGTTCACCTTGCTACCCCTGTATGTATTTTAGCCTTTTCTAATTGAAACATGGTTTAAACAGGAATAAATTTTCTTTAAAACATGATGATGATGATGATGATGATGATGATGATGATGATGATGATGATGATGATGATAATAATGATGATGATGATGATGATGATGATGATGATGATGATGATGATGATGATGATGATGATGATGATGATGATGTGGTGATGATGATGTTGATGATGATGATGATGATGATGATGATGATGATGATGACGACGACGACGACGGCAATGGTGGTGATGGTGGTGGTGGTGGTGGTGGTGGTGGTGGTGGTGATAATGACGAGGGCCAAGATTCTGAAGTAAAAATAGATATTTATAATAATCGTAATCGTACAACCAACATCTTAAAGATCAAAACAAGATATCTCACATACTCCTCCCAACCAAGCTATCTAAAAGCTAACATTTCAACTCACCTGAAACCTGTAAGAAATATCCTATCTGTACATCCCCAACGTAATTTTCCACAGATCTCTCGAATGCTTGACGAAGATAGCGTCCCTCAACCTCCACAATATCCATGGTTTCATCGTATAGCAATACATTCAAGAGATCGGCGAAGGTGATGTTACCTGTATGTAATCAGAATAGGTTGAAGAGAACGCTACGAAGTCAGTTTTCTGCACAAAAATGATAATAATCTTCATTGTACTCTAATACAATGTAAATTACGCCCCACTACCTTTACAATCCTGGATATATAAAGGAGAACAAAGGCAAGGCCTGATTTTGACTTACTGTACATTTTATTTGTGTTTATCGACCCGGAAAAAAACAATTTTTGCATTGCGCGACCTCTATAAAATAATTATAAAAATGGGCAAATCTGTCGTAGAAAAGGCCATCTGACCTCCTAATGTAATCTATTTCAACAATAGCTTCAGCACTGTTTGGGCAAGGGCTAAAGATAGTAAGTCAGATTGGCAAATTTGCATTACCCAATGTCTGAAGGTTGCACGATACACCCAATGTCTGAAGGTTGCACGATACAGTGCAGGTGAAAACAACTTTCCTTGGCCTCTAAACATTACGAAATACAGATAAAACAAAATCGGTCTCCCAAGGCCTTTGCTCCCCTTAAAATATGGGTAATACAGCAGGCACAAAAAACAGACAGCACAAAAAAGGCGCCAACTGATAACAGCTAACAAATTTCTAATGCGGCAAAAGAACAACGTCCGAAGAGGGCGCCCTTGCGGGTCCATAATTAGTCATTTTTCAACAAGAAGAAACTAAACAAATTATGAAATTTTTTTAGAAATAATTTTTAGATACCTGAACCAGTTTCTTCTAAATAGTTGTCATAGCTGTCTGCATTCACCATGGCCAGGGAGATATTTCGAAATCCTTTATTTGCATAAAAGTGAAGAGTTGCATCCATGACCAAATTTTCCAGATTACATTCCTGCAGACGACAAATCTCAGCTCTTCCATCTAACAACACATGCGTGGTGCCAATGACTCTGTTAAGGCCGTTCTCCAAGTCAATTTTCCAGTCGTCCACAACATTAAGAATATTGGTGTCTATTTGTGATCAAAATATGCGTGTTATGTTGAGGTTACTAGAGCGAGTGACAGACTATAGAACTTATATCATTTTCATGTAAATATTGTTCATGCTTCAAACCGCCAAAAACACACCGGTGCGTTTGCTTGCTTGAGGTAGGCAGGACTGTGACAAGTTTCAAGCAAAGACATACAATGTACTTAGTGTAGGTAATTTAGTATAAACACCACATGAGCTCCAAGATCCTATAATTCTGTTTACTGTTAGAAAGCTACACATTATAATAATTGAGTCCGACTGTACAGCTATGTCACATTTATAACTCCAAAGATAAAAATAAACTGGTAAAATTAAGCGTGAACTAACATCAAAGGCACCCGTTGTTTTTGTATCAGTTTTATTGTTGTTTCTAATTAATTTTGTCTTTGCGTGGAGTCTTTTCTAGGCTCACTTCATTCACACAAACGCAATGGTGCTTTTTTCGCCGGTTGTGTATAATTCTTGGTACAAGACACTGCAATTTTGACATCATAACCATTACTCATGCTTTTGAAAATAGCGGTCTACTCTTACAATACAGAATTATCACATTGATAGTAGTTAGAAACTTTAAGGAATCTGAAAAGAAAGTTCTTTATAATAATTACCTTTCGCTCAAACATATGGACCAGGTACGAATACAAAAAATTGTACTATAAAAATTGCAAGATGGTCGGTTTTGATGTGTGCCATAGAGGGCGCGCTTACATAATGAAACCGCTGAGTTGCGATGATTAGAAAATATATTCTTGCGCGAGTCTATATATCAATGAAACATAATGAATTGATTCTGAAAATTTGCCAAGTAAAAGAATAACACTGAAATCATGCTGATCCGACAATTATTGCAGATTAAAATAGAAGAGTGAGTCATTATGGGTGTAGACGGTCTAGAATTTGGAGTGAATAGGTTTGCTGACAAAGCAAGTTTTGTAGTATTCAACTCGTCGTCGACTATTAAAGATAATAGCTTCAGTATACTAGTATAAAGGTAGTGAAACAGAAGAACAGGGTTCATAGTGTGGTTAGTAACTCTCCTGTTGATACCAGCTATACCAACCTCGGACGAACACTACGGCCGTGTTCGTTTGAGCCTGCTCAAAACATCGACTTGGCCGGGAACCGTGCTTTTCTTCGATATTGGTAAGTTAGTGTCAATTTTTTTGTCAAGATTGTATTTGATCATCGGTACAGCTTTGCAGAAATCATTGTCCTCTTCGCTATTCTAAGTACGCTCCCTTAAAAGTCAAACTTTTTTGTTGCGTCAGAAAATCAGACTGGCTTGGGGATGAATTGATATGATAATATATGTAAGTAGACAATCACAATATTAATTCTGTCCATTTTCTCTTTCAGGTCCGAGCTTTCTTTCTAGAGACTCTGCCAACAACCATACTGTATTGTTGGGTAATGTCAACAGAGGAACACCAATTAAATGGCTTGACATACTTGACCATCCATAGCAACAGCGCCATCACTTTTATAAAGTGCTAAGCGGGGACTGGTCAGGTATGGATGGCCCCCACTTGGACAAAACCGATAAGCGAGGTTTACACATCTTCTCGCATTGGTTGTGTGTTTGTGGAGGCTTTGTTGGCAACGGTGCGGGTCCCCTCCAGTTAGCAACATTGGCTGTGTGTTTGTGGAGGCTTTGTTGGCAACGTAAACGGTGCGGGTCCCCTCCAGTTAGCAGCATTGGTTGTGTGTTTGTGGAGGCTTTGTTGGCAACGTTGCGGGTCCCCTCCAGTTAGCAGCATTGCTTGTGTGTTTGTGGAGGCTTTGTTGGCAACGTTGCGGGTCCCCTTCAGTTAGCAGCATTGCTTGTGTGTTTGTGAAGGCTTTGTTGGCAACGGTGCGGGTCCCCTCCAGTTAGCAGCATTGCTTGTGTGTTTGTGGAGGCTTTGTTGGCAACGTTGCGGGTCCCCTTCAGTTAGCAGCATTGTTTGTGTGTTTGTGAAGGCTTTGTTGGCAACGTTGCGGGTCCCCTCCAGTTAGCAGCATTGCTTGTGTGTTTGTGGAGGCTTTGTTGGCAACGTTGCGGGTCCCCTTCAGTTAGCAGCATTGCTTGTGTGTTTGTGAAGGCTTTGTTGGCAACGGTGCGGGTCCCCTTCAGTTAGCAGCATTGCTTGTGTGTTTGTGAAGGCTTTGTTGGCAACGTTGCGGGTCCCCTTCAGTTAGCAGCATTGGTTGTGTGTTTGTGGAGGCTTTGTTGGCAACGTTGCGGGTCCCCTCCAGTTAGCAACTAACTACTACACGATGGAAATGGCTACTTTTTCATGGGAAATGGTTTTAATATTGTGAATCCGGGCCAAATGTCTTCTTCATAATAAGTGTTAAGGGTAGCATACAAAGTGACCAAATAATTTCCAGTCAGACACATAGGTCATTAATAACTTACAGATTAATACACGCAGAAAATAGATTTGCATTTTTCTGTTGTAAATGATAATTTCTTATATCATGTATGTTTTCATAATTTCTGGCTCCGTTTGGTCTCATCACGAACAATCATACTACCTTGGATTACAGGCTATGTTTTTTTTTTACAAAACATAAAGGCATAAACACACACCATTTTTAGATTAGTGAGTAGTACTATTCTACCATACCATTAATCACTGTTTTTACGGCAACGCATAATGTACATTCCCCGATGAGCTTTTGTTTTTGTTTGCGTCAGCAAAAAAAAACAAAAACAAAAACATGTCAAGCTGTGACTTACTCTATTGTTATTTAACGGTGTACTCATTGGTCAAGTGACTTAATGCAATAAATTGAATTGAATATAATACTATCCTATTAGCAGTGGAGTTACGGCGTGTATTGTGGTATGTATCATGTATAGGCCAGTATTTGGGTGATACTCTGGTCCTATCTATTAAACTTGACACGTACAGGCCAACACGTACAGACCAACACATACAGGCCAACACGCACAGGCCAACACGTACGGACCAACGCGTACAGGCCAACACGCACAGGCCAACACGTACAGGCCAACACATACAGGCCAACACGTACAGGCCAATGCATACAGGCCAACACGTACAGACCAACACATACAGGCCAACACGTACAGGCCAATGCATACAGGCCAACACGTACAGGCCAACACGTACAGGCCAACACGCACAGACCAACACGTACAGGCCAACTCTTACAGGCCAACGCGTACAGGCCAACACGTACAGGCCAATGCACCAATACACACAGGCCAACACGTACAGGCCAATGCACCAATACACACAGGCCAACACGTACAGGCCAATACATACAGGCCAACAAGTACATGTACGTACGAAGTAGTACAGGTGTGCACAGGTGTGCACCGACAATGTCAAAACGATGGAATTTAAATTCTGTTGCAAATAAAAACAATTTAGTATAATTTGTGTACTTGTATATGTCTTTTTTTTTGTGAGGCCATGTGGTGTGTGGTGACTAGAAATAAGAAATAGCACAATGTATGATGCAAGAGCACACACACATACACACACACACACACACACACAAACACACACACACACACACACGCACACGCACACACACACACACACATACACACACACACACACACACACACACACACACACACACACACACACTCACACACTGCCCCCTGACAGGACAAGTACCTTTGTAATTGTATATGCTTTGAATGAATACCAAACAATACTATATCTAGCATTTATGAATTGGACTCTAGCAATGCCATTTAACCTATTTTTAGTGGTCTGAGCTTTAACTGAGGGATGGGGGTATTGGTGGCGTGGGCTATTAATGTATAATAATATTCATGACGAGAACGAATTTAAATCATAACTGCATCGTTCTGTGTCAAGTGGCGCCGTCATATGTACAGCTGCTGGAGAGTGGTTTTCTCACGTGGTGTTTCAAGGATCATGCGAACTTCTTTCACATTAGTCTCACAACAGACATGGCTGTCTTCAAAAGGTCCCTTCGTGCTAGAATCAAATGGCGGTTTTTCAGATGCTGTTTCCGATGTTGCGTTTGTTGTGTTAAACGCAAACACATCGTCAAGTAACGTCACCAAAACAGGGACTTTAGTCAACGATCTCCCTCCAGCTGACAAGACAATGCGGACATTACTCGGACAACGAACTGACACCCGACAACTTGATTTGGCCTGAAGAACTTCGCTCCACACGCCATAACTCACACCAACTTATTCATGAATGCGATCGCGAAGAGGGAAAGTCGAAGTTTGGATGGCCCCCACTTGGACAAAAGCACAAGATGTGGTTTGATGCAACATCTCGCTTTGGTTTTGTGTCGGTGGGGCTTTATTTTTACGACGAATTAACGAAAATTTTGGAGTCTGGAGTTTCGTGACTATAGTTCCATGATTCGAGTTAGTTGTTAACCATTGAAAATTGTCAGTTACGTTAAAAACGCGCAAACAAAATTTGAAAGGCGACTATTCAATCTTGAAGTTCGTTGAATGTACCTTTGTTAACAATTCAAAGGATCATGTATTCTACTACATTCAACGGAGCAACAACAAACATATGCTGAATGTGATGGGTTTTTTTAATAGACGACAGCCTAATTCAAAGTGCTAGGTGTGGTCGGCTTATTTCATGACAAGAATACCGTTACTTCGCCTATAAAGGCTTCAGTTCTTATTCATGTCAAAGGTCATTCGTACTTTCTTTAATTTAAAGCGATATAGTATGTAACTAGGTTTCAGTGATTAATTTTGAAGGAAAGTATAAAAGCATTATAATCATTATGAAAATTGTTCATTGGTTTGGTATAAAATTCAAAGACTTACACTGGTTATGTGTCGCACTATCAGCTCAGGTATTTGGAATTGACCTTTTGATATATCTTGGTCAATGTCATCTTCGTAAACCGCAGCCTCTTTTACGGCACCGTCCAAAACTGTGTCGCGGAAGAAATATCAACTATATTTTCCGACAATGGGTCAATGCTAAAACGTTGCACTGCTTGTGCATTATAACCGGTGTAAGTCGTTATATTATGACCATAATTACACTCATGTTGATTGGACACTGAATTACCTTGTTCTATCGATTGGTTCAATAGCACTGGGTTTCCACTCCACTCCGTTATGTTGCCATCCTCAGTAAAGCTCACCTTCAGATGACCTAGATATTTGCCCCATTTATATGCAGTCACCAATAGAACGGTTGAGTTATCATCTCGATTCTTCACCATTGGGTACTCACCGGAAACTCGGTCCTCATCTTCGGGTGCATTTGGTATACCTGATGAAACGATAAATGAACCGTTTCAAGACCCGACAGTCGCTGCAGCATCCCCACAGTTACAATTAAATTACATTGTTGTTTTAAAGTCGTAGTATAAATAATCTGTGCTAACAGTTATCTAGGCCATGGTTTGAATGTTGTGGGCATGTCATGTTACCTTTAAAATTACATTGGTCATTGCAATGAATATTTTCTTTCTGTCTCAATTAAAGTTTTTTTGCAAGTGAAGTTTGAATTTGCTTATAATCAACAGTTTTTTGGTTTTGTTTTCTTTTGATTTGTAATGGTGTCTGAATAAATACGTATCGACAATAGTCTAGTAATACGCAACATAGAATTATATACGTGTGTCCTCTTTATAATATAATATTAGATGAATGAAATTGAGAATAGATTCAACATAATCCATTCTGTATTAGTCAGCGATGAGTTATCTTCAATGGATGAATTCTGTGTTATACTGTACATATTACATCTAGGTAGATAGATCATGGAATAGAATCTGGTTTGTGGCATATTTAATCACGTACGTTATACCGGAGTCAGTGGGGAGAGATTTTACAGTGGGTTAGATATGATAACCCAGTTTACAATGGAAAACAATGTGAAAGTAAAGATGCAATCAAGCAATCAAATTTACAGTACTATGTGATATTTAAAATAGACTTACATAGTTATATATACAACTGACGGCTACCATACAACTAGACAACTCTATAAAGTATTGTGGCAGCGGTTGGTGTACTTTCTGATAGTTCAATATCTCCGAGTCGTAGGATTGTGGGAAAGGTGGGGGTGGGGGGCTATTCAGGAAAATTGTACAGGAGAGAGCCTGCCTGGAGTTCTTCGGCTCATTCCCTAATCACTGGAGGTACCTTAGCGGCGACATCAATGGTTCAATGTATCACAAAAACTAAAATCTTTTAGCTATTACAGCCTCAGTTGTGACCAGTAGTAGTACGTATACTATGAATCCAAAACTAGTATGTAGCGAGGAGAAGACTTTAATGTAATTAAACACCATGTACCATGCATGCAAATTCTTACATTTCTCAATTTTACCTTTTATAGAAATATTTGTATTTAGGGATACAAGACAGGTTTCATTAAAAGTAAAATCATTCTTGTAGGACGATAACTAAAATGCCCCTCCACACACACACACACACACACACACACACACACACACACACACACACACACACACACACACACACACACACACATACCCAAAAATTTGTTTTATCCTGCATTGAACCATTGATCTCGCCCCTTGGGTATGTTTAGTTTACCAATCATTTGTAGCGTTGCAATTCAGAATACTGGTCTACTATTGGGCCAGTATAGGTCTTTGAGACAACTTGAATGTGTGCTACCTGAAACCACTGAAACACTATATGACGGTCTAAGGCTCTACACAGTATGCTGAAGAATGTCATGCAGCTAAATAAAAGACTCAAAGGCCTTAGATTATCAGACCTTACCGTTGTACAACAACGTTTGTGGGCCACCATACACTACAATATCAACGCCCTTGACATTTTCAGCAATGCGTTCATGAATTTCAATACCGCCGTAACCCAATGCCACTATTTTGTTGATACCAGTCGATTCTAAACGGCTAACTTCACGCTGCAAAGCTTCGGCCTCGTCATGGAATATTAGTTCCCCTGTAAAGGTAGTATAAAAGTATGCGAATTAGTTACATATAGTTAAAATGGACTGCACTGAAAATGTTAGATTACAGAATGAAAATGATGGTATGTATGTATGTATGTATGTATGTATGTATGTATGTATGTAAGTATGTATGTATGTATGTATGTATGTATGTATGTATGCCTGCATGCATGTATGTATATACGTACGTACGTATACGTACATGTACGTGTGTGTATGGGAGAGAGAGAGAGAGAGAGAGAGAGAGAGAGAGAGAGAGAGAGAGAGAGAGAGAGAGAGAGAGAGAGAGAGAGAGAGAGAGAGAGAGAGAGAGAGAGAGAGAGAGAGAGAGAGAGAGAGAGAGAGAGAGAGAGAGATTGTTCTAACTACCTGTACGAAATGAATCAGGAATGGTATCATCACTATAACCCACAATTCCAAGCTGTTCTCCTCCTGGCATGTTTACGACTAGTGAGGGAACCAAGATATCGTTAAAGCTTGGCACACTTGATGTGTTGATGTTGCTTCCTATAGCTGGGAAATTAGTATCTTGAAGAAATGGTAGGAGACCTTCTGTGCCGTGTATGAAATCGTACTTTCCAAGACTCTGAAAATGTAGGGAATAAGACGCTAACCAATATTCTGAAGCATGCATGATAGATTTATGTGGTTGAGTATCCACACAGAGACTAAAGGGTATTCTGAATTATTGATATCCCAATATGTACGTCATTTACATCAGTTTAATATCATATCTGATTAGTCCATGTAATAAAAAGATGTATTAGTTACTAGATATTATTTAGTATTTGTTAGTTTAATATAATTAACCGAACAATGCTCCAACTTGATCTGTGATTACAGTGTAACTTCATATTTGTCTACTTAATATGTTCCAACGACCTTTCACTTTTGCATACGTATCCACATATCCATCCATCCATCCATCCATCTACCCACAAATCAATCCATCCATCCACCCACCCACCCACCCACCCACCCACCCACCCACCCATCCATCCATCCATCCATACATACATACATACATACATACATACATACATACATACATACATACATGCATGCATGCATACATACATACATACATACATACATACATACATACATACATACATACATACATCCATCCATCCATATTATATTATTATAAAATAATATATCCATCCATCCATCCATACATACATACATACATACATATATATATATATTATTTATTTATCTATCATTCATTCATTCATTCATTCATTCATTCATTCATTCATTCATTCATTCATTCATTCATTTATTTATTTATTTATTTATTTATTTATTTATTTATTTATTTATTTATTTATTTATTTATTTATTTATTTATGTATTTACTCATTTACTTTAAATAAACCATCCAACATCCCAGTAACAGGAGGAAGATTCATTGTTAGTGCAGTAGGAAACCGGGGTACCCACGGAAAGGGTACAAGACAAGACAAAAGAGGAGCAGGCCCAAAATTGCAATTCAACCCCAGTCATGTAAATAACACTTTTCAAGTTTGTGTGGCATAGTATATTTAGAATCATCTTAATTAACAAACTACATGTTACAACATCGGTGACATGTTATCTCTTGCAAAGTTGCAATTTATAATGTTAACAAAAATACCCAAAGTGTTGCCATATATTTTATTTTCTAAGACGATGTGGGCCAGATCAATCATTAGGGCTAATAGTCCGGTGTGATTTAATAATAGATTCATCTCAAGTTACGTCACTTTACAAAAGCGATTAAGCTGACGATAAACGTATTGTAGAACAGATATATCTTTACAACGCACACATATTTTAACGTTAGATTCCAGTTCTGAATAGTTTATCATGAACAAAACACGAAATTTGAGAACAATCTTTGAAAACTTTTTTCGATGTTGGACAATTTATGCCACGTTTCTGTTCAATACAGAACCGTTAGCAAGAAAACAATTTACTCAACAGCTTCTACTTTTATATAACAGTGTTAAAGTAGACATGATTCAGCCTTTGTAATATATCAGGTAAAATGTCACCTTGTCGACATTAATTCAGTTTTAATCAAAGAGAAACACTACACGTTATTTATCTAACAGGGCAGGCTATAGAAATGTAAGGTACGCCACAGTGAAGAAACACCTTAGCCGTCTTAAATAAAGTCAGTTTGAAATGATATTAGTTTTAGAGTATTGTCATTCCGGATTAATTGAAGATGTTGCATAATAAATATCACCGGAACAAAGCATTTCATTGTCATTTTTTGAACTGTTACACATGAAGAAAGGATCTAAGTTACATCAATATCACACGTGACTATGTTGACCAATACTACTATCCGTAGGACGATAAGTTCGTCACAAGTAGTGCGACCAGTTGAAGGAAAAGTAGCAGAGAAATTGTCTGCAGAGTACTCCTGAGCATGAAAAGATAATTTTGTGTACTTTAAAAAGAGAACTAACCATAGCTGTATAGTTCAATAAATTCATGAAGTGGGCAGAAGATTCTCCTCTGAAAACTGAGAACCATTCTGTGCCCGTGAATACATCGCCAACGTCCAACAACAGGGTGTTCGTAGCACTCGATCGAATGTCTTTGATGGCGGTTGATCTACGGGCTATGCCTCCATAGCATATCTCGCTGACCAGATCACTTTCTGTACAGGTTCTCCCGCCTTGGTTGAACTCTTCCACGTGTGAGTGTACATCATTCGAGTGCAGAATATGCAACTCAAATCCTTGACTGAACGCAGTAATAAAGATTATACAAACAAGAAGTTTGATCGTCGTGTGGACGTGTGCCATAGTGCTATAGCAAACACAATATCAGATTGTTAATCATGATCATGATGGTGACGGATCAACTCGTCCCAGTTTCACTCGTCCCCAACTCGACCCAACTTCAACTCGTCCCACTCAACTCGCCCAATTTTCAACTCGCCCCAATGTTAACTCGCCCCATTTTCAACTCGCCCCCAACTCTTTACAATATAATTTACCTGTGCGTATATGAAAATCGAAGCTAGTAGTACTCGGTTTGGAGGGTCTATGGTATCCCGTATTCCACTAATGAAGTAGACTTAGTTGCGTTAACAAGGGAGAGGAGACGTGTCTCCAAAACCCGTACGTGCGGAAGTTGTAAGCATGTCAGTCACTAATATTCTTCCTGGTTAATATCATTGGTATTTCTTATTTGGGTTAATGTGAAAAGTGATATAGCATGACTGAGGAAAGTTGTTGTGCTAGTATAAGTTTTACTAAAGCCAAAACCCACATGCATATGCATGCTACATACATTTGCTACTCTTCAACTGGCCAAGTACGTAAAATCATGTAAATTTTTCGGTCCCCGTACTCGAGTCCATGTATCGTTTAGATTTATAAACGTTTACTAGTGTTGTTGAAGCGATTTGAAAATGGGCCGAGTTGAAATAGGACGAGTTGAAAATGGGACAATGTGAATCGCAATCCGTTAATGATTGACCTCATAGACTTAAATATATTCATATGCAATGTACTTGACAGAGGATTGTACAGTCAAGTCTATTTGCTTTAGACATCAGTCAATAAACTCAGTGTGTCCTCGAAAAGGTTATTCTAAGGGACCGGTCAGTTTCTCCTGCCTGGGGGGGGGGGGGGGTGATTCTTAAATCGGGCCGACAAAAAGTCACTACCCCCTATCTGTAAAACCAAAAACAGGCTGACCCTCCTTTAATTCTAAACATGATGACCCCCCCCCCCCCCCATATATAATATTCACATGGCAGGTATTTTTTTAATCGTGACTCGGTGTGGACTGCTTAACTGTCTTGCATCTATTTTATAAGATCCCGGGATAGCACTATCATAATTATAATTATTGACAACACAGAGTAAATATATTCCAAAAGGAGTTTAATAACATCTTGATAGTGAAAGGTAGGGGGAAAGCTTGAGAAGGGAATATGTACATCTCTTATGGGGGGGGGGGTCCTAGGGAGTCTCCCCCCAGAAGCCCTGGACGTTTTTAACTCCGAAAAGTCAATTTTGAGACTATTCAGAAATTTTCAGAAAATAATTTCCAAGCTTTACAAGACAGCACCAACATGTAAAAAGCAACTACATAGGGTTGAAATATTTTTGAAATATGGTTTGCTAGCATCTTGACCGTAAGAGGTAGAGGGAAGAGCTTGAGACTGGGATGTGTACACCTCATGTGTGTGTGTGTGTGGGGGGGGGGGCTCCTAGGGGTCTCCCCCAGAAGCCCTGGAGGTTTTTTACTCTGAAAAGTCAATTTTGAGACTATTCAGATCCCTTTCAGACAATAATTTCCAAGCTTTACAAGAGAGCACCAACATGTAAAAAGCAACTACATAGGGTTGAAATACTTTTGAAATACTAGTATATACTTGAGACTGGAATATGTCCACCTCATGTGGGGGGGGGGGGGGGTCCGAGGGGGTCTCCCTCTAGAAGCCCTGGAGGATTAATTTACTCTTAAAGCCAATATTTAAGCTATTCAGACCCTTTCAAGCAATAACTTAATCAATGTTTTACAAGACAGCACCATCAAGTATCAGAAACTATTCTTTATAACTTACATATGGTTGAAATATGTTCTTAAAAAGTTAAATGGCATTATTAGTGTAAAGGTCAGCACATCTAATGGTAGTATCAATGGTAGGGGAAATTTGGAGTTTAAGGCAATTTTAGACTATCTTGGCAAACACTTCACATCTTTAAAAGACAATATCATCTCAAATTAGAATAGAGTGAAAATATTTAAGAAAAGTTTAATATCATTATTACAGTAAAAATGTTGTTGGTGCATCTGATTGTTAGTTGAATGCATGAGTGACCTCTGGGGGTGAGGGAGTCCTTGGGGTTTTCCCCCTGGCAGATCTGGATTTTTTTTGCTTCTATTAACTTAAAGGCAATGTTTAGGTTATTCATAGCCTTTGAGGTAATATTTCCAAGCTTCGAAAAGCTAACGTAAATGTAAGTTTTGAATGAGTTTCCCATGTCACATAAAAATGGGCCCGTAACGCTTGGTATAGGGGCATTAATATTGCAAGTATAGTAAAGTCACCGGTATGTTAGAGAACTTCAGGTGGTCATACCTAGTGTATAATAGAAACTGGAATCTGATTTGTAGTGTCAATAACATGTACTGTCCAAAATAGAAAGTGTATAAATCCCTTCTGAAAAGTTCATACTGACGAGTAGAACAATTTAGATTAACTTCTTTTATAAGCTATCTATGGAGATTACCATTACGAAACCTTCAAGTTCACTTTTGCCCCAGAGTGCAAAATAAGTGAAGCATTGATTGTGAAACAGCCAAGCATTTACATGACATGTTCTGTAACTAGTGTGGTAGCTAGGTAATACATGTATATGTATAGTTATGTTTGAACTAATAAGTAATATTAAAGAATTCATGTAAGAAACAGGGACAAGAACAAATATTTACATGTACCACATTTCAGACAAGACTATATGCCATTGTAGAAAAGGATTTTTTTCGTCCATCACAATACAAAACACAATGACCCCCCCCCCCCCATCCACAATTTTCAAAAACAGGGTGACCTCCCCCTACAAATCCAGCCCCCCCCCCCCCAGGCCGAAGAAACTGACCGGTCCCTAAACAGTGACACTGACCATCGCTGTTTTGAGAGACACGGGGTCATGGAATATATTATGCTAGTACTCAAAGAAACGGCCGTGTAATCTTAAAAATGACAGTTTTCAGTCGTTTCCAGTCGGATTTGCTTCGCGTGTTTTCAGGTATTTTCGATCCCACATTTCAATTATATGGCGGAATAAATAGACTTGTTGCAGCTATAGTTCTATGGTATAGAAAGGTTGAATTTCGGCATATGGGAGGTGGGTGGCACAAAACCCTATAAAACGTCGTAAAACTACGTGTAGCTGTTGTATTTAGTATAAACACATTATTGGTAGGCCTGTCGTTATTGGTTTTGTGTTTGATACAATCTGATTAAAATCCGATGTATTGTACACTTCGCGATTTCTTTTTGGCTGTTACGTTTACTGTCCTTTACTCGTTACATACAATTGATACTATCATAAGATGTTATGATATCACAAACAAGGGTTGCCAAAACATATATAGCTCTGGAAATATACTCTCCGAGGGTTCCAACACCTTGGGTGAAGACGTGTCAAGAGCTTGGCATGACATTACAGCTGCCATGTATAAATAATTATATACATGTAGCAGAGAACAAACTGTTTCCTTAACATACATGTAATAACAATAGCACTGCTAAAGCAGCTATAGTAAGGTCGCTTTGGTAATGTAGGTGCCTATGAGCAAGGGCATGAGGCAACAATTCTGGTGTCTATAACAATATTGAGTAACGTGAATATAGACAACATCAACAAGTTCCGTCAAGTTCTTTTTTTATATAATTATTTCAGTATCTTGAATCGCTAATTAATATCTAATTATAATACACAGAGAAACACATATATTTAACTCAATCGAATCGCGCTGGAATACAAATAGAATACTAGTATACGGGACGGTCGTATAATTCTCTGTCTCAGTGAATTGTTGCCTCATGCCCCTGCTATGAGTACCTTTCTGTTGACCTAATCAAAAGAAATGCCACCTCCTGTATTTATATAAAGTTCTTGTGAAATTGCAATTACTATTTTGTATAGGCCCCAACTCTCTATAACTGCTTTGTCCAAAATCGATCACAACTGTGACAAGCCATTCACATTAACGTTAACTGCGTCAGTAGAAACATTTTCTACTCAGAACGTCTTCAGATTCTTTAATAAAAGTAGAGTTCTGAAAAACTCAGGGCGAACCACACCGAGCATCAAGATATTTCATCATATGTGTAAGTCAATCCACCAACCAATTGCAACCAACCAACCCAGTTAGTCAATCCATCAATCCATCCACCACCCATCCATCCACCACCCATCCATCCATCCATCCATCCACCCACCCATCCATCCATCCACCCACCCACCCACCCACCCATCCACCACCCATCCACCCATCCATCCATCCACCCACCCACCCATCCATCCATCCATCCACCCACCCACCCACCCATCCATCCATCCATCCATCCATCCATCCATCCATCCATCCATCCATCAATCAATCAATCAATCAATCAATCAATCAATCAACCAATCAATCAATAAGTCAGTCAGTCAGTCAGTCAATCAGTCAGTCAGTCAATCACTCAAGTTACTCAGTCAAACAAACAAACAAACAAACAAGCAAACAAACAAACAGACAGACAGACAAACAAATCATAATAAACAAACACAAAGTCGTTCAGTTAATCTGTTAATCTAATCACTGGGTCTTGAAATTGGCAACATTTGTTTACAAATTGTTGTTTTTGTTCATTGTTTACATTTTTTCCTTACAAAAATGTTTGTTTACTGTTTTTGCTCTTTAAAAAATATCTTTTCCCTACAAGGTGCCATGTAATCATGAAATGGTGTTTGGAAATCCGATGGTTTTTATTTCTAAATCAATTGTAACTTGTTCTTTGGCTGATTTTAATAAACCACCTTTACTCTCAGACAACTATAGTTCTAATTCTCTGATTCATACTACTTATCTTGACTACCTTATTAATTATTCATGATTTAGTTCTACTGAGCGCCCATAACCTTTGACCCTTCCTCGTCCCACGCACCATTGAAAGTAGTCTTTTCCCATAGTGAGTGGGGACGAGGAAGGGCCAACGGTTGAGGGCGACCAGTAGAACTACTCATAAATAATCCATAAAGTTGTCAGTCATCGTATAGTAAAGGTGGTTTATTAAATATAAACCAACAAAAGAACAAGTCAAAATTGATTTAGGAAAAACACACCAGATTTTCAAATCATCACATTATTACCTTGTATGTAGGGAAAAACATATTTTTTAAAGAGAAAAAAACCCAAAGTTTTATAAAGAAAGAAAGAACAAAAACAATAATAAAAACAACTATTTGTAAAAAAAAAAAAATATGGCCAATTTCAAGCCACTGTGATCTAATCATACAGCCTGCCAGCCAAACGGCCAACCGGCCAACCAGCCAGCCAGCCAGCCAAAATATTACTTCCCTACACCTGTCGTCTCACAAAAGACACACACTATGTAATGTTGTGCTCAACTGAACATAGTCGAAACCAACCAGCAAATTTGAAGGTCCTATTAATGCGAGTACTTGGTGACGTTCATCATATGCCAAATCATAAACAAGATTTGTTGAAAAAGATGGGGGCGCTGTGCAAGAATATACTGGACGGCTCGAATTGTCATGAGTTGAAAAGCAGTGTACGCCCTGAACAGCCAATAACAACCATTACCTACCCTGTTGTCAGCGAAAAGAATAATAAAACACCGTATGTATCTCATTCTACCTGTCTGGTCACGTGCACACGCGAGACGGTCTGACTCGGTGGGTCTCAAGTACTGAACTGGTCTAGATAATCAAAGCTTTAGAGTCAAGAACGTTAAATTCTTCGAAACCATGAGGTCGAATTGGTTGATTTTACGAGTTCTGATCGTAGTTTGGTTTTCGTCTGTGAAAGCACTAGAGTTAGCCATTTTGCACACGAACGACTTACATGCACGGTTTGAAGAAACAAACAAGTACAGTGGTAGATGTAGCGACGAAGACAAACTAGAAGAAAAGTGTTATGGTGGAGTTGCAAGGATTGCAACGAAGGTGAAAGAATTGAGGTCTTTACACAGTAACGTATTACTCCTGGATGGAGGTGATCAGTTCCAAGGAACGTTGTGGTTTTATAACTACAAGGGCAAGGCAGCTTCACACTTCATGAATAGAATTGGCTACGATGCGATGGTAAGTAGTCATTTAGTTTTCAGATCTTTTCAGTATAAGTATAAATGATCTAATATAAATATAGCATACCGAATGCTGGGTGATTAGGCAAAAAGAAAGAAAGAAAAAGAATTGTCTGTATAAAGTGGCGCGACGACACGATTTTTTTTTACTCTCAGCAAACCTGTCACTCAATCTAATATATATGGCAGTTACTGGCCTTTTTATTTAGTACTTTGTGTGTGTGGGACAGATGTCATTTGCTTAATTGTTCACGGTTGGTTCTGTAGTTGTCTTCATTGAAGAGGGGGGGGGGTTGTGTTTCCCCAAAACTGCAGACTGCATGGGCTGGACAAACACGAAAAAAAGACTGACGAGAGGGTATTTAAATGATGAGAGCGCTGACCCGAAACAGTTCTTCTTTTGGGCCTTAGGGCGCAACAATTTTTTAAAAATCCTCCAGCCACTCCCCAGATACCAAGTGGTTGGCCCTTTACACACTCTTACAGCTGCAATAAAAATGTTCCGAGAGCCACGTCCAAATTTGGTTTCAAAGAACCAAAAATAGGGGACGGAATCATATTTCTTGAAAGATTACAAGGATACGAGAGACCATGCTATTGAAATTACGGTTGTTTTAAAAATTGTCAGGAAACCAAGTAGTATAGATAACAGTGAACAAGGTAGTCTTCACTATACTGACACCACTGAGTGGTTTGGCATATTTGGAAAGTGTTCACTTACAAAAAATCACATGACGTGACCCTAGAGTATCATGTCAGAATTCTGAATGGGGTTTTCTGTTCAGGTATTCAAACCTTGACAGAAGAGATTATTGGTGTACAGCCGACAGGGCACACTTCATGCAAATAATGTTTCAGATTGACCCTTTCGTTGTCAAACACACAAATCATTGGACATAGTTACATGGTCGCTCTGTTACCGTTCTTGCTAGAGAAATGATGTTGTCATATTTGACTGTCTTAAGCAGTAAGCATTATTGTTGTGTGGGAAGCGTTGAAACGTTTTAGTCAGGAACATATTAAGTCATAGCTGACAATCAACAAAAGAACTGTTTTTAAGATTCAGGCGAAGACTGACTTCTCTATAATTGAGGTTTAAAAACAAGTAACTTTGAAGCGCCTTTTCAACTAAATCTGATAAACACCGATCGAGATGGCTATGTGCATTCACGACACAAATGAAATAACGACTACACAGCTAAAATGGTACAATAGACTATACAATGCAAAATACGGTACACCATGTACTTTGTTAGACCCTAGGACAGGCCACAGTGCCAACTCTAGGAATAATAGTTTTCAGTTCAAATAAAACACTAGTAATGCACAATAATTTAGGTTACACTTTAAGCCACTCCATCTTAGTTGGTGTATTTTAAGTGTAAGACAAAATTCACAGCGAAGTTAATATTCTATCCGAGGTCATTTAAGGTCAGGAGAACTATCTAGCGGTCATGACCTGTAGTTAGTGGCTGCTTCAAAATTCATTACTGTTGTAACATTATTTACCAAATAATGTACCAACTGATCGCACTTTCCAGGCATGTCCCACTTTCTTTTAAGTCCTTTGGTGGTGGACAGTCTCCCCATAGACCCTTCTATGGTCTCCCTTATCTCAGACAACCAGTCTGAGGTATTTTGTGTTACTACTACAACAACAACAACTACAATGTAGTAACACAAAAGACACCAGACTGGTTGTCATTCATCTCGAATACTAATTTTGGATGCGTTACAATACCCCCTGTTCTGTACAAAATATTTGCAATCGTTGCCAACGTCAGTTGACGTAATTTTAGACTGCTTTATATTGTCGATTGAAGCCAAAGTCAACAAACCAGTGGACGGCAGGTATAAACCAGCAAACAATGCCCAACCAAAGTTAATTCCAGCAGAGCATAACATGAACACAATAGATGACATTTCATGGCCTTTGCAAGTCTTCCCACGTACACAGGATGTAATAAGTTATGTAAAGGAGAGGTACGGTGTTGGTATTCAAACACCTAGTAACAGTTACTAGGTTTAGGATACAAACAAACGGCATGCGCAATACAACGGATAAGAAATAGGCAATTAAAAACATATTTACGGAGTTTTTCTATTTGCAAAAACAATGCGACGCAACAATGACCAAGTTTGTCGTTGTATCTCAATAAATGTTTAAAAAATCACACACACCAAAAAGCTAAAAAGTGTGTAAAAAGTCTGTTCTTGAAGTAAAGGAGTTGCAAATATATTTATATAACTTATTACATCCTGTGTACACATGGGACGCGTCCGAAGTGTCAAAATCTTTAGAGTGTATTATCTGATACATGAACTTTCGACATTTAAAATATTTTGCTTTAAAGAACTGCTGTCGGCGACTTTTTCCAATACCGATTTTGATGTTTTGGTTCTAGGCTCTTGGGAACCATGAGTTCGACAATGAAGTCGAGGGCCTAATTCCATTCCTTGAGAATGTAAGTTTCCCTGTATTGAGTTGCAATATCAATACAACCTATGAAGCTGACATTGAAGGTCTATTTGTAAAATCTACCACCATAGCTGTACCAACTGGTGATAAGATAGGTATTGTAGGATATACAACTGAAGACACACCAATTATATCCAATTCAGGTAAGTACAAGCATAGTGATGATCACAGTGTCGTCAGAACCACCAATCACCATTACCACCACCACCACCACCACCACCACCATCCCACCAACTCCACCACTGCAGTGACCTTCGCTGCCACCAACACCACCACCACCACCACTACCACCATCCCACCAACTCCACCACTGCAGTGACCTTCGCTGCCACCACCACCACCACCACCACCACCACAACCACCACCACCACCACCACCACCACAGTGTCGTCAGAACCACCAATCACCATTACCACCACCACCACCACCACCACCACCACCACCACCACCACCACCACCACCACCACCACCACCACCACCACCACTGTGAGGTGCGTAATTAAGAAAAGACCGTCAATTGATTAACAATGTACACATTTTGTTGTTGATACAACTTGTTGCCTTTTCTTTTCTAGGGAATCTTATCTTTGAGTCTGTGATAGACTGCGTTCAGAAAGAGGTCGATAAATTGAAATCACAAGGTATAAATAAAATCGTGGCACTTGGTCATGCAGGGATTGATAAAGATATAGAGATTGCTGACCAAGTGGCTGGAGTGGATATTGTCATTGGTGGACATACTAACACGTTCCTTTACACAGGTAGGTGAAATGCAGATTGATATTTGATGGCATCTCCTTGCCTGGATTTCTGCGTTTATGGTTGACGAAATAAGTGTCTAAAGACGTTATTCAAAAATTGACTAATTGGGTTCGATTGTCTTTGTTGTTATTCTTGTTGTTGCTGCTGCTGCTGCTGCTGTTGTTGTTGTTGTTGTTGTTGTTGTTGTTGTTGTTGTTGTTGTTGTATCATCGCGAGTCTCCATCAGCGCATAACCGCTGTAGGATGAGTACGGTAATACAATGTATGTCTGTCTACATTTATAGGGTTGCTATAAATGAAAGAAACTCACCATAAAGTAATTTGAATTTGTTACATTCATAGACTGAACCAAATAAATGTATATTCAAATTTTTTTGTGGAAAGTTCACTTTTATTAATATAAATATTTCAAATCATGGGTTGAAGGCCCAGTTCGGATAAGGATTAAAACGTAGGTTTAAAAGACGATTGGCTTGTATTTGCTGGCCCAGAACAAAACTAGGATAATGATATGTAAACCTCATGGCTCCACTGAAAAGATAAAACTAATACGAGAACCTGAGAATGACACCTCAGTATCTAAATCCATGAGCTCACAAAGTCACATCTTCAAAGAAAACCGAATTACAAAATAATACATGAATAAATTAAACCGATTTGATTTACAAGAATCAGTTTAACCGTTTTTTCCCTTAATAGGCGATGCACCTGGTCATGAGACACCTTTCGGGGAGTACCCGTTGGTTCGTCGCCATGACGACGGCAGAAGTGTGTTGGTAATGCAAGCCTATGCATATGGCAAGTACCTTGGATATCTCAACGTTACATTTGACAGTGATGGAGAAATTACCGAATATCAGGGAAATCCTATTCTGTTGGATAAAAATGTTGAAAAGGGTAGGTATGATAGATAAAACTGTCTGGTGATTTGGCAATACACATATTTCTATCATCTCACATCCCTCTATCTGTAATTTGAAAGGTGAATATGGACGTTTGCTGCATCATTATTGGGTTCCAGTTACTACTGACATTAGTTCCACAAGTTATTTTTTAAGTTACTAGTCCCATATTCTTCAATCGTTTTGATTCTGTTATTACACTTGTGGTAACAAAATATTGTGATCCGAATAAAGAGTAAAACAATTCCCGGAGACTTGAGCAAATGTAGTTTTTGTAAAAAGTTATGCAAACTCTAACATTCACGATGTAATATATGTGTTTATTATCTAAGCATATGATGTGAAGTAAATTGACCAGGCCAAATGATGACTGTAATATGCAAGGAAAGACTTGATTCTGATGCCTGACCCTGACTGATAAGGTCTAAAGTGAAGATCTCAAAGAAAGTTTGAACTTTTATTATATATAAATGCGGTCTCTATATATTACTACAGGCGTTCGTGATGTTGATATCATAGAGAACTACGAGAGTGAGTCCGAGCGGCTGAACACATGAGGTACTGAAAGTAATACCTCGCATTTTTTGGTCTGCCGCAGTCACTCGCGTAATTCTCTTCGACTATGATATATGAACTTCAGGAGCAATTGTATGTATTAAGGTGCTTTAGTTTAATAGGGAGCTTTCAGTAATTACAAGGGGAAGGCCAAGGGAAACCAGTCCCGGGTCACAACATGGTTGCAATTCTGTCAGACATGGGAAAGGACACTAGTCCCAGGATCAATGGTTTAAAAGGAATTAATCCCACTACTGCCCCCCCCCCCCCACACTTAGAAAATTGAAAACGATTGGTTATTTACCAACTACTACCACCACAGTATATTTGTAATTGAAGGTACCGCATTAATCAAAACCTGTGTTTGGATCACATTGGCTGAGTTGCAGGCCAGAACGTTAACTCCAAAATACTAGATATATGGGCACATTCCCAACATTCTAGTCTGGACTGAGGTCAATATTTCTACGACATTATCTCTACTTTACCCAATTGTTTCCGTTTTACTCCTGCGAGACCCACTTATCTCTTCGCGACACTATATGCCATCAGGTTCTCCGCAACGTCGGATTTGACGATATGGTCTGATGTTGTGATGCCTAACCCTAACCCTAAGCCATAATTCAAGGCAGCATTGGGTTATTCAATACCAAGGTTACACGGATGCTATGGTAAAAGTGAAACATATTTTGAGCACCTCATATCCATAGCTAATAACAATACAAAGTATAGTGTCAACAATCAAAATAGTATTAATTTTGAGGGGTCACTTTAGTGTGCACCTAGCTACTGGCTATATTGCCTGGAGTTTGCATACGATGCGCAGTGATCGGATGTCAAAATCACACAATATATGCTAAGTGAGATAATACAGGTAGTCAAAGTCAAATGTGACAATCCCATTCTCTAAAATATGTCCCTCGTCCCGAGAACGGATTTGTAAAAGGTGCCCCCCCCCCATTCCCCCGGCCCTCCCCCTTTTAATTACTGAAGCCTCCGTTACATAGTAAATACTGGTTTTCTGACAACAAATATGGCTGCCATCTGGTCATTTTCGATACAGTCGTGGAACGAACTGAGGAACATATTTCCCTGTAATATGTCACCTTTATGCCAGGTTTGGATGAAATCGGGTGTTGCATGACAGATAAAAGCCATATTACGGACAGACGAATGGATTGAACCCATGGTAATGTCCAAAATTAGACACATTGAATGCTACAACAGTACACATTTTGACGACAATCTGTTTGTCAATCTACTTGTTACAGATAATTCTACAGCAACTGAAGTTAATCTATGGGCAGAACCTATACAGGCACTATCCTCTGAATACGTTGGTAAAACTCACGTCTTTTTAGATGGTCGACGTGAAAGCTGTCGTCTTGTAGAATGTAACCTTGGAAACCTAATAGCAGATGCAATGGTCCATCAAAACATCAAACATCCTGATGGCGTCAAATGGAATGACGTCAGCATAGCAATAATGAACAGTGGTGGAATACGTACATCATTACACTCTGACGAAGGAGGTGCAGGTAGGTAGTCAGCCGATGTCGTCCAGTAAACAAATTCACCATCCTTTTGTTTTTCAAAGTCATGCTATATTCTGACCATAATTTGGCAACTAAGGTTAGCATGTATTGTTCACGGATAGTTACACAACATTGGCAATATCATAGTTGATCATAATTACCATTGTCTCCTCGAAACTTCTATATAAGGTAGGCCATACATCATGTCTTGTCGCCTAGAAACTTCCGAAATATAATTTCAAAAACGACCAAATTTGACAGAGAAAAGGAGAAAACCGAGAATAAACCATGATGTGATGTGCTATGTGATGGGCTAATTTATGCATGTGACGTGCTAATTTATGCATATAATGGTCTAATTTATGCAGCTGTTTCCTCACAGTTAACAAATAATAACTTGAAGGTGGAACCAAAATATTAAATTTAAATTACTTAATCTGAAGGGTGGTCGGTGTCTGTCTCGTACTCGCATATCAGTTTTCTGATTCTTGACAATCATACAATTATATACTACATGTAATAGTTTACCACTAGTACTGGGACACTGAGGACGTTCAGGATGTATGATGCGCGGTTTTCTAATCCCCCCCTCCCCGGTGTACATTATTCAGTCACACACAGATTCACGAGTACTTAGTTTTGTTTTATTTTGTTTTCTGTTCCTATTTTCCTTGTTTGATATGATCATATTCCTATGGTTGGAACTGTCGAGCTATGACAACAATATATGACCGAACGAAGCCCAGCAACACATAGCACATTTGGGTTCCATGTGAATAATCTTCCCCTGCTGTTGGCGGTCATGACTCAGGGTGGGACCCCCCCCCCCCCCACACACACACACACAACCGTCTTGTGAGTTTTCTGAATAATTGGAAAGTAATTAGGAATCGAGCCTTATCACTACTTTCCTTAAATAGAACAAGACTACAGCACAAACAACTCTTTGTGTTTCAGGTTCGATATCTGTTGGTGATATATTGAACGTCCAACCATTTCGTAATACCCTAGATATAATCGAAATAACCGGGAAAACTCTTCGCAAAGCCCTGGAACACTCCGTATCTGCATACACACCAGAAGATCCAGAACACGCAGATGGACGCTTCCTGCAATACTCAGGTTGGCCAATTTTATTCATGAAAGAGAAGACTTCCGTTTAGGATTTTTAGGCATTCATTGATACTTTCTTTAGTTTTCTATTAAAATTGTAACACATTTGACAGTACTCTAAATAAGGAACTTGCAAACCCGTCATCTTAAAAAGGCTTGTCGGGAAATGTGATATTTTTGAATCGATAAAATGAAGAAATCACGTTCTGCACAGAAAACAACATATCAGCAATCAGTTTTAGTTGGCGTCTATCAGAAAGAGGTTGAATGTCACTTTAGGGACGAGATCAATAGCTCAATGTAGGATAAAAAAATATTCTTATACTTAGGCCTCTGACCCCTACCCCATCTCTTCTAACTAAATTGGCCGAAATTGAAAGTTGTTTCAGACAGCAAATCATTTTCATATCTGTGTAATATTATGTAGTGCTATGAATACAAAGCCAGTATGTAGTGAGGAAAATTGCTCTTTTATTGACTGTACTGTACTTTAGTGTCATGCATTTACTATGGTGAAAGTTCTTCCATTTTCAAGTCAATTTGGCTACATTTTTTTAAAGAAATATTTGTATTTAGGGATATAAAACAAGATTTCATTAAAAGTAAAAAATGATTTTGTAGGAGGAAAACTAAACTGGCTCAACCCCCATCCTCAAAGTAAAAAAAAAAAGTATTTTATCCTACACTGAACTATTGATCTTGCCTTGCTATCGGAGACGCCGCCCTACTGTGAGTGTAATTACTTCAACGCCTATCGATAGTATGTTGTACCAATAATTTTAGTTTGTGTTTGTCTATAGCTTGATTTCCAAAGTAGTATATCAACAATAGTTTTAGTTGTCTTAGATTGTCTATAGCTTGATTTCCATAGTAGTATATCAACAATGATTTTAGTTTATGTCTATCTTAGTTTGCCTATAGCTTGATTTCCATAGTAGTATATCAACAATAGTTTTAGTTTGCGTCTTAGTTTGCCTATTATAATAGCTTGATTTCCATAGTAGTAAATCAACAATAGTTTTAGTTTGTGTCTATCTTAGTTTGCCTATCATAGCTTGATTTCCATAGTAGTATATCAACAACAGTTTTAGTTTGTGTCTATCTTAGTTTGCCTACAGCTTGATTTCCATAGTAGTATATCAACAATAGTTTTAGTTTGTGTCTATCTTAGTTTGCTGATAGCTTGATTTCCATAGTAGTAAATCAACAACAGTTTTAGTTTGTGTCTCTATTTAAGTTTGCCGATAGGCTTGATTTCCGTAGTACTAATTTTGGTTGTTACCACACTCTTTAGGCCTAGGCCTAAAAAAGAAATTGTTTGGTTCCCCACCTAGTTTTTCACTGCCAACCCTAAACTTTTTTTACGTATTCGAGAAAATAAAATAAAATCACGAAAATTGTGAAGTCTCGCGAGAATGGGTGGATGTGGAAACTGACAACAACTTAAAAAGACAATATAAAACAGTTCTTCCAATCTGTAATGGCTGTACATCTGATGGGAAGAATAATAACAGAGACCATATGGAAAACAACGGAAAAAATAACTATCTGAACTAGACACACACACACACACACACACACACACACACACACACACACACACACACGCACACGCACACACACACACACAAAAAAAAAAATATAAAAAAATCTACCTACCCTACCTATTCTAAAATCGAGCGTAATCGGAACCATACAAATTTTTAGGCCTTATCCAGGGCTATCTTGAGATATACATTAGGTTAGCTATTACTGAGACTATGAGAAAGAATCGCAGTCTTTGCGTATGTTTAACTTGGATTGACTAATCATGTACAGGTAATAACAGTACAACTGATATTATCCCATCTTACAAGATGGTGAAAGGTACGTTTGCTGGAAATGGGATAGAACATTTCTTCTCTGTATAAACTTTGTGTTCAGAGTTTCATTCTTAGGACATGTAGTACTTATTACTAATATTATAACGTCTACAAATGTAAAGGGATATTTTGCTACGTATTTTTGTCTCAAAACAACATGAATTAGCAGACAAGTATGAAAAGGGAGAATGCTGTGTGATCTCATCCCGGGTTAGGTTATCACGGTCTAATGTTCTACCTCAAATCTTATCTTTTATCTCAAGGTTTGTTGGTGACCTATGACACGAGTAAACCAATTGGAAAACGTGTAGTAAAAGTGGAAGTTAAATGTACAGAATGTGCAGTACCAGAATATCGCCCTCTACAGTCAAATGCTCTTTATAAAGTTATTCTCCCGACTTATGTCGCGGAAGGTGGTGATGACTACGAGATGTTATTATCTGAACGTGTTTCCTATCATATTCCAGGTAGGGCTACATTGTATCTAATTACTATGTCAAGTAAAGATACACTGTATATTATTACTATACCAGGTAAGGCCACACTGTATCTTATTACTATGCCAGGTAAAGCCACACTGCATCTTATTACTCTGTCAGGTAAGGTTACACTGTATCTTATTACTATGTCAGGTAAGGCTACACTGTATATTATTACTATGCCAGGTAGGGCTACACTGTATATTATTACTATGCCAGGTAAGGCCACACTGTATCTTATTACTATGCCAGGTAAGGCCACACTGTATCTTATTACTATGCCAGGTAAAGCCACACTGTATCTTATTACTCTGTCAGGTAAGGTTACACTGTATCTTATTACTATGCCAGGTAAGGCCACACTGTATCTTATTACTATACCAGGTAAGGCCACACTGTATCTTATTACTATGCCAGGTAAAGCCACACTGCATCTTATTACTCTGTCAGGTAAGGTTACACTGTATCTTATTACTATGCCAGGTAGGGCTACACTGTATATTATTACTATGCCAGGTAAGGTTACACTGTATCTTATTACTATGCCAGGTAAGGCTACACTGTATCTTATTACTATGTCAGGTGAGGCTACACTGTATCTTATTACTATGTCAGGTAAGGCTACACTGTATCTTATTACTATGTCAGGTAAGGCCACACTGTATCTTATTACTATGTCAGGTGAGGCTACGCTGTATCTTATTACTATGCCAGGTAAGTCCACACTGTATCTTATTACTATGCCAGGTAGGGCTACACTGTATATTATTACTATGTCAGGTAAGGCTACACTGTATCTTATTACTATGTCAGGTGAGGCTACACTGTATCTTATTACTATGCCAGGTAAGGCCACACTGTATCTTATTACTATGCCAGGTAATAAGGCTACACTGTATCTTATTACTATGCCAGGTAAGGCTACACTGTATCTTATTACTATGCCAGGTAAGGCCACACTGTATCTTATTACTATGCCAGGTAAGGCTACACTGCATCTTATTACTATGCCAGGTAATAAGGCTACACTGTATCTTATTACTATGCCAGGTAAGGCTACACTGTATCTTATTACTATGCCAGGTAAGGCTACACTGTATCTTATTACTATGCCAGGTAAGGCTACACTGTATATTATTACTATGCCAGGTAAGGCTACACTGTATCTTATTACTATGCCAGGTAAGGTTACACTGTATCTTATTACTATGCCAGGTAAGGCTACACTGTATCTTATTACTATGCCAGGTAAGGCTACACTGTATCTTATTACTATGCCAGGTAAGGCCACACTGTATCTTATTACTATGCCAGGTAAGGTTACACGGTATCTTATTACTATGCCAGGTAGGGCTACACTGTATATTATTACTATGCCAGGTAAGGTTACACTGTATCTTATTACTATGTCAGGTAAGGCCATACTGTATCTTATTACTCTGTCAGGTAAAGCCACACTGCATCTTATTACTCTGTCAGGTAAGGTTACACTGTATCTTATTACTATGCCAGGTAGGGCTACACTGTATATTATTACTATGCCAGGTAAGGTTACACTGTATCTTATTACTATGCCAGGTAAGGCCACACTGTATCTTATTACTATGCCAGGTAAGGTTACACTGTATCTTATTACTATGCCAGGTAAGGCCACACTGTATCTTATTACTATGCCAGGTAAGGTTACACTGTATCTTATTACTATGTCAGGTAAGGCCATACTGTATCTTATTACTATGTCAGGTAAGGCTACACAGTATCTTATTACTATGTCAGGTAAGGCTACACTGTATCTTTATTAACCCCGAGACCCTTACGAACAATACTAGAATTACAATATACGCTATATGTTCAAACATAGACAAAGGCCGTGATTATAACTTGCTAATTGCAAAAAAGCTACCCAGTTTGTCATGTACTTTATTACATGTTTTACAGATTTATATTACTAGTACTTTGTTTCGTTTTGTTTGGTGTTTTTTGGTCGTGAATAAGCTACAAATAAGAACTTGTCCTGTCATATCGTTTTTCAGTTAGAAAAGTAGCAAGTTTGTTTTCTTGATGATCAAATACAAGAAATTGCGTCAATCCTGTGAGATGGTAATCTCTTTTTGGACGTCTACACTGTGTATAATTGTTCATAACCCAAAATGCAAAAAGTTAACGTTTCCGATATATCATCCTTCACCAAGTATTAAGCCATTTTTGTCGTATTCATTATTTACAGGCGACTTGGATACTGATGTGTTGATTGAGTACATTAAGAGAGAGTCGCCGATAACGATTGGTTTGGAACGTCGTATTACGATTATCGATGACAAGACGGACTTGCCAATGTGTCGCGAAAACATTAATGTAGCAGCCATGGCACGGATCTCAATGTGGTGTCTGTTTGCTGCCTTATCATTAACCATTGTATTAGTAGAGTCTCGGTCGTTTTAAATGAGCACAGACCATAGCAATATAGTTGCTAATGGTTGTTTTAGACGGGCAAAATTTCTCAAAGTATAATATTGCATATCGTAGTATTCAAAAGTATGCTATCATTATGAAAAATGACAGTATATTCAAAGTACTAAATCAGCTCTTTATTCTTGGCAATTTGATTTAATGGTAGTGTTTTGTTTTGTTTCGTCACTAATTACCAACAGATAGTGTAAACCTTTGACCAGAATCTTTAAAGTTCGAGAGACACATGTACTACTAGTACACACCAATGGCACTTGTACCTTGGAATTTGACATTCTAGCTAATTTCCGCACTTGCAGTCGACAGTTGTTTTAGCTAATTACCCAGGAAGCAAATTTTTTTTCAGTCTTGAGTTGGTCTGCAAATATTTTGTCCTCTTTGGCCATCGATAAAAAATCATGTAAACTGACAGCCTCCCGTAAGATTAAAACCATACTGTTGAAATGCAAAATTTTGAGTAACAGCTCTGAGACTCGTACTGATGTACTCCCTAATTGAAATCTTTATAAGACACTGTATATACATTTGTATGTGATTTAGTCTCTGATCCTGGGAATTACAAACACTTTGTATTTTTTGTACATGTCATGGAATTTCATCCATTTCGTCCCATAAAGTTTGATGTAAAAGAACTTTGACATGACTTACCTTAAAACCAGATACCACACGTATCACATTCTAAAATACAAAGGAATTAACACTTTAAAGATCCTTTCATTATTTCTTGATCTGAGTGAACACTCAATTCTACACTTTTATTCAATTTACTTCAACTTCGATCATTAGGAGGAAACGCATTCGTCTCTAAGGTTGTATTGCAGGAGTCAGCATGTACGACACAACTACTGTTAAACGTTGGAGGAAACACATTAGTCTCTAAGCTGCTATTACAGGAGTCAGCATGTACAGCACGACTACTGCTAAACGTTGGAGGAAACACATTCGTCTCTAAAGCTGCTATTACAGGAGTCAGCATGTACAGCACGACTACTGCTAAACGTTGGAGGAAACACATTCGTCTCTAAAGCTGCTATTACAGGAGTCAGCATGTACAGCACGACTACTGCTAAACGTTGGAGGAAACACATTCGTCTCTAAAGCTGCTATTACAGGAGTCAGCATGTACGACACGACACAGCTGCTGAACATTGGCGTTGAGCGTTAACCAAGAGGAATATATATAGTTTTGGTAGTATTGGAACTCTTTCTTGGTTGTAACTCGGAGTTTCACGCATTGCGCAAAACTATTACGCTCTGCCACTGCGGTATAGAGCACTGTCTTAGCAGATTGATACTCACCGAGTTATATATATATATATATATATATATATATATATATATATATATATATATATATATATATATATATATATATATATATATATATATATACTAACTCGGTGAGTATCAATCTGCTAAGACAGTGTCTGATGATCGCACAATGCGTGAAACTCCGAGTTACAACCAAGAAAGGGTTCCAGTACCACCAAAACTAAATGTATATATATATATATATATATATATATATATATATATATATATATATATATATATATATTATATACATAATACTACTCGTATATTATATTATATTATATATATCTTAGGTGTCAGAGTATGTTTTAGACTTAAATCCATGGAATTAAAAAGTATTACGGCCAGTGACAGACAAACATTAACAGACGGAACAAATAGCAGGGAAAGTGAACCTCAGACCATGCCTAAGAGTAAACAAATGAATTGGATTAATACCACTTAACATAGGACAGCATGTCACACGTATTGCACTTCATGGTTTGATAAGAACAGTTTTACGACCTCTTTACATAATAGTTCACATTCACAAATACATTTCAAGTTCCCTTGGCGTTTAATGTATATGTAAAGTTGTCATAAAACTGTCAATATCAGACCATGGAATGTAAATGTACAAGTCTCTGCTGTTCCAATATGCTGTGCCAACTGTCCAATTCTTATTCAGGTCGTATTGTGAAGGTCTTGGTTCATATAATTGTAAAATGTTTGCCGTTTAATCGCAGAACAGTGACTGTCGCTAAGGACTAGGTCGGAAGATTCTACTTTTTAAGGGGGGGGGGTTCTGATGTGGTTGGCAAGGTTAATTAAGCCCCCTCCCCCACCCATGCATTTATATATGCAGTACATGTATTCATATCAATTGTGATATAAATTATTAGATTACTTTTAAACAAACGGAATAAATACCAAAGAAAAGCCAGACTTCGCTTGAAAATAACGGTTGCTTTAAGAATTCATGGCTCAACAATATGGTGAAACATGGATCATTTGTTTTAAAACAATATAAGCAGTTTTACCGCATTTCACGGTCGCTCTCCCCTAATTCATTAACAGTCCTCCTCCTCGTCCTCTAATTAACCACTGTCCTTCCCTAATTCGGTAAGCAGACCTCCCCTAATGTATTAACTACTATCCTGTCCTTACCCATTGCCTACTTGCACAAGCTCTGTTATAGTAAGTACACTATATACAAACCTATCGATGTCATCACACGCGGCACTCGAAACGGCCTGATTTCTTTGTTATCAAATCGCCGTTAAATTAATGTCCATGTAATCAATGTGAATGCTGGGAGTCAAGAACGTTAAATACTACTCCACTATGAAGTTGAATTGGTTAATTCTACGAGTTTTGGTCGTAGTTTGGTGTTCGTCTGTAACTGCACTGGAGTTAGCCATTTTGCACACGAACGACTTACATGCACGGTTTGAAGAAACAAACAAATACAGTGGTAGATGTAGCGACGAAGACAAACTAGAAGAAAAGTGTTATGGTGGAGTTGCAAGGATTGCAACGAAGGTGAAAGAATTGAGGTCT
Source organism: Glandiceps talaboti (assembly GCF_964340395.1). Lineage (NCBI taxonomy): Eukaryota > Metazoa > Hemichordata > Enteropneusta > Spengelidae > Glandiceps > Glandiceps talaboti. The sequence continues at coordinate 28,683,337 of NC_135551.1, read as the reverse complement.
TTACACAATAACGTGTTACTCCTGGATGGAGGTGATCAGTTCCAAGGAACGCTGTGGTTTTATAACTACAAGGGCAAAGCTGCTTCACACTTCATGAATAGAATTGGCTACGATGCGATGGTAAGTAGTCATTTAGTTTTAGGAAGTTAAAAGTTCAATCGTTAGTAGGATGATTTCAAGGACGTTATGTCAAATATAAGGTCACTCTTCTGTATGTCATTGGTGGCCATATTAGAGGTAAACTACATTGATTCACTTGTGTCTTCTCTCACCATTACCACGCACGGTTATATAGTGATTTTCAGGATTTTGATGTGATTTTAGCTGGGGATTACAATGCTAGAACTGGAAAACTATTAGATTACATTCCGAAAGAACATCAAGACACACTTGATACTATTGAGTTTTCCGACTCCAATGTGCCAAGACAGTCAAAAGATATTTATGAAAATAATTTTGGGCGGACGTTGATTGATCTGTGTTGTAAACTAGATTTACATATCTTAAACGGGCGATTTGTAGGTGACAAGAATGGTGAATACACCTGTTGTACTAGCCAAGGTGTTAGTATTGTTGACTACATAATTGTCTCAAACTCACTATTTGAATATGTAACAAATTTTATTGTTGATGACCTTGATATGTCTGACCATTTTCCAGTCAATTGTAGATTTCTTTTTTCAAGTGCCCAACATAAATTAAGTAACCACATTGTTGATATGATGATTTCTCCATTGCAAAGATTTTATTGGAAAAGTCAATTTGACACTGAATTTAATGAAAAACTGCAAGATGAAATATGATATGTAGTGATGGCATAACCGAATATTTCAACTGTAATATTGGTACAAGACAGGGGTGTATGTTAAGTCCCCTTTTATTTTACATGTGTATTAATGAGTTGGCGAGTTGTATGAATGACAACGCAGCTGGTGACATTTATGTTAATGAAGACTTCCCATCAGTTGGCATTTTAATGTATGCTGACGATGTGGCAGATGTAGCAGTTTTACCAATATGAATATGGTTACAACGCAAAATAACTAAGCCAGCAACATTCTGTAAACGTTGGGCAATGGAAATTAATTTAGATAAAACAAAGATTATGGTATTCAGAAATGGGGGTCCCTTAAAACACAGTGAAAAATGGTTTTATGGTGGAACAGAGGTTAATTCCTATTATAACTACCTAGGTTTGTTAATTTCCTCAAGGTTGTCATGGTCACCTGCAAAAAAGAACTTGGCACTGAAAGGTAACAAAGCCTTGTTTCAAATACAAGCCATTATCAGAAAGTTAGGGGGTATGTCGTTAAATTATTTGATTCCATTATCGTTCCTATGATTTGTTATGGTAGTGAAATATGGGGTTTCGAGTATCCTGAACAAATTGAAAGAGTACAATATAAGTTTTGTCGATTTTTGTTGGGTGTAAATAGTAGTGTGAATACTGTTGCTCTTCTCGGTGAATGTGGAAGATTTTCTTTGTGTCATGTATATTTTAAACGTTGTGTACATGTATCTTACTGGTTAAAATTACTTAGGATACTTATTGTAATATTATTTTCATTTGTATAAATCAACTCAAGACAATTTATCGTACTATTAATTAATTTTTGGAATTTAGAAATAACCTATTGTAAACTAAATATTAATCTTTGAGAACGGATCCGATAGTGTTTACTTTTCCTACTGAAAGATTATTGTAGATATTGTGATTTATGTTAAGTAAAAGCATACTATCAATTCATTCATACCTATATAATCTCGTGCTATTAATTTTACTATTTATAACTACTGTACCTGAACCCAAGTCCCCACGACGGCATCGGTCATACGCAACCTTAGCCCCGTCCGTAAGACTGTGTTGCTTACATTAGCATGGACGACAAAAGATACCCGAAAGCAGCATATCAAATGTTGAAAAAGCTAGATGAAGCAGGTAGAAAAACATGGGCAACATACGTTAAAATTTTACTGATGAAATATGGTTTTGGTATTGTTTGGTTAGAGCAGCAGGTTGGCAATGAGGAAGTGTTTTTAAAACTATTTACACAAAGAGTGAAAGATTGTTGTTTTCAGGAATGGTCTTCCGAAATTCGGGAATCAGCTAGACTACGTACGTACAGAGAATTTAAATCTGCTCTCGAACCAGAACAGTATTTATCATCTATAACGGTTATGATATACAAACGTGCATTAGCTCGATTCCGTTGCTCTAGCCACAATCTAAGAGTGGAATCGGGTAGACACGAAAATGTTCTTTTAACTGTTCGATGCTGCCCTTTTTGTGTACTTTTTGACGTTTCTGTTATAGAAGATGAATATCACTTTTTGATGTCATGTCCATTATATGCTGATGACAGAGCCGTACACATTCCCAAGTATTATTATACTTTCCCATCCAGGGAAAAGTTTAATTATCTTCTTTCAAATGCAAACTCCAAGCTTAATTTTCAGT
>NC_135551.1:28638379-28678379 GCF_964340395.1 Glandiceps talaboti | reverse complement strand
AGTTCATAAAATATGTTATTCAAAATTTGGCTAATAGCGGATGACTGTCTTTGTTGTGGTGTCACTTACAGGTACTTACAGGTACTCTTCTGACTGTAGGCCTTGCTGGGCCTCTAATGTCAGCTCTGTTTGATTTTGTTTACGTGTCACGTGTCTCTATCAGAGCATAATCGCAGTAGGATGAGCGCAAGCTTTAAGAGTACAGTGTATGGCTGTCTACATTCATAGACTGAACTCACTAAAATGTACATTCAACAGTGACTGGTTTGTAGAAAAAAGAAAGCCAATATAAATATTTCAAATCATGGGTTGAAGGTTCAGTTCGGATCATGATTAAGTTACGTTTAAAAAATACAGTTGGCTTGCAGAGCTATAGAAATTGCTGGACCAGAAAAAAAGAATAATCCTATGTAAACCTTATGACTTTGATAAAATAGCACTAATACCTGGACCTAAAACCTGAGATTGAAACCCTGGCCTTTAAAACCCATGAGCTCACTAAACCAGGTCTTTAAATAAAAATGGATTACAAATAATACATGAATACAAGAAACAAATTTCATATATTTTTTCTTTTAAAAGGAGATGCACCTGGTCATGAGACACCTTATGGGGAGTACCCGTTGGTTCGTCGCCATGACGACGGCAGAAGTGTGTTGGTAATGCAAGCCTATGCATATGGCAAGTACCTTGGATATCTCAACGTTACATTTGACAGTGATGGAGAAATTACCGAATATCAGGGAAATCCTATTCTGTTGGATAAAAATGTTGAAAAGGGTAAGTATGATAGATAAAACTGTCTGGTGATTTGGCAATACACATATTTCTATCATCTGACAAATCACAGGTCAACCTAGTACCTCACTATCTGTAGTTTTAAAGGGTGGAAATTAATAGCAACATAAGTGAGCTTGGGTATATGACTTTCATCTTGTGAAAACTTATATGAGCACAAATCAATAATGATTATGAGTTGTTCTGTATCTCCTATACATTAATTACATTACATTACATTACATTACATTACATTACATTACATTACATTACATTACATTACATTACATATTACAGCCATACAAAAAGTATCACTGTGTGATTCGCAAGAGATGACTTGATCTTTAACCAACTCTGAGGACCAAGGTTAAAAATCAAGATAGCAAAGAAAGCTTGCACTTGTTAATATAGTAATAGACATTTGAATGGAGTCTCCATGTAAAACAGTGTTTGATTTATTGAGTAAATAGTAGCTTTACGACAAATACGGACATATTCCCCTTTAATATGCCACCGTTGTGCCAGATTTGAATGAAAAAAGATGTGTCATACCAGATAGATGGCGTATCACGCAAAGACGGATGGAGTGAACTCATCATTATAACGCCCCCCACCCATCCCCTTTGGGCGATGCCCGAAGGGTGTCTAAAATTTGCACACCTAGAATGCTACAACTTTAATTTATTTTACTACTATTTTGACGACACCCAATGCACATTTTGACGACAATCTCTTTTGGCTATTTATTTGTTACAGATAATTTTACTGCAACAGAAGTTAATCTATGGGCTGAACCTGTCCAGGCACTATCCTCTGAATACATTGGCAAAACTCACGTCTTTTTAGATGGTCGACGTGAAAGCTGTCGTCTTGGAGAATGTAACCTTGGAAACCTAATAGCAGATGCTATGGTCCATCAAAACATCAAACATCCTGATGACGTTAAATGGAATGACGTCAGCATAGCAATAATGAACAGTGGTGGAATACGTACATCATTACACTCTGACGAAGGAGGTGCAGGTAGGTAGTCAGCCGATGTCGTCCAGTAAACAAATTCACCATCCTTTTGTTTTTCAAAGTCATGCTATATTCTGACCATAATTTGGCAACTAAGGTTAGCATGTATTGTTCACGGATAGTTACACAACATTGGCAATATCATAGTTGATCATAATTACCATTGTCTCCTCGAAACTTCTATATAATAGTCTAAAACTACCATCAGATAATGGTATGAAAGTGAGTAAATACAGTCCATGTACACTGTTTATAGCCATTACATTTCAAAATAATGAAGCGTGACCAAAATACTAAATTTGAATTATTTGATTTGAAGGGCGTAGGAGAACGTTTCCCGGGTCAACCACTCAGCCTACTACAGAGGTTATATGACCTCATTTGACCTCATTCTATTGTCTGCTTTGTGGCGCTTGGCAAACATCACCTCAAATGATCTTACAAACTGAATTTGTAATAACGTGTTAAGCACATCCAGTAGTGTCAGTTTTCTGATTACAAACATACATATGATCAAGATTCTTCACCACTATTGTAACAGCACAAACAACTCTTTGTGTTTCAGGTTCGATATCTGTTGGTGATATATTGAGCGTACAACCATTTCGTAATACTCTAGATATAATCGAAATAACCGGGAAAACTCTTCGCAAAGCCCTGGAACACTCCGTATCTGCATACACGCCTGACAATCCAAGAGGACAATTCCTGCAGTTTTCAGGTTGGACAATTATTCTTATGGAAAATTAAACTGTTCATTCAAGATTTTTTTAGACCGTTTCCGATATAATTTTTGCTTTCTTTAGTTTACAGTTGACAACACCAAATAGTGCCTTCTGGGAAATGTGGTATCTTTCAGTTTACAAAAACAGCGTTCTTGTTTCATTGGTTTTTTAACCTCAAAGCACTACGGAATGCGAGTATTAGCAAATAGCTGTTAGTTGTTGTTGTATGTTGTAGACAAGTGGATGACTGCGGTGACGTGTATATAATGGCAAAATTACAAATTAAATAATGAGTTCAAGTAAAATGTGACCTCTCCTAATTCAATTTCCTAAATATGGCCTTCCCCAAGAAGTTTTTAAAAATATAACCCCTCCCCACATGTGTCTCTCCCCTGTGATTACCGAAGATCCCTTATAAGTATTTTGACCGCAACGTAAACAACATGATTTAGCAGACAATCGAAATTAAATATATATATATTTTTCAAATATGTGGTTGTTTTCTACTCACAAAATGTAAGAAACACTAGAAAATTACTGTGATCTCGATCTCATTCCAGGTCAGGTAACGTCTAATTTGCCATCTCATTTTTCACAAGGTTTACTGGTGACCTATGACGTCAGAAAACCAATTGGAAAACGTGTAATGAAGGTGGACGTCAAATGTACAGAATGTGCAGTACCAGAATATCGCTCTCTACAGCCAAATGATGTTTATAAAGTTATTCTTCCGACTTATGTCGCGGAAGGTGGTGATGAATTCAAAATGTTGGCATCTGAACGTATTTCCTATCATATTCCAGGTAAGACTACATTGTATATGTACTATTCGACATATTAAAGGCAACATTGTATCCATAGTACTCTTTCAGCAAACTGTTGTTTGTTTGGATTTATATAAATTCGCACAAAAATGTGGTGTAAATCACATCATATTTTTTTCTGAGAATTGAAGCATGTAACATTAAATTGGTGTTTGGTTGTGTCACATTGGTAATCAATAGACTGAAAGATTGTTCTTCTGTAATCACTCGTTACAGGTGTTAAAAGTATAGAATTAACAATAGCGCCATCAACGACGAACTTTTAAGTCTAGGTATTCAACTCAAATTATTTCCTTCACCAACTAAGACATTTCTTTATCGTATTCATTATTTACAGGCGACTTGGATACTGATGTGTTGATTGAGTACATTAAGAGAGAGTCGCCGATAACGATTGGTTTGGAACGTCGTATTACGATTATCGATGACAAGACGGACTTGCCATTGATGTGTCGTGAATATATTAATGTAGCAGCCATGACACGGATCTCAATGTGGTGTCTGTTTGCTGCCTTATCATTAACCACTGTATTGTTGGTGTCGTAGCACAGTCCGTAACACTGTCATAGTTTGTGTTTATTTTAGTAACCTGTTGAAGTTACGTTCTATTTCTACTAGGTATTGTTAAAACCATGTCAAGGCACTTGTAGAACTCCCACCAGGACTTCGTCTGTGATATCAAATGTAACATTATGGCTAAATATGGCAATGATTTGGTTACCTATAAATTGAAGAAAAAAGGTCATAGCATTTTGCTCATATCCAACCATATTTTAACTCAAGGTTGATTCTAAATAAATTTACGTAACTCTGTAATAATTGTATGTATAATTTGTACAGTGACTTTAACCGAATATGGTGTCTCAAATACAAACTACTAGTATTATGTGTTTAATGACTGTCTACCTAGAAGTGCATTTCAAAATTGTAGCTTATTTGATTACGCCGCGATTTGAAATCACTTACAAGGTCAAAAAACAAATAGTATATAATGTGTACACCAAATTGTATATACACTTCTACACTTAATTCATGCAGTTGATTACTACACAATGATTTCCATAAAGTATGTTGTAAGGTAATATGTATAGGTCTCAAATTGGTTCTCTCAACATTTACAAAAGTAAAGAAAGTGTGAAACTGTTATTTTTACAACGTCTTCTGTCAACTTTGAAATTATTGAGAATACAATGTGGTTAATAAAACTTGCTTGTGGCTGAAGAAAAATTCAGGATTTTCGCCACAGAGGTAACGTGTGTCTAAAACATTTGAAATCCCAGCGCTAACCTGGCTGTAAAGTATATTGATATCTAAGGAGTTTAATGGCTACGGAAAGAGTCAGGCGTCACCTTTAAATGTATTATCATTTCTTAAAGTGCTTCTGAAGAGCATTAGTGTCATTGTCTATGAACTTTTCTGCCATACGTTTCGTGCAAATAAAAATTCTTCAAATGATGAAAGTTTAAATCTTTGTTTTCTGTAGAGTGGATTATGTTGATGCGTTAATATTGACAATGGCCGCCAATGTGACTTTATTGTAGCCCCATTTATCTTTGACAATGACCGCCAATGGGACTTTATTGGAGCCCCACTTATCTTTGGCGATGACCGCCAATGTGACTTTATTGTAGCCCACTTCTCTTTGACAATGGCCGTACATGTGACTTTATTGTAGCCTCACTTCTCTTTGACAATGACCGCCATTGTGACTTTATTGGAGCCCCACTTATCTTTGACGATGACCGCCAATGTGACTTTATTGTAGCCCCACTTATCTTTGACAATGGCCGCCAATGTGACTTTATTGTACCCCCACTTATCTTTGACAATGACCGCCAATGTGACTTTATTGGAGCCCCGCTTCTCTTTGACAATGGCCACCAATGTGACTTTATTGGATCCGGAGCCCCACGTCTCTGACTTTATTTTAGCCCCACTTATCTTCTCTAACTTGTAAAGATTTACTCTGCAACAAAGTACACTTGGTCCATTAAAGACATTGCAGTCCGTGACAGCAAGACGAATATTGACAACAAAAGTCTCACTTTAAACGTATCAACCATTTAGTCCATACAAATTTGTTTAGTTTAATATGGTACATGGAATGTTTTTGTATGCGAAATATTACATGAACTATTAACTGTATTCCTATCAACGATCATGTTACAGACAAAAACTATTAAGTAAAACTGTTTGTACACGATACATACATACATACATACATACACAGTGTATTACATTACTAGGTGGTTATCTGTTATTGGTAGTGGCGAGTCAATGAAGTCATGAGGTCTTCTATATGATTGAATACAAGTAAACAATGACGTCATCGGGATATTTATGATGATTAACTTAAAATGATGTCGTCAGCAAAATTCTAACTGATCATAAACAACAGACATATGCTCTCGGTAATCTATACTGTGACAAGGCAAATGAGATTATTTTTACACTCAACTGGTCACAATATGCCAACGCCTAGTTTTCTCGTCAATGAACAGACCAGAGCTAAGGTTAAAATTATATGCCTGGTAGCCCAATATTAGAAGGGACTTTAATATATTTTAGACTATGTTGACTTTATACCCCCCCCCCCTCCCACTGGAACATTTCACAACCCCCCCCCCCCAACCCCCCCCCCCCCCGCTGGATCCTCATGCTCACTATCAAAAATATCTTTGTTCGTTTCTCTCTCCCCAAATTGATATACTCCCCACTACCCTCTTCCCATCATTCCGCATTGAATTGATTTACTGCCTGTACCTGTACGCTCTCGCCTTGACCACAAAGTCTGCAGAAATACTAGTATAAGTTTTATCCACTGAAATGCAGGCTGTTTCCCCATCCCACTGACCAAAACAACACAATTTCTCAAACTGAACTTCCACATTTGTAGACAAAGAAAAATCACCAACTGACCTTTTAACTCACAATCACAGTAGAATAATTAAACATAGAAAATATATCAATTTGAACACAATTCAATTGCAATAACCTGGCTTTTAAAGCACTACTAGTGTTGAAGGATTTTCTCATATTTTTTGTCAAAATTAGGTTTATTTCGTTGGACTATATGCTCTATGAAAGTATGAACTCAAACCCTGAAAAAATAACTGGTGACCCATTTATCGATGTCAAGAGAAGTCAGTTGTCAAATAATCCCAGTCTGGACTCTCACAATTCCTGCTTTGATTTGAAAAGTATATCTTTCTTTGACAATCCACAATGAATGAACGTGCGTCATAAAGGTATACGAATCACACATGCAAACACCCCTATTACGTACAATAACTATCCTGTAATTATACACAGTGCGTCTATGTCTGGCATATATTCATTTCATTTTCTGTGTCTTTTCACTCTTATAATAAAGTCTGGTTATTTAGAATGACAGATTGGAATTACACATCAAAATACCTTATTTTTTGTTGTCAAAGTAACATATCCATATTGCCTTATAGTGCAGGATTATATCAAAACAAAAAAAACTGACTGGGGAGATCAACATAACATAACAAAAAATAAAATAAATGTTGTCAGTGATTGATAAACTGACAGTTTTTGATTAAAAGAAGGTTGACATGTCCGACAAAAAAGTTTTGACAGATCACGCACAGTGCCGACATGCTTCGTATTTCCACTTATTATCCACAATTTCTATACTTGCTGTCTACTGTACTCTCGCCACTCAAACAAATGAAACATACATACATACATACATACATACATACATACATACATACATACATACATACATACAGACAGACAGACAGACAGACAGACAGACAGACAGACATACAGACAGACAGACAGACACACACACACACACACACACACACACACACACACACACACACACACACACACACCAGAGTCACACACACTAACATACATGCATATGTTACGAGAAATATCATATATGGAATATTGGCATATTTTACCAAAGTTAACTTAAATTTATTTTTGAGCTACTTACTTACAAACAGGGGCTAACAACATATATATAATCCCACGAAATCAATGTTAGTTTTACGTCATAATGCTCCGAGTATGATTACGCGGACTAATACAAATTCGAGACGGTAAGCGAGAATTTGTAGTCTGCAGAATCATACGAGGTTCGGAGGTCTGAGCTCGACGGAAAATCGGAAGTTTAAGCTTACCGGCTGCTACATCGATAATCTTCATGATTTTACTAAAATAAAGACAAAGGTATCTCTACGTATCAGACTCATGCCACCCAAGGATATATGTAACGCAATGTGCGCATTTACGTTTTGACAGCACATAATTTGATCGTGGCGTAGGATTAGCAGGAAAACAGTTGAGAGAAAAAATGTTCGGTAGAACAGGGGTGATATGGGTTTTTGATCTGCCATGTTTGACGTCACATAGGTGAAGATTTGCACGTATTTATATATCATAAATATGTATGTATGTATGTATGTATGTATGTATGTATGTATGTATGTATGTATGTATGTATGTATGTATGTATGTGTGTGTGTGTGTGTGTGTGTTTGTTTGTTTGTTTGTTTGTTTGTTTGTTTGTTTGTCTGCGTGTATGTGTGCCTGCGTGTCTGTGTCTGTGCGTACGTAGTTACGTATGTATGTACGTACGTACGTACGTACGTACGTATGTATGTATGTATGTATGTATGTATGTATGTATGTATGTATGTATGTATGAAAGAAACGGCCTGGAATAATCTGACTTTGCATCCACAGCAGGAAGAAAACACATCTCTATTGATGTCAATATTTCCACGTTTACAAAGCCGATGAGGTTATCAAGACGACATATGTCGTACGAAGTGAAATATTATAGAAAATATGCAGAGCTAAGCAATCTATTGAAAAAATACAATTAACGGATTAAAAAGACGGGGCTGACATTCTAAACTTTGAGACGTTGCAGTAAATATTCACAACTACGATGTTCAGTGCTTCGAATCTGTCAACTGGGTAGGCTGGTATTGGGAGGGACACCCCCTGACTCATTAACTCGATAAATAGGCCCTATTCTGAAGATTCAACACATTCACTTTCAGAAATCACTACAGTATCAAAGGAAGAAGAAACGATCTAAGGTAAGCGAACTTTTTTATGTTCAACTATTGACCAAAGGGAGCAGTATGTATGTGAAACCCGAGGTGAGCGCATTTCCAATTTTAAACTCTATAGGCCTGTAGACTTAGCATATATTTTTGGAAATATTTTAGTTACGTTCGGTAACGTTTATGACTCCCGAAACTTCTACACAAATTGAATTATTTTTCGAGGTTCGATTGGGATAATTTGAAAACCTGGTCTGCAAAGAGTGTCTACTTGTGCTGCTTTTGCGCTTGTGTCTATAAGTTGGTGTGCTGGAATTTGAATTGACATGTGTGTCTGCATAATTTTTCAGTGTTTTCTTATTAGTATATCTGATTCTCTTAAAACGACATCGCTTCAAGAGATCGTTCAGTGTGGCAAACATTGTCACCATTATGTTAACAATATTCATGACTAAATTAATATTATGCACAAATCGAGCTAATGTACAAAATTATACTTCGGGGAAAATATTTCGGACAAATATGCCTCATTGTTTCCTCGCTTGTGTATTTTTCACTCATGAGTTCATTGATATCATTTCTTTTTCCGACGCGTACAATTTGATCAGTACAATCAATTACTTAAGTGAGATTATGGTATAACCACATGAATGTCGGAAAATTTCTTTCATTTAGGTGATTCTTATTCTTTATATTTTAGGAAACTAAATGGATTTCAAAGTCATTCTTGTTTTATGTGGTTTAACTGTTGTATCTGCCTTTGATGCTAGTGTAAGTATTTATAATAATGATTTCTTTGGTCACTTTATCAAAACTACTCTCAAACACAGAAACATTAAACATCTAGCGTCATGTTGGTATTACCATTTTTGTCTTTTTGCCTTAACCACATCATGCGCGTTCACGAATCTGAAACCGAATCTGAATTAGGAATATGAGTCTTATTTTTATTTCAAGTACAAAGTAACAGTGTCTAGCGATATATTACTTTTTCATGAACACCATTTATTTTTGGAACATCCAATTAATGATAGCCTGTTTTTATAAAATATCCGAGGAATTTTGATAGACATTTATTCATTTGTATACACCTCTTTCTCATTCATTTCTCCTCTCCCCTCTGTGTGTGTCTCTCTATGTCTCTCTCTCTCTCTCTCTCTCTCTCTCTCTCTCTCTCTCTCTCTCTCTCTCTCTCTCTCTCTCTCTCTCTCTCTCTCTCTCTCTCTCTCTCTCTCTCCCTCTCTCTCTCTCTCTCTCTCTCTCACTCACCAGAAACACCAAGGTTAGTACATAGACATATTTGTTGTGATCAAATATATATTTAAATTTTTCCCCAATTCGTTAATTACAGCCTTTATTTTGGAGTTATTTAATTTCATTTGAAGTAATACTTCCGCCATTAAATGTTGGAAAGTCATTTAACTTTGCTTATTTTTGACATGAATGTCAAAACAGCATTTACTCTAAGCCTGGGTAAGTTAGATGTCAATCACCTCCCCTCCCTCAAGTCTGGCGTACTAGTCGTCGTGCATACAATAAATACTTGACGTTGTAGGGAATGTGCGATGTATCTTGTAACCGGCAACGTACACATGTTCACTGCTCGATCCGACTGATTGTACGAACATTATGTACATGTAGTTAAAATTCTCTGTTTTTTACATGAAAGAGCAAACAAGTTTGTCCAGGATGTTTATGCCTTAAAATGTGCCCGACTATAAAAGTAACAGTACAGATCATTTCCTATATCGACAAACTACAGTTGCATGTGTGCATGCATGTTTGTATTACCAATTCAATGTTGGAGCCCGGTTTATTTGCAAAATGGTCGATTATATTACACATCATCGTTATCTCGGTATCTGTTGAAATGGTTTTAGCATGTGACACAGTATAACTGCCTGTCTACCAGCTTGCCTGCCAGCCTGGTTACCTACCTGCCTGCCTGTCTACCTTCCTCCCGACCCGTTTACCTGCTTACATGTCTAATTACCTGCCTGCCTACAAGCCTGCTTGCCTGTCTGTCTGCCTGCCTGCTTGCCTAAACGAGTTATTTACTTAACTGACTATTTGAATATGGTGGTATTTGAAGGTATGAATCATAAAATATGATTTTCAGTTTTCATAAAGTGATCACTTTAGATTTGACCAACAATGTAAATTCCCGCTTACGTGGATAATTTTATAATTATCCTTTCTACCATGGTTGAGACCACAGGATTCAAACTTTGGACTTTAAGTTTTGACTTTCTGTTGATTTAATTGCGGGCTTTGTCATAAAATGAGTAATTGCATGCATGAATAATAGTAAGATTTCATATTTAATGGATACCTGTCTTATGGTCTTATAATGTGAAAGCTCAAAGCCCCCCCCCCCTCCTCCGATCTTGTAAAGGGTTAGTTTTTGGTTGTCTGATTGATTCATGAGTTCAGATTTAAAGGTCGTGTGTGTCTATTTGCAGGGTCATGTAAGGTACAGTTTGATGAATGCGACTGTAGAATATACCACGTGTATTGTCAGCAAGATGATGATGACCGTCAGTACTGTCCACGCGGCCACCAATTCTGTAATTCTAATTACGATGGTCTTGCGGTTTTGGATCACCCGGTGAAGAGTCAGGCAGTACACGAATATATCACACGCCATGGATGGCATTTGAAAAGCAATGGTTGTATCAGACAGTACGGTTTCTGGATCAACCTAGTCGATACTAGGGTCGAAGGCCATTTTGTTTGGGGCCCAGCCACTCAGGGTGATCGAAATGGACTGTGCAGCAACGACTTCTCAAACTGGGCACCAGGTGAACCGAATAACAACCCTAAGAAAGACGATCGGGGACAAGACTGTGTGCAACTGTGGTAAGTAATAATTGAACTATGTTGTATCGTGTAGACTGTCTGTCTGTCTGTCTGTCTGTCTGTCTGTCTGTCTGTCTGTCTGTCTGTCTGTCTGTCTGCCTGTCTGTCTGTCTGTCTGTCTGTCTGTCTGTCTGTCTGTCTGTCTGTCTGTCTGTCTGTCTCTGTCTGTCTGCCTGCTTGCCTGCCTGTCTGTCTGTCTGTCTGCCTGCCTGTCTGTCTGTTTGTTTGTCTGTCTGTCTGTCTATCTGTCTGTCAGTCTGTCTCTCTCTCATCGCTCATCGCATTGTACCAAGTTTTATTTTATTTTATTGTTGCTTTGCTTTTTCAAATAGGTACAGAGGTAAAAAAAATGGAAGGTGGGATGACGAGTACATCAACTATAGACCAAAGGGAGCAGTGTGTGAAACTCGAGGTGAGCGCATTTCCAATTTTAAAATCTTCTACTATAGGTGTGTAGACTTAGCATGACAGGCGCATTAATATTTCGAATTAGCTTCGACGCTACAGAAATTCGAATTCGGTTTTTCGACAGGCGGTGTCGAATTTAATATTAACTGCTTCACCTAACTACAATAACGTTGAATTTGTAATAATTAGATCGTGATATCAGGTTTATGACAAGTTCGATTAAGTATTCCTCGTCATCAGAGCACCTTGTTTGGTAAATGTAAACTAACCCCTCTTCTCCCCCCCCCCCCCCGAGATCATAGCCGAGTGAAGTCTACTACATAAGGTCGAATAACATGAAGCTTTTCGCAAGGTTCGTTTGGGTTAAGTAGGAATCAACGGATATAATGACACCTGTTCTTTATGTTGTTGATAACTGTAATTAGAAATTATAGGTAGGGTCTTCTCCCAAAAGCCCTATCATTGTGTAACAGCGCCACAGTATAACATTCTCTGTAATATTCGTGTCTTTTGTTTTTTTAACGCAGAGGATATAATAGTTATTTTTGTTTGTTTGTTTTCACACCTCTTCTCTTGCTTACAGTGCCACACTGCGACTACGAAGCATACGGCCTAGACCATAATGACTACGACAATTGTCTGAATTCAGAGGCTTGAACGAGGGTTAAATATCATGGTTTATTGATAAAGTTGAAAATCCGACAGACGTACTTCATGACCCGTCAAATGATTAGGAAAAAATAAATTAAAATAATATTCGATTCTTTGAGATTCAATGCATGTTATACGATATTATGTTTACTTGTACATAGCTTTCTTTGTATTATTAAACCATGGGTGAACTCGGTAATGTAGTCGTGAATAAAATATACTGCATCAAAGCACTGCCAAATGAATCGTGTGTGATTTCATCCGAGTGCATAGAAAACAAGCTCTTTTCTCGGTCTCCGTTCTCTCTTTGTCTACCTCTGTCTCGACTCTGTCACTCACCCTTTAACACACACACACTCTCTCTCTCGCCCCTCTCTCTCTCTCTCTCTCTCTCTCGCCCCTCTCTCTCTCGCCCCCCCTCTCTCTCTCTCTTTCGCTCTCTCTCTCTCTCTCTCTCTCGCAAAAAACCCAAAAAACAACTAAAAATAAACACCCGCGCGCACATACACTTTCTCCCTCGCCCTTTATCACATTATTTGTCTATGTCCCTGTCTGTCTGTCTGTCTGTCTGTCTGTCTGTCTGTCTGTCTGTCTGTCTGTCTGTCTGTCTGTCTGTCGCACCCTCACTCTCTTTCTCCCGTGTATATAAGGTCTGATTAAATATAAATGTGGCAACTTTTGACACTGACCTATAGACGACAGACACACTCTGCAACGTTCAGCGGCCATATATCTAATGTAAATTACAAAGGTTCACTCACCATGCTCACTGGTTCATTGTGGTTTATTGATAATATATCTCTCAAAAACGCAATGACACTCAACCAAATATACATGTATTTGTGATACAATATATTATATTAAAATAGCATCCTTTACCACACTAATCCTTACTTTATTAAATGTTACACTCACCAATACTACCGTTTAACGATCTATGTGTCAGAGAGGGTGAATTCTAATAAAACCTGCAAACTGTATTTCATAGTAACATCATTATATGTTTTAAGGAAGCTAAGGCAGTCCTCGTACCATACTTCGGGAAATCAAATGCGTCTTAGCTCCTCTTTACCCTTCACAAAACCATAGACGTTGCATGCATGAAATTCTTTTTATATATGTCGTTACTGATTTACCGGTCATACTTTCCTCATGAAGGCCAAACGTCGACTAACGTTAACTGTGCATAATTTGTCTTCACTACTTAGCTAAGATATAACATGAGAATTTAAATTATGTAATATATAACTTCTAAATCACCATATCGGGGCAAATGTATGATAACATCTGATACCATTGCTGCTTGATTAGGTAATCGGGCATGTGTATGTTATTGGCCGCAGAGTGAGAAGCCGACATATCCCAAAGATCTAAAAATCGAACACCGATACCGTTGAATACTCTTCTCACCATTCGGTCCATGTCATAATATAAGTAATTAGCGCTATGTACTGATTGAACGACGCTAACGTTGTCTCTTGGATGCGACAGTTTGATAACAACAACAGAGTTGGGGCAACGATGGAATAACCGTTCGACTGCGAATTTAGCCGACATGATTCTGTCCAAGTACGCTCTAACGGTCCAGGAAGAGAAATGAAAAGCGAAGTTCAATACTACCACGGCGATCTCCGACTGGCACACTTTGGTCGATATGCGATCAATAAAGTCACCCTCAAAGATCATTTGGGAGACATTTTGAATTGGCGAGCCGGCTCTCAGAGCAACGAATTTATAGTGTAAAGTACTATTCAGTGTATTGGAGGGTGAAAGAAGCGAGTAGAGTTCAAATTTCATTTGTTTTAAAGTCGAGTCTCCGTTCAAATAGAGTTGCTTCCCTGATAAACATTTTTCAATATCCGGTTTTTCCCACTGCTGACTTTTACATGTCATTGCAATGAAGGTCAAATTATCTTTCCAGAAACCACACGATAATGGCACAGGTAAATCAGCAGCACAGATCGGTAGATTTAAACGAACGTCCGAGTCTGAAAAAAACCCAACAAGTTTGTACATTGATGATTGTAACGTTAGATCTAACTATGTGTACTAGTAATTGTGCTCATGATTGGAGTCAAAATTCAACATGACGCTATAAAACCTGTTTCCACTACCCTTATCGAGTTGTTGATTGTGTTGTATTCGTTACTACTCACGTAGTGGTCCATGCTTTTACCAAGCTAATATGAATTTTAGGCTATCCTTAAAGGACCGTGATTTAATCCCAGGTTCTGGCATACTTGCTTTGTACTAATACACGGACTATGTACAGGAGCTTGTACTAATAATACACGTACTATGAACAGGAACCTGTACTAATACACGGACTATGTACAGGAGCTTGTAATAATAATACACGTACTATGCACAGGTACCTGTACTAATAATACACGTGCTATGCACAGGAACCTGTACTAATACACGTACTATGAACTGGAACCAGTACTAATACACGCGCTATGCACAGGAACCTGTACTAATACACGTACTATGAACAGGAACCTGTACTAATACACGTACTATGAACAGGAACTTGTACTAATACACGTGCTATGCACAGGAACATGTACTATTATACACGTACTGTACTATGAACAGGAACCTGTACTAATACACGTGCTATGCACAGGAACATGTACTATTATACACGTACTGTACTATGAACAGGAACTTGTACTAATACACGTGCTATGCACAGGAACATGTACTATTATACACGTACTGTACTATGAACAGGAACCTGTACTAATACACGTACTGTACTATGAACAGGAACCTGTACTAATACACGTATTATGGACAGGAACCTGTACTAAATTCGCTAAAATGCAGCAGCACATATAAATCTGACATGTGCATCTGATATCTCATTCTAATATTAGAGATTGAACTTATCAAAGTACCGAAGCTAATCTACGCTAAACCAAAATCACACATATTGGAGGGTATGGCTGAGAGGGACAGTTCCAGTGCATTCTAGGAAGATGAAAACATCTAGATAAGTTTTACTCAACAACTACTTACCACGAACATTTACCAGCAACGGGTTCTTGCCAATATTGACATCGTGATACTCACTGCATATACCAGAAACAAAAACGTTATTGTTGTCATGCAAAAGCTATGTTATTTATCAAATACCGTTCCATATCTTGTTGCGAGATCAGTGTCATTTTTCCAGTAAGATCATCGAACTGGAGGGAAGCCGTTATACCAGAAAAAAGACTAAGTAGCAAGATGTGCTAAAGTATTTGGCAAATAACATTGTGTTACCTGTGACTTTGTCTGTCTGTCTGTCTGTCTGTCTGTCTGTCTGTCTGTCTGTCTGTCTGTCTGTCTGTCTGTCTGTCTGTCTGTCTGTCTGTCTGTCTGTCTGTCTGTCTGTCTGTCTGGCTGTCTGTCTGTCTGTCTGTTTGTCTGTCTGTCTGTCTCTCTCTCTGTCTGTGTGTGTGTGTGTATAAACTGCAAATTTGTGACATACCTTTCAAAAAGATACGATTTAGATTGTATATCAGCATTTGTATGCATCTCCATAGCTTCTATATCATGACTTGTAGTTTTCAGTGTATCACATGACATATTGGGAACCTTGTCACAAACCATCACAGTACTGCCAAGAGACCATTTGTTACTAAATTCGCACTTATTTTGCCAAATCCCATTGTTGATAATTGAGCAATTTGTCTGTTCCACTGTCTTGCCATCGCTAAAAGTACCTATCCAGCCAAGACGTTCACTACTTCGTCGTCGCAACATGTTCAAAAACAAAATGGCTTCCCTTGTATAGGACAACGTCATCGTGATCTTTGTATTCCCTTTCCATCCAGCATAAAAGTAGACGCTGTACGTACCATTGTCGTAGTCTACAACTCGCCCCGCCGTTCTTGTAGTCTCATGATCACTGTCGATCATCACGCCTTGAAGGAAGTCACCACCTTTTAAACGTGCATTACGATATTTATCGTAGGTTTCTATGACGACGTGGACATAATCACCTTTATTGTAGACTTTCTTTTGTTCAAATAGGTAAACTCTACGAAAGTAATTAGATGACAGAACATTTGTATGAATATATCCATCCATCCATCCATCCATCCATCCATGTGTGTGTGTGTGTGTATGTATGTATGTATGTATGTATGTGTGTATGTATGTATGTATGCATGTATGTATGTATGTATGTGTGTGTGTGTATGTATGTATGTATGTATGTATGTGTGTGTGTGTGTGTGTATGTATGTATGTATGTATGTATGTATGTATGTATGTATGTATGTATGTATGTATGTACATGTATGTATGTATCCGTCCACCATCCATCCATCTATCCAGCCGCCAGTCAGCCCATCCATCGATCCATCCATCCATCCATCCAATCCCATCCGTCTATCCATCCATCCATCTATTATGATCTAGCCTAATTCAATGGAAGCAACAGTATCTACTTCTATTATTTATTTTACTGCCTCTTCATCTTGAGATCGATGTTATTGTCAATTTATCAACCTTTTCCTATGGTATTTTCCAATAACTCTGAGCCTGCACTATTTGTAATCCGCAATGTACAATGGCAATCATATTACATATAACAGTTCCCTCGGCATGTAATCAAAATATTATGGCCCTAAATTATGTCTTTGTAACTACATCATTCGAAGGATAGATCGCTATCCAATGAAGAAGTGAAGTGCACGCAAACCCCCATATCGAGACAGTAATATATATATATATATATATATATATATATATATATATATATATATATATATATATATATATATATATATATATATATATATATATATATATATATATATATATATATATATATATATAATGCCACAAAAAGAACTGATAAGTATGCTCTTACTTTGAGTTGTGAACAGATGTGAGGCCGTAGGATCCAATTCCAACTTCAAAACATTTTGTAGATTTTTTCTCTGCTGTTGGGAGATGACTAGTCCGCCATTCAATTTCTTCGACAATTGCAACCCAGTTCATTCCAAAATGACCTAATTTGCTATACGGAAATGTATATTCATCTTCCATTTGTTGACTCGTTTGGGTTATTTCTGTTGGGCCGATGGGGGAATTTGGTGTTACAGGGCATTTTTTGGATTGTTGCTTGATCCGGAAGTGCTTTGGTTGGGGTATAGCATTCTGTCTGCCTCGGATGAGCGGTTTGATCTTTGGCAATACCTAAAAAAAATTAAATTGGCGATGATGTGAACATGCTTGCGTTCCCATGATAATACCGTCACTGGAGTCACAGGATAAGTTAATGTATATTATACTTCGGTACCAGCTGTTACAGTAACTCTACCCGAGCATTATTTTTTCGACCAGACAACCAACAACAATATAGTCACTGAAAATTTTTAAAATTCTAATTGTATATTTCTTAGAGTTCGCTTTTATCCAAAAGTAGTACATTAACAAGTTGAAATATTTATTTCATTGGGTCGCTGGTTTTTTGGGAGTGTACACAAAAATCAATTTGATTAGATTTATTTTACCATGTTATATGCTTGCTACACAAAATCGTTTACTCACAGGGGTGCAATACTATGACAGAACTCCATGGCCTCGCAATGGACGGTAGGGCGTACAGAAGTTATTTTCACGAGTGATTCGGTTTATTCTGCCGCGTATTTTCACGAGCGATAGCGAGTGAAAATACAGCAGAATAAACCGAATCACGAGTGAAAATAACTTCTGTATGCCCTGCCGTCCATTGCGAGGCCATGGGGTTCTGTTATTATTACATATGTACACCAAAAACGCAATAAAATGCAGGTGGGGAAGGGCGAACAACATATTCGCATGAATATGTATCAGGTCACCAGCTCATGTCATTCAGGTCAGGCAGAGGTCACAGACGTGAATTATGAGCGATGATTGGTTGTCAACAACAATAAGTATTGATATGCAAATTATGTGTTGACCTGCTCTCGCTAGCTAGCTCCGCTGTGATTCATTCACAAAACCGATCAGAAGAAATGCATACACGATTATTTTAGTAGTAGAAACAGATACAATTCAACAGCGTGGTATTCTTAGTGTCCTATATAATAGTACTTCAGTAAAATCTTTCAAAATGTACAATATTATAAAAGTTAGTCTTCATCAGAATCGGAAAAGATTACGGATTGTCTGCAGCGTTTTATAATGTAAACACACTGACAAGAACTTTGACAGAGGTGTTTCCGGCGACATGAAATGTGAAATTGAAAGATCCACCGCTAATACGGGTATTTTCAAAACATTCCGCATAACTGTGGGAATTGATTGACTGCGTTCTGGCTGGTTGATGGTCCTGAGGATTGTGTTGCACGATCTCCCATCGGCTGCATTTGTTGGGCGTTGTTGATGTGTACGAAGCATCGGTGGCCGTAGTCGCTGGGCGCGTGCCTCGGGTCAGCTTTATTTTGTTGTTGATCATAATAAAATTCACTCTCAGAAAGTTCAAAATAATTCAAATTAAACAAATCGTTATGTTCAGAATCCACCGAAATATCTTCCATTTGTAAAGTAGTGGTCGCCGGCAATATTTACAAACATAAAGTAGTTCGAAAGGTTGTTTACTCATTTGCATAATGAACAGTGAAAATACCTAACTAATTTGCATAGTTATTTGATAGGTAAGACACTAATTTGCATAGTTATTTGATACCCCAGAACTTGCGATGGTCGAGAAAAATAGTGAAATACATTATGAACCAACAAAAAATTGTTCAAAAAGTGTGTAACAACAGGAAAGACACATATGTGCATTTAAAAAAATGCATTTATTTGCTTATTTTCATCAGGAATTGGTTTTACTTTTGGATCTATTTTATCTCATTTTATCTCATTTGCATAGCCACCAGTGAAAATACCGGTTTTATTTTTGACTGTACACCAACGTACACAATGGTACATATGTAATAATGTTCAGAGTGTACGATATACAGAGTAACATGAACGCGTGGGACATGCTATTATTAAACAAATTCTTACACGTGGACATTCTAATAAATGGCTTTCGTGGATGTGGCTAAAATTTTGGAATGAAATTGCTGGATGGTGAACAGGTTAAATAGTGGCTCAGACCTAGCTAGTAAACACGTGTACGATTCATTTTCCGCTGCAAGTTTAAAATATAATTTACAGAAATATATATAAATAAATCATAGTACACATACTGAGATAAACTCTGTTATGGTTAAATATGCACAATTTGAAACCTTTGGAAATTGAGATGTGCTGTTTTAAGAATTTATTAGTACCAATTATCAAGTTCCTAATGCCATATCATATCATGACATGGTTGGAACTCTTCCAGTACTAGGCATGATTCAAACTATACTGTTGTAGTTTAAATGGTTCAATATTACAAACAGTGTCCCTTTGATAAAACGAACTTAGAGCTAAAAGTATGTCATATCTTCACCAAAATAGTATTTAATCGTTACTCCAAATTCAAAGATATATTTATATAATCATGAAATAAAATAAAAATTTCCATGTAAGGTTTGTAAAGACAATAGAATGGATGGGGATTGTAATTTGTCTATGAGAGCAGTATAGTATGTTTTCAATGTTTTGTAAGGTAATAGCATAAGGAGTGACTAATATGAATGAACTGTCTTTTTAATAAGGTTCGATACAAAACCTTATATCGTACGTGATAGTATTGAAATTACGATTCTGACTAGAGGTGTGTCCATTCCATTAGTTGCATAGTTCCACATAAAAGTTTATTCCATAGTCAACTAAACCGTTAGAAACAAGTCTAATAATATTTTAAAACAATTACTCGAGAAAAAAAAACAATCAAACTTAGATCAAAATATTTGGAAGGTTTCGTATAACAAGAGAACTTACCGATACTGTTACAACTAGACTGAAAACCATGCCAACCAAGAAAAAAGAAATCAATTTCCTTGTATCGGTGAACATCAAATTTGTCTCTTTTGGAGAGACGGGCTTTGAAGTATTGTCAACAGCCATTTTATACGAAAAGCAGTCTGGACAAACAAATACTGCTGCAACGTATCAGGTAATCTGGCCTGTGAGTTTAATATCCGGTATGTGGTAATTTTATATGACGAGAAACAGGGCAATATTAAAATTTTCCAATACATTATTTGAGCATGTGCCCAGCAATTGGTATGTCACATTTTAAAATGATTGACAGCATGTTAAACCAATCTAATTGTATAGGAGAAGACCTAATGCTTTACGAGTAATAAGAGATAATCGTAACATATACAGCCAGGGCTCCATATCACTAACATATTAGTGACACAACCATAGTATATTTCGTGTCACTATTTACATTCTCAAACTGAAATAAATAATTTAAGGGAATAGAATGTAGATCTTGTCAATTATGTGTGGGTTATACATGATATCCATGTTACATCTGTATGTATTAAAATATTAATAATACACGCAATTCGTTCAAACACTGTGCACAGATTGTCAAAAATTAATTAAATGCAATTGAGATCAACAATTCAGATTAACACCATATGTTTCTGTGACATCTAGAATCTATAATAGATTGTTCCAACAGGTTACGATATATGTATGTATCCATGCTGATGACTGCATTATGTGTATGTTCATATACATTCATGTATGTGCGTAGCGAGTAGGTGTGCAGATAAGTAGGTAGTTTTTAATTTTTTATGAATGAGGAAAGAAAAGTGACACGTGTAGGAATTGAACCCACGTCCCCTAAACCCTTGTCAGAGTGCTCTAACCAGCTGAGCTAACGTGCCAACTAGTAGATAACGTGAATTTATCCTGATGTTATTGTGTACTACTTTCACTATTTTAAGATGCTCATTATTATGCATGATTTATTGTAATTTGTTTTATTAAGATAGCAGAGTCAGATGTTTACGAAGTACGAGTTTTTGAGTTCTGATACGTTTTTGCTCAGTCGATATGTAAGAGTGCACATCTTAGCTGCTAGCTGTGGTCTGTTACAGTAAGGTCCCGTTAGTCCTCAGCGATTTGTGCAATAAAGTCTTCAAATTTCACGTCAAATATTGGTCATGGTCGCTGCTTGAAATCCCACAAACGTCAACACGTCAACAATTGCAACCCAGCTCATTCCAAAATGACCTAATTTGCTATACGGAAATGTATATTCATCTTCCATTAGTTGACTCGTATGGGTTATTTCTGTTGGGCCGATGGGGGAATTTGGTGTTACAGGGCATTTTTTGGATTGTTGCTTGATCCGGAAGTGCTTTGGTTGGGGTATAGCATTCTGTCTGCCTCGGATGAGCGGTTTGATCTTTGGCAATACCTAAAAAAAATTAAATTGGCGATGATGTGAACATGCTTGCGTTCCCATGATAATACCGTCACAGGAGTCACAGGATAAGTTAATGTATATTATGCTTTATGTAAGTCGGTACTAGCTGTTACAGTAACTCTACCCGAGCATTATTTTTTCGACCAGACAACCAACAACAATATAGTCACTGAAAATTTTTAAAATTCTAATTGTATATTTCTTAGAGTTCGCTTTTATCCAAAAGTAGTACATTAACAAGTTGAAATATTTATTTCATTGGGTCGCTGGTTTTTTGGGAGTGTACACAAAAATCAATTTGATTAGATTTATTTTACCATGTTATATGCTTGCTACACAAAATCGTTTACTCACAGGGGGTGCAATACTGTTCAGAGTGTACGATATACAGAGTAACATGAACGCGTGGGACATGCTATTATTAAACAAATTCTTACACGTGGACATTCTAATAAATGGCTTTCGTGGATGTGGCTAAAATCTTGGAATGAAATTGCTGGATGGTGAACAGGTTAAATAGTGGCTCAGACCTAGCTAGTAGACACGTGCACGATTCATTTTCCGCTGCAAGTTTAAAATATAATTTACAGAAATATATATAAATAAATCATAGTACACATAGTGAGTATAAACTCTGTTATGGTTAAATATGCACAATTTGAAACCTTTGGAAATTGAGATGTGCTGTTTTAAGAATTTATTAGTACCAATTATCAAGTTCCTAATGCCATATCATATCATGACATGGTTGGAACTCTTCCAGTACTAGGCATGATTCAAACTATACTGTTGTAGTTTAAATGGTTCAATATTACAAACAGTGTCCCTTTCACGATAAAACGAACTTAGAGCTAAAAGTATGTCATATCTTCACCAAAATAGTATTTAATCGTTACTCCAAATTCAAAGATATATTTATATAATCATGAAATAAAATAAAAATTTCCATGTAAGGTTTGTGAAGACAATAGAATGGATGGGGATTGTAATTTGTCTTTGAGAGCAGTATAGTATGTTTTCAATGTTTTGTAAGGTAATAGCATAAGGAGTGACTAATATGAATGAACTGTCTTTTTAACAAGGTTCGATACAAAACCTTATATCGTACGTGATAGTATTGAAATTACGATTCTGAGTAGAGGTGTGTCCATTCCATTAGTTGCATAGTTCCACATAAAAGTTTATTCCATAGTCAAATAAACCGTTAGAAACAAGTATAATAAAAATTTTAAACAATTACTCGAGAAAAAAAACAATCAAACTTAGATCAAAATATTTGGAAGGTTTCGTATAACAAGAGAACTTACCGATACTGTTACAACTAGACTGAAAACCATGCCAACCAAGAAAAAAGAAATCAATTTCCTTGTATCGGTGAACATCAAATTTGTCTCTTTTGGAGAGACGGACTTTGTAGTATTGTCAACTGCCATTTTATACGAAAAGCAGTCTGGACAAACAAATACTGCTGCAACGTATCAGGTAATCTGGCCTGTGAGTTTAATATCCGGTACGTGGTAATTTTATATGACGAGAAACAGGGCAATATTAAAATTTTCCAATACATTATTTGAGCATGTGCCCAGCAATTGGTATGTCACATTTTAAAATGATTGGCAGCATGTTAAACCAATCTAATTCTATAGGAGAAGACTTAATGATTTACGATTAATAAGACATAATATACAGCCCTACAGTCACACAAGGGCTCCATATCACTAACATATTAGTGACACAACCATAGTATATTTCGCGTCACTATTTACATTCTCAAACTGAAATAAATAATTTAAGGGAATAGAATGTAGATCTTGTCAATTATGTGTGGGTTATACATGATATCCATGTTACATCTGTATGTATTAAAATATTAATAATACACGCAATTCGTTCAAACACTGTGCACAGATTGTCAAAATTTAATTAAATGCAATTGAGATCGACAATTCAGATTAACACCATATGTTTCTGTGACATCGATCTATGATAGATTGTTCCAACAGGTTACGATATATGTATGTATATATGTATCCATGCTGATGACTGCATTATGTGTATGTTCATATACATTCATGTATGTGCGTAGCGAGCGTACGTAGGTGTGCAGATAAGTAGGTAGTTTTTATTTTTTTTTATGAATGAGGAAAGAAAAGTGACACGTGTAGGAATTGAACCCACGTCCCCTAAACACTACTCAGAGTGCTCTAACCAGCTGAGCTAACGTGCCAACTAGTAGATAACGTGAATTTATCCTGATGTTATTGTGTACTACTTTCACTATTTTAAGATGCTCATTATTATACATGATTTATTGTAATTTGTTTTATTAAGATAGCAGAGTCAGATGTTTACGAAGTACGAGTTTTTGAGTTCTGATACGTTTTTGCCCAGTCGATTTTAGGGGATGTAAGAGTGCACATCTTAGCTGCTAGCTGTGGTCTATCTGTTACAGTAAGGTCCCGTTAGTCCTCAGCGATTTGTGCAATAAAGTCTTCAAATTTCACGTCAAATATTGGTCATGGTCGCTGCTTCAAATTCCACAAACGTCATCCTCCAGCGACACGTCAACGACACAGTGACTGTATACATGTAGAATATAAATGTATATTGTTAGTCTTAAAGAGTACTATGGTTGGAGAGATCTGACCATTTATGGTCGGGTGACCCTTGTTTAAGTGTTGGCAATATGCCAAATTTTATTTCTAGTTACAGTGATTGGTATACCCGATGAAGTCAGGGTTACAATCCAGGAACTTATTGATAATTTCACGAAAAGAAATCACCGGTTTAAAACTCAAATCCTATAACTATGATAAAGGTGGAGTTAAGTGTGTGAATCTTACTAATCAATTGAAAGCCATTAGTGTGATGTGGCCATGGGTAAAAGACTTGTAGCGGGAAAAGGGAAAACCTTGACTGCTGTCCCATAGGCGAATTTTCAACTAGACCGTATGACTGGTCTTTTCCATCAAAATAATACATGGAAAAAGCTACACAGGAACATAGAGACACAATTACCTCCATTTTATGTTAATATTTTAAATTCGTGGCATGCAGTTTGTCGAAAAGATGCGGGTGGGACATTTGTACGCAACTGGTCGTCAAAATATAGAATATTCTATAAGTTTTGTGAAACCGATGAGGGCACAAAATATGGTATCTGGAGAATTTCAGAATTTATCCCTCTGGCCAAAATATCGTCAAAAATTACTTCGTCAGCTGCTTTTAAAATGATTCTCAACACTTGGATAAGTTGTATAAATGGTTTTGTCCCTTCGAGTAGTTCATTTACATAACGATGATAATATTGACCTTGTATGGAAAAGTATCTACACAGTAACTAGAGAACTCAAACTGCCTGAATTCCAATGGAAAATACAAATGGATGTACATTTATCAAGCACTGTGATCATTTTCAATTGTCAATTTAAACAAAGTAGATTAACAGAAGAAGAATACATAGCTAATATTTTGATACTGGTAGGGAAGTGGTTAATTCATAAGTATTGGGTGTCTGAAGCGAAGATACCATTGAACTGTATGTTGGAACTTGAATTTAATTTCAGGTATAAAATAGAGAAATAATTGAATGTTAATGAAAGAAGACTAGAGGTTTTTCGAAAACTTATAAATCTTTTGCAAACATTTTGAGGTATGTGTATTTTATGTAAGACATTATATTGTTTTGTATAATCATTTTGCTGGTGTATAATCATAATAAAAGCCAAAAAAGAAGAAGAGTACTATATGTTTGGAAAATATAACTAATAGCATGAAACTGTCCCACATACATTGTAGTTTAATAGAACAGAGCAGATGAGACGTCACCTGATATAACTATAAATAAATGTAGAGGTCAGTATACTACTGGTATGGGTTACCCGGTTAAAAAACTGTTGGCAGTAAGCTCTTGTCTTCGCAGTTGCAACGATTTATATTTCCATTTTAATATTGTTACAAATGCCTTTTAGTAACATATATATGCTTACTGTTTTCGATATTACGTGATATATTTGCAAGCATACATAAATGCATGTACATAATATGCACAGTCTC
The DNA here is from genome assembly GCF_964340395.1 of Glandiceps talaboti. Classification (NCBI taxonomy): domain Eukaryota; kingdom Metazoa; phylum Hemichordata; class Enteropneusta; family Spengelidae; genus Glandiceps; species Glandiceps talaboti. Next base: position 28,652,689 of record NC_135551.1, on the reverse strand, counting down.
AATACCATCCTCTCCTGATAGACGCTGTATAAAGTATTTTCTATTTATAGATACTTTGGCTTTCAGACCCGGATATCTAACGGGACGTGTCTACGTACATTAATTGTGATATTTGGTTTCACATTCAAATAAAGTTACGTTATGTTATCCCAACCACTGAATTAAGTCTAACAACTGGTAGATCTCTAAATTGGATTTATGTAATCAAGAAAATGACATTATGACGTAGTTTGGGGGGTACTATTAAGTTATTGAAAAAAACGCGGTCTCGATTTCAGAACTTCTGTTTGTGTGTTAAACCATTGTTGTTTAACACCCCCCCCCCCCCCCGCTAACCAACCCTAGCGTAGTGCACGATGTTGCTTTGGATACAATTCTAGATGTTTTAATCTATCATTGTGTTATTGTATTCTGTAACTGTAGTCGAAAACTTGGACAGTCTCGGTTCCATACAGTATCACCTTAAAGTGGCATAAATTGAGTGTATAATATATTCCCAAATGAAAATACTCACATAAAACCTCGATCAAACTATTCCTGTACATTGTGGGAAGTTAATGTGAGTGCGTGGCTTCTATGACTTTGCGCTTGTCTTCTGGCAAATGTTAGAGCATTTGATTGCATTTTAGGGAATTGCTGTATTCTTTATACGTATATGACAAATGACGTCACCAGACTGTTTATAAACAATATCATAATACCAGGTTTGAGTTAAATAATTTGCAAATGATGGTTATATACTTCAGCAAACAGTAGAATATTGCGAGTACCTTTTGGATGTGAACCAACCATTAATTAACGTCCTTTCGTATTGTTCATGTTCCTATAGAGTCTGACGTAGTTTCCTGGACAGATAGAACAATGAATCGACTTCTAGCTTTGTTCATAAATGTGAATTCTTGTATTATTGAGAAATTAGATACATGTACTTTTCTCGTTCAATTATATCCTCGTCCACGTCGTTAAATATGTTTTATCGTCCCCTTTGTCATCTAGTCGTTGGTAGTCTTTATCATTGCAAAGCTAAAATTACCTCTTCTGGAATAAATTAGCACAGATCGCTCGCTTTAAAAACAACATGGCTGAAGGGAAACGTACACAGGGAAGTACTTTCTGCCTATTTCTGATGTTTTAGGAAACTTCTTAGTATTTTATATAAGGCCTAAAAGAATAATTGTTTGGTTCCGGTTACCCGACCCCCACCTAGATTTTCACTGCCGACCTTAAACTTTTTTTTTACGTATTCGAGAAAAAAAAATGATTGTAAAAAATTGTGAAGTCTCACGAGAAATAGTGGATGCGGAAACTGACATCAACAAAAGACAAGACAAAATAAAACTATTCGTCCAATCTGTAATGGCTGTACATCTGATAGGAAGAAATAAACAACACAAGGACCATTTGGAAAACAATGGAAAACCTGAACTAGACACGCATACAGAAAAAAATGAATAAAAAAAAAATCTAGCGTAATCGAAACCACACATTTTTTATTAGACCTAGGCAACAGGTGTATTTTTCCATTGATTTCTAACCAATCAGAATTAACCTTATAAAATACTTTATTCAGGAATAAACTCATCTAGCCATCTATCAAATTTAAGTTACTGTAACCATCACGTACTTTTCGCCACATCCATCTCTCTTTTTATGAGTTGAGTAAATTAGACATCGGCTTCCCATTGTATATCTTTGACATGTAACATATACCAGTATTAATAAAATACCTACAGCTTTGAGGTCAATTTCTTTGTAGTGAAAACAGGTCCAGTTATCGTGGCGTTCTTGATAATCGAAAGCGACTGTAAAAGTTGGATTTTACTGAAATCGTAAAGGTACTAAGAATAAAATGTAGATCAGTGGATTGACTTGGTAGATGATTCTTGTTTCAAGGCTAGGGAGTTAGAAAAATGGATAAAATAGGGTTAACGTCCCCAAACATAAACATTATGGTGTCGACAACGAATGGCCATCGTCCTATACTACCCATAGGAGACATGATAGTCTTACACGGTGAAAATATATGTATCGTCATGTTTGTTGAACGGGTGGATTAGTGATAAATGCGACAGATTAAGAGTATTTTTGATGATTGAACCTCTGTTTGTGTAAGTTTATATGTGCTTCAAATGTATATAGGTCGAACTGCAACCTGTCACATATTATAATACATAGCTACATATTAGTATTATTATATGCCTGACGTCTTTAAAGCGAGGGTCTGAACAATGCAATGTGGTGTAATAAGATAAGGCCACAAAATACAATAAATCTGTTTCACGGACAACCTAACTCATCACTTTACACTGAGGTTCTATATATGAATAATATCGTAAACCATACATTTGGATCAGAACTGTATGGTTTACGATATTATATATATATATATATATATATATATATATATATATATATATATATATATATATATATATATATATATATATATATATATATATATAGTTTTGGTAGTACTGGAACTCTTTCTTGGGTGTAACTCGGAGTTTCACGCATATTGCGATCATCAGACACTCTCTATTGCGATCATCAGAGTGTCTGATGATCGCAATATGCGTGAAACTCCGAGTTACACCCAAGAAAGAGTTCCAGTACTACCAAAACTATTACGCTCTGCCACTGCGGTATAGAGCACTGTCTTAGCAGATTGATACTCACCGAGTTATATATATATATATATATATATATATATATATATATATATATATATATATATATATATATATATATATATATATATATATATATATATATATATATATATCGGTGAGTATCAATCTGCTAAGACAGTGCTCTATACCGCAGTGGGAGAGCGCAATATATATATATATATATATATATATATATATATATATATATATATATATATATATATATATATATATATATATATATATATATATATATTGACAAATGTATATATATATATATATATATATATATATATATATATATATATATATATATATATATATATATATATATATATATATATATATATATATATATATATATATTGACAAATGTTTGTGGCCATATGAGGGTGCAAGCCCATTACAAAAACACGAGTAGCCATTGGGAAAGTTGAACACATTAATTGTTTTGTCTGGCCCCATAGGTAATTTATGCAGACATTTGTATAAACCATTGGTAATTTTGTCACAGTTATAGATAAATTATAATAGTTGATGGTACGCTCACATTCCTGTTTAGTTTCCAAAAAACACATGTTTCCTTTGTAAGTGATAAAGAACTAAAAATAAATAAAGAATAAGTATATATAATACGTGGGATGGGGCATTACTTATCATTGAAGGTCCCGTTGTCGTGTACTGACGAAATCCACTAATGATGGCACGGTTCATATTCAGCTTGTTCGTTATCACCATGTTCTACGGTGTTACTGTGCAATCGGTAAGTCATATCATACATAAACTCACCAAACTTGATTCATCTTTATAGAATTGACCCCCCCCCCACCCCCACCCCTACACACACCTTTAATGTTCTCTAAAAGCGAAGAGGGACTTTTAGGTTTAAACCCATCAGAGGCGGGTGGTGGTTTAGATTTATCGAACTTTTATCCTGCATCAAATTTAAACATGTTTTACCTTGTACGTAGATAGCTTGATTTTACTCTAGAATAGTTTATTCAAGAACATCCTCCTAGTCACTATCAAGGTATCCATTGGCCATTATTGTGACACGCAACTCTCGAATGACTCTTTACATTACTGTTCTATAATAAACGTATTTGCCAAACGAGCCCAGTACTGGGTATTAAACTCTCTGCAAACGAAAGTAGACGAAACATTATGAAGGATTGTAATTTAAACAGGTATATCTGGTATTGGTGATTGTTTCCATATTTTGTTTTATTTATGCGATTCTGTGAACAACACTATTCTACTGTCATGAATTTGTAATTACTGGATTCTTTTATTTCAAACAGAACTCACAACCATGAAATAAATGTCTTAAATCGCATACGATAGAAAGTTCAAAAGAAGAAAATTAAATAAACATTTTAACCAATCAATGTCAAAATTAATTGTGTCATTATATTTTATTCCCTTGCGTAAGTTTGTTTAGTTTATTATTCTACATTCACCTATTTTATTCCATATTCTATTATCCACAAACACGTTTTACACATATGGCCTTACACTCCATATTTTACACATATGGCCTTACATTCCATATTTTACACATATGGCCTTACATTCCATATTTTACACATATGGCCTTACACTCCATATTTTACACATATGGCCTTACATTCCATATTTTACACACATGGCCTTACATTCCATAGTTTACACATATGGCCTTACACTCCATATTTTACACACATGGCCTTACATTCCATATTTTACACATATGACCTTACATTCCATATTTTACACATATGACCTTACATTCCATATTTTACACACATGGCCTTACATTCCATATTTTACACATATGGCCTTACATTCCATATTTTACACATATGACCTTACATTCCATATTTTACACATATGGCCTTACATTCCATATTTTACACATATGGCCTTACATTCCATATTTTACACATATGGCCTTACATTCCATATTTTACACATATGGCCTTACATTCCATATGTTATACATATGGCCTTACATTCCATATTTTACACATATGGCCTTACATTCCATATTTTTGTATGTGGACGCACATGTCGCTGATGTATATTCGCATTTGTTTATTTGTAAACAATCAAACAAACAAACAAACAAACAAACAAACAATTAATTTGCATTGTATATTCTCTAAATACTAAGTGTCAAATGTGTCAAGTGTGAATAACAGAATATAGACTGTAGTGGGTGATGAATGTAGAGTAAGCGTACGTATATGTTTAATTTCGGCCTTGATTGTGAGCCATTATTGCGCTATTATATCATAACCAATATTGATTCGTCGCTTTGCTGAAACATCTACTGATGTTGGGATTTTCGTTTTCTTATAGCTAGCAATCCAACAAGTTTCTGGTAAGTAATTTGCAATCTCATTTGATAAACCATGATAGATATTCGTTGTTATCATTTTGAACTCTGTCGAAAGATTTTTAATTTTAAAAAACGATGGAATATATACTTTTTTGACATACTTACTATAACGGCTGTTGTGTGAATAAGACATACGATAATCTCAAAACAGCTGTTAACGTTGTGTGAATGAGACATACGATAATCTCAAAACAGCTGTTAACGTTGTGTGAATGAGACATACGATAATCTCAAAACAGCTGTTAACGTTGTGTGAATGAGATACGATAATCTCAAAACAGCTATTAACGTTGTGTGAATGAGACATACGATAATCTCAAAACAGCTGTTAACGTTGTGTGAATGAGACATACGATAATCTCAAAACAGCTGTTAACGTTGTGTGAATGAGACATACGATAATCTCAAAACAGACGTTAACGTTGTGTGAATGAGACATACGATAATCTCAAAACAGACGTTAACGTTGTGTGAATGAGACATACGATAATCTCAAAACAGTTGTTAACGTTATGTGAATGAGACATACGATAATCTCAAAACAGTTGTTAACGTTGTGTGAATGAGACATACGATAATCTCAAAACAGACGTTAACGTTGTGTGAATAAGACATACGATAATCTCAAAACAGACGTTAACGTTATGTGAATGAGACATACGATAATCTCAAAACAGACGTTAACGTTGTGTGAATGAGACATACGATAATCTCAAAACAGACGTTAACGTTGTGTGAATGAGACATACGATAATCTCAAAACAGACGTTAACGTTGTGTGAATGAGACATACGATAATCTCAAAACAGCTGTTAACGTTGTGTGAATGAGACATACGATAATCTCAAAACAGCTGTTAACGTTGTGTGAATGAGACATACGATAATCTCAAAACAGCTGTTAACGTTGTGTGAATGAGACATACGATAATCTCAAAACAGCTGTTAACGTTGTGTGAATGAGACATACGATTATCTCAAAACTTCCTAACTCATTATGTTTTGTATTTATCTTATTTTCAGATACTTTGGAAGTCACCATTCTACACAACAATGACGTACATTCACGATTTGCCGAAAATAACAAATATGGCGGCGATTGCAGTGAAGAGGACAAGTTAGAGCAGAAATGCTATGGCGGAGTTCCCCGAATTGTGACAAAGGTTAACGAACTGAAAGGGTCAACTGACAACGTACTTGTATTGAATGGAGGGGATATCTTCCAAGGCACGCTGTGGTTTTATCTGTATGAAGGAAAGGCTTCGTCTCATTTCATGAACATGATAGGATATGACGCCATGGTAATCTATCCATCCATCCGTCTGTCTGTCTGTCTGTCTGTCTGTCTGTCTGTCTGTCTGTCTGTCTGTCTGTCTGTCTGTCTGTCTGTCTGTCTGTCTGTCTGTCTGTCTGTCTGTCTGTCTGTCTGTCTATCTATCTATCTATCTATCTATCTATCTATCTATCTATATATCTATCTATCTATCTATCTATCTATCTATCTATCTATCTATTATCCCTCTTCCCCTCTCCGCAAGCCAATGATGTTTATTACATGTAATCATTAGAGAAGACCAGGTATAAGATACATATTTGGAGAAAAATATGATTATTAGATATTATACAATACGTAGGTATATAGACATTGCATTGTATGACATATGTTTTATACTTATATAAGTCCTCAGTGTATAGTTTGATAACAGAAAGTGTAAAAAAAATACTGACAAAAGCCTGTATTTCTTTTCAGGCATTCGGAAACCATGAGTTTGACAACGGTATTGAGACATTGGCAGACTATCTCAATAACATCACATTCCCAATGATTGCTAGTAACATTGATGCCTCAGGTGAACCACAGATCAAAGATTTGTTTACGAAATCTGTCATAGCAACACTACCATCCGGTGATGAGATTGGCATTGTGGGATACACTACTACAGAAACTCCTGATTTATCAGATACAGGTGAGACAAATGATGTCATTTTGACCTTTGAACTGTCAAAAGATTTCTACACTGTTATTGGACCTAACAAAAAAATGGGCGGTTCCGATTACGTTTTTCATATGTGAGTGTCTAGTTCAGGTAGTTATGTTTTCCGTTGTTCTCCATATGGTCTCTGTGTTATTGGTTTCTTCTCAACAGATGTACAGCCATTACAGATTGGAAGAACAATTTATATTGTCTTTTTAAGTTGATGTCAGTTTCCGCATCCACTATTTCTTGTGAGACTTCACAATTTTCGCGATTTTATTATTTTTTTCTCGAATACGTAAACAAAAGTTTAGGGTCGCCGTGAAAAACTAGGTGGGTCGGGTAACCGGAACACACACTCATACATACCATACATACATAAGTACATACATACATACATACATACATACATACATACATACATACATACATACATACATACATACACACACACACACACACATACATACATACATACATACATACATACATACATACATACATACATACATACATACATACATACATACAAACATACCTAACTACCTACCTACCTACCTGCCTACATACATACATACATACATACATACATACATACATACATACATACATACATACATACATACACACATACATGTACGTACGTACGTACATACATACATACATACATACATACATACATACATACGTACGTACGTACGTACGTACGTACGTACATACATACATACATACATACATACATACATACATACATACATACATACATACATACATACATACATACATACATACATACATACATAAACAAATTACTCATACAGTCAAAATCAACTCATAATGTTGAAAATAGACCACGTGCACAATCGCAACAAAAGGATGTACACCAAATAAAAGAACGAAGGAGGGGGGGGGGGGTATCTACCATATATGCTACCGAAAGCCTTTGAACTAAGTCACAAACGCAGAAAAAAAGGTCTAATCTTGCACTGTTTCCTCTTTTAGGTAATTTGGTATTTAATGACGAGGTTGAATCAGTTCGCCAAGAAGTTAATCGTCTAACAGCCAAGGGCATTAACAAAATCATTGCCCTTGGACATGCCGGAATTAATATGGATGTACGAATTGCTGAAGAGGTTGATGGTGTAGATGTAGTTGTTGGCGGTCATACAAACACATTCCTCTATAATGGTAAGTGATTTCATGTCTAATTTTTGCTTTTCATGTAGTTTAAGAATGACGTCACTGCAAATACTTTTTAAAAGCACAACTGTCACCAGGAATGCATGCGCGAATTCAAATCCAAAGTGTACACTAAAATGAACAATGTAGATATCTGCTAAGATTACAGTGCCAAAGCCACGATTTCAGTTATCTTGATGAAGAAAAAAATGAATTGCGACGTAATTTGAGAAGTGGAACAAACTAAAAGACTAACCCAGGGCTTCGAAATGCGCATAGTGATTTGTTGTCAAGAGTGCCCGGATGTAATTTGAATACTAGTAATACAATCCTCAAAAGAGTTCGAAAGTCCCTTTACCCATGTGTTTCATAGCTTTAAATTAATTGGACAAATGTTCCACGAATCTTTTTCTAAAATTCGTGATATCATTTCCCTCAACACTGCACGAACTCGGCTGTTAAGAATGGAAGCCCTTGGTTTTGATTGTGTTTTTATGTCCGAAAAAAATCGTTTCCAAGCACAACGAAATGTTAGTGCGACTAGTCGACTGCGCCCTCATCGGTCGAAGTTTTCTTTTTGCTGAGGTCAATCACTGAGGAATACTGCGAATTCGGTTGTCACATAGACCAGGTCACATTGGCACTTGATGCAATAAATTCTGTACGTCGACTACAATTATTTTGATTGCTAGATTTCTCAAAGTACGTACAGTACGTCACTTCTACAAATGACAGTCACTCTTTAAACAATATGTCTAATTGTATATGGAATTCACTTTTTCATTTTAAGGTGAACCACCATCGAACGAGGATCCCTCTGGTGAATATCCATTGGTTCGACACCCTGGGGGAGACAGCACCAGTGGTAAAAATGTACTCGTTGTACAAGACTATGCATTTGGTAAATATCTGGGAGTGCTTAATGTCAACTTTGATGCTGCTGGAGATGTGATATCCTGGGATGGAAATCCTGTCTTATTAGACAAAACGGTGGAACAAGGTAGGTATCATAAATTATATGAAATGTGTCTGATGACATAGTTATACAACATATTGCAATTCAGCCATCAATCCTATTTTTAAGAGATATTTTCTGTGATATTAACCCCCGGGTATTAACCTAAGTCATTTACATGTATTTCGTATTCGAACACCACTACTGTCATCACTATTATCACCACCAACACGATCCATCGTAGCCACTATCGCCATTGCCACTGCAAGCACTGTCACACTCACTTCGTGTAGTCATAACGACCACGACACAATCAATCGCAACCATTACACCATCAAAAACTACCCGCCGCCGCCACCACCACCACCACCACCACCACCACCACCACCACCACCACCACCACCTCGATAACACTTTTTATCACCACGTTAGTTACCATTTCTTTTCCATAGTTAACATTCCACCCATTACACATGCATTGTTATATCTCATATTACAGGGATACGTAATTCACTATAAATTCTAGCTGTTAATCTTCCATTCCATGTATTCCCGGTAGATCCCAATGTCTTGGAAGAAATTGAAGAATGGGCTGCACAAATCGACAAACTTACAACCGAAATTATTGGTAAAACACATGTATTCATGAATGGTCACCGTGAACTTTGTCGTTTATATGAATGTAACCTAGGCAACATAATCACTGATGCCATGGTTTACAAAAATATCAAAGAACCGACGGCGAAAGGTTGGAATGACGTCACTATGGCTATCATGAATGCTGGAGGAATAAAAAGTTCTGTAGAGGTCTCAGAAGATGGAGGTGCATGTAAGTACGAAGTCAATACTTTGCTATGGCACGCATATGCCATCAAATATGGTTTGAACTTGATAGAAACTGCCACCTCTTCAATAGCTGAAATTGAAGTCATTCATAAGTACATCCTTCAACATATATGTTTGTTAAGTTTGAAATTCACCATAAAATTTACCATGACTTTGATTTGAATCAATTTCGCTCTGTTTATTTATAGCTGACATTACCATCGGTGATGTCTTAAATATTATACCATTCCGAGATACAATAGATTTGATCGAAATAACTGGTGAAACGTTGGTTAAAGTATTCGAGCAAGCTGTGTCAGAAATTATCTATGAAGATCCCAGTGGACGATTTCTACAAGTGTCAGGTACTCCTAGATCTCTCTCTCTCTCTCTCTCTCTCTCTCTCTCTCTCTCTCTCTCTCTCTCTCTCTCTCTCTCTCTCTCTCTCTCTCTCTCTCTCTCTCTCTCTCTCTCTCTCTCTCTCTCTCTCTCTCTCTTTGTGTGTGTGTGTGTGTCTGTGTGTCTGTCTGTCTGTCTGTCTGTCTGTCACCATATGTCTAGCCTTGTAAATAAATGTCATCTTATTCTAGTATGTCTAACTGTTGACTATAGATGTGTGTCTTCCTGCTGTCTGTCTGTCTGTCTGTCTGTCTGTCTGTCTGTCTGTCTGTCTGTCTGTCTGTCTTGTGTGTTTCTTCTAACATTGATCCGAAATGCATACATAACACTATTTGTTAGCTTATAGCTGTTATATTCAACTTTATTGTGACAATAAGACAATCGACTGCAATAAATACACTATGAAAACGCTCATTGGACTCTGCCTGGAGTTGAAGTGTAGTAAGAAGGAGATAGATAGATGAGGAAATGCGGAGAAACTACTTCAAAATTCTGATTCTTAGAAAGTCTTGAAGTCAAGGCTTATTTCTTTATTCGGAATATTTAGAACCAATGTGACATTACATTGTCAGGGGTAACCGACTGAAGCTCTATTGATATTTAACAAGAAAACTAGTCTCGGATATAAATATATACGATAAATAAGTGCTCGTACTTGATATAGAAAATGTGACTCTTGTTTCTCAATATTTACATTGAAAGCAAATCCAACGTTCTTTCCATGCTTTTTCCATTCCAGGTATAAGAGTTACTTATGACTTCGACAGGCCTTCTGGAGAACGCGTCGTCCAACTGGATACACTGTGCTCTGAGTGTCGGGTTCCCGAGTTTCGTCCTGTCGAACGTGAGCGTGTGTATAAACTGATTTTGCCTACACATCTTGCCAATGGTGGTGACGGGTATACTATGTTTGTAGATGAACGAATCTCCTACGAAATTCCAGGTAACTATGGCGTCATTGATAATTAAAGGTGCAGCTAGACCATGTTTTATTAGATATAATGACTTAATCGTAATATTTAACACCCTGAACAATATTGAATCACCTGTTAGTAAATGTATTTATACAGCTGTACACACAATGTGGTGCTATAAATCCAAAACGTAGATTCAAATTAAACACAAAAGTAGGAACTCTCCAGTCAGCAAATACCTTTATGATTAAACCCGTGTCCTACTGGTTAAACATGGTTGTATATTATTCATAATTAAAGTTCATTAAATTAAAAACATGTTCAAAATGATTTACTTGTTTACGTCTTTCTCTTGCACAGGTGATTTGGACACTGATGTCCTGATGGAGTACATCGAAGCTATGTCTCCCATCACTACTGGGTTGGAAAACCGAATTATGCATATCTAAAATATTTGACCTGGCAAACACTCATTAAATCTGATATAAATATAATAATCAAACGTTTATAATTACTGAATTTATTAGGATAGGATGTATGTTAGTTCTAACTACCACGTCAAATCACATTACTAGATTTTCCCTTTATATGATCATAATGTTCGAATAATGTTACACATCTAGAAAACAAACCCACTGTCTGCTGCAGACTTGGTTGTGTATTTCTATTACAATGTAACAACGTCACTTCCTGCTCTTTAATTTTTATCACATGTTGAACGCGTTAAAAAAAACTATCTGATTTATACCCTGATGACTCGAATTGCAGTTATCTAGAAAATATTTCTGATTTCTGATTTTGTGTCAATTATCCACGGAATAAAATGTTTAACTCTTACTTCGTTTAAGAAAACTCCAACCATTGTTAAAATCAGGAGTCATTCATTGAACAAAATTTTGTAATAAAGGTCAAAATGTTTGGAAAATGAACTCATTTTAGAATCCAATATGGCCGCCGAATATTGTATGTGTTAATTCTATGGTAAAATAAACATCTCAAAATAAATTGAGATTAATATTCAATTTCCTTGAAAACAGGACGATGGACCCCAAATTTCTTTCATTATTTCAAAAGCACCAGAAGTAAACTACCACATGGCAAAATTTGGAGAGATTTTAAGAACTTCGATTCTTAGTGAAATTCGTCCCTAACATGCAATCTACCTTAATGTGATTTGATTAATTGTGGTTATCGTCACTCTTAGAGGGTCTAATGCGAACTTTGCATGTCTTTATACACACTTATCATTTTTTCCACTTTGGTGTTGAGAATAAACAAATTAAAGGGCAAAATATTCACTGAAGTCGTTGTTGAGATGTAACGTTGAGTTCATGTATGAATATGATTCGGGTGTAATTTTGCGTCTAGTAGCTATAGCGTGCTACATACTGGGATGGTAAATGAGTATCATAAACGTTGATGCACGAACGTTGAATGAAAAGGAGGAAGAATGGGTGGATATGAGTGGGTTTTGGATGGATGAAATGCTTGGGATATAAAGTATATATGCACTGGACTTGATGACCTGACGAAATCTTTAAATTCATGTTTTATCTTAAAATAGAGCATTTGTATAGGAAATGCCTTACAACTATGTGAAACAAGTACCGTATGGCTACTACACAAAATACAAGGGAAAAAAAGAACGTTACACTGTTTGATAAAAACAAAGGCATTATTATTGAACAATGTGATGGCGCACGCATGACGTCATCTTGAACAGTCCGATATGAGGATAACCTAACCCCGTCCATCATAAAGTAGTACTAGCACGGGTGTGATGTTGATAGTTCTGAGATCATAGAATACATGACAAAATAGCGGATTCAAGATAGTTATGTAGTATATGTTCTACCCTCATTTCATCGTATAAATTCAATTTATGGACTGAAAAACACACATTTTATGAAATGAGGGATATCATACTTTATTTCTGTTGGCAATATATATGTATCTTTCAGTTTTTAATCCCACATTGACTTATTTCAGGTAATCTAATCAAATATTCGTAAACTCTACACCAAGATTCAGAGCAAACAAATTATTCACTCTCAAATAAAAAACAACAACTTTCCTCAATTTCTTGTTTATGTTGACATATATATTACTCTTTACATTACTAATGCAAGATTGAACGAGGAAAGACAGGGTCACCCTATTATTAACGTTTGTGTTCCAGCTAAATTTCTAAAGTGAGGTGTACCAGATATAGTTATTTTCCCATGACGCTTTGTGCCCACGGAACTTTTTGACATGGACGTTCCAATCAGCAATATTATGATCTCTCAAAAAAAAGTGGCCATGTTTCGTTCATGTGACATATCATGGCCGCGTACCTACATCATTAGACTGTAAGATACGTCGTGACGGCGTACCTTACAGACTACTACATCATAGGCCTGAAATACATGTAAATGCATATTGGTATATTCTATTTTAAGCGAAAGTTTCCTGCCTAGAGTATTGTCGCTGGCTTCATTTAATATCTAGTTCTGGTGATCTTACCCCAAATGAAAACCAACGACGAGTATCTCAATTACCATCAAATGAAACATCCAAACCACTAATACTTTCAGCTCTCGTCACGCGGTCGTTTTTACCAATATCAAAGGTAACGAAAGCTTGGGTAAGTTTCATTTCCCGGCCTGATCAAACACGTTAGCTTTTAACATGTATAGCCCTGACAGTTTCTAAAACCGCTTCACTTTCATTTCGATCATCCGGCTCCAAATCATCTCCATCTTTCGATCTCGGAATTCTTCAGTCCGCAGGCCGTTCACTTGTTTTACTGAAAGTTCTAATGTTATAAACAATCTCTCTGATTACCGAACAGAATGTGAGGAAAGAAACATAAATTGGCAGCTCCGATTAGGTTACACAGGCGTTGCTCTACTGGAGTAGCGAAATCCTACACCGACAAACAAACCTGACTTCCGTTTCTCAAAATAACTAACGATACAGACAGCTCGTACGCGTATTCGGTCAGACTTGGAGGTCTAGTTTGTAAGACAGTC
>NC_135551.1:28565879-28633379 GCF_964340395.1 Glandiceps talaboti | reverse complement strand
TGGGGTGGGGATGGGGGATGGGGACCTGGTAAAACTGTTACTTACAGACATAAAGTTCCACACTGTAGCTTGTCATTTATTTCTGTAAAATACCTTGGTTGGAACTCAGGTCGAATTTACATACTTCCTACAAAAATTAATGGCTAATTTCAAGAAATCAAACGTTGAAGACCAAAAGTCTTTGATTTAATTTTAATGATAATGATAAGGAAATATGTCCATTTGCATACATTTAGTAATAATTTCTTTTTCTCTTTCAGTTTTCAGATGCTACAACTCTAAGCTGGTCAACCAGAGTCAAAGGGTTCATCATATGTTTTGTTCTTGGTATGACTTTATCATTTTTGGTAAGTGTTTGGATCCCATGGTCTTGGATTACTACTTGTACTAGCTTAAAATATAGACCCTCCACCCACGATGGTCTATGCTTAAAATTGGAACCATAGGGATGAAATAGGCCAGGGCTCAAAATAATTTTAAATGTTTTCTTGCCCACTAGACAAGTAGATTTAAAAAAAAACTTGTCCAAATCAGAAATTAGTTGTCGACAAAGTGAATTTTTTACTGAAACTTTGGGCACCTTAAAATTATAGCTATCTTTTGATTTCATGTTCAGTACCTCCATACCCTACAAATACATTACTATAGTTAATGTGAGAATAAGTTGGCATTCCTTTTTCCGTTTTGACTCTCTAGCAAGAGTTAAATGATATTGCAGGTTCTGAGAATTACTTACAAAATATAATTATTACATTTCCACCAGTTGTATTTATTCTCCACTCACCAATGAAAGTATGGAATCTAACATTATCAGTGCAAAACAGGCATTAATTGAAGGTGACATCACAGCAATAATAAACATTTAAATATACAACAAATATATATGTTTACACATTTTTGTATTCTAACAGTTTGTTGTGATTTATATCAATTAATTGTTTGTTTTATCTTGCAGGGAGTCTTTCTTTTGTTTTTGGGTAGTAATGGTTTGGTGATGTTTGCCATCTTCTACACACTTGGAAATATTGTAGCCATGTTAAGGTACTGTTCTATTTACTCTGAAGTAGAATAAATCATTAATTTATGTATGGTTATATTCAACCTCTCTTGCAATAACTTTGTAGGTTAGGCCAAAAAAAAAAAATATCTGGTTCTGGTCAGGGTAAACTTTCTAAAGTGGTGCGACGACGCGAATTTTTTTTTAAATTAGTAAATACACATTTTTTTGACACTTTACATACTCTGTTCTATCAAATTTATCTCTTGAAAAACTTCCCTTTTCTTCGAAGCAGTTTATGTTTTGTATTTAAGCAGTCTTGGCATTTAGGGTAGATTTCATCTGCTTGTTCTCCTGATATCAGGAATAAATAAGGAATGGGAAAGCAAAAATTATCGGAAAAAAAAAAGGATCGACGCGAGGGTATTCAGGGCACATGCGCGCTTACCAGAACCAGATATATTTTTTGGGGGGCCTTACCTATTAGTTTTTGTATTCATTACCAAGCTTCATTAAGTTATGGACTACAATACCTCTCTGACCTTCATCAATATACTCCACAAACGCAACTCCACTCTTTCTCTGATTCTCGTCTTATCTACAAAGGCCATTGACTAGGAAATTTATTGAAAGGTTTCATGAAAGATAAAGGATTCTAATATTTTACTCCTTGTTTAAACTGTTTTGTTTTTTTCACTCTAGTACGTGCTTTTTGATGGGACCACTACGACAACTGAAGAATATGTTTAGTGAAAAAAGAATAATTGCAACGATTATTGTAATTATCAGTTTTATTTTGACATTGATGGCAGGGTTATGGGTAAGTACGTCAGGAAAATACTTCACAACAAATGTAGAAAACATTTTTTTGTCAAAAAGTTGAAACTACTAAACCCAACATTATGACAGAAGGATAACATTTTTTGCTGTCATATGAAAATGATTAGAGTATTTGTCACATTCAGATTGTATGTATGTATGTATGTATGCATGTATGTATGTATGTATGTATGTGTGTGTGTATGTATGTATGTGTGTATGTATGTGTGTATGTAAGTATGTATGTATGTATGTGTGTATGTATGTACGTACGTACGTACGTACGTACGTACGTACGTATGTATGTATGTATGTATGTATGTATGTGTGTGTGTGTATGTACAATGTATGTATGTGTATGAATGTATGTGCCGTATGTATGTGTATGTGTGTGTATGTAAGTATGTATGTATGTATGTGTGTGTGTGTGTGTTTGTGTATGTATGTGTGGGAGTGTCCTTCTGTGTGTGAATGTGTAAATGTATCTATGCATTATCTGTGCATGTGTGTGTTGAGTCTATATGTGTGTCACTCAATGCGGAGTGTCTTTCTGTGTGTATGTATTGTGTTTGTGTGTGCGTGCATGTTTTCCCAACTGTATGAATTCCAATGACGAGTTCTTTCCACATCAGCATATACACTTATGAAAACATAACCATCAATTAAAACCATGGAAAATAAGAATAATATGAAAAATGAGGAAATTAAATGATATGAATATTATAGTAATATTTGGAGTACTGTGATGATTGTAACATTGCAATGTTCTTGTTTTTTTGCAGTGGAGCATTAGTGCTCTAGCATTAATATTTTGTATCATCCAGTTCTTAGCCCTGACATGGTGAGTACTAAATTATGCTTTCATTGACATTAGATCGCTAGTATTAATTCCCAATAGTTTTCTCAATCAACCCAAGGATAGTACGAGTGACTTTAGTGAGGATCACACAAGTTCAATAAACGAACCTCGTTCATTTAGGCCAAAATCCCCTCTCCTTTCCGCTCATCAAACGTTCACAAGTGTGACATTGACAAGTTTATATATAATAATATTATTATAATCGAACAAAGATTTGTTTATTGAACTTGTGTGACATTGTGCAGTCATTCCTTAGTGGCCATGTCACCTCAAATCAAAGAGGAGGCTTTTAATAAATCTTGAAAATTTCTGTTTTGAAACAATGCTTTTTCATGTGAACTTTAACAAATGCAAATAAGCCAAATGCAACTTGGACCAGGAAGCAATGGTGAGGGAGATGCTCATGATAGCCTTTAATACTTTCTGCAAATACAAATATTGTGTACTTCAGTTGAGCATACTTATTGACTAGGTTTCCATGGTATGTGTGTGTGTGTGTGTGTGTGTGTGTGTGTGTGTGTGTGTGTGTGTGTGTGTGTGTGTGTGTGTGTGTCAGGCAAATACGATGTGAAGAAATTTTAAAAAGTGTGAAATAATGCAAATTTTAACAAACATGTTTTTTTTTGTTTTTTTTATCTTTTCCATCCTAGGTATGCGTTATCTTATATTCCATTTGCAAGAGATGCAGTCAAGAAATGTTTCTCATCCTGCATGGCATAGACAGAAGACTGCTATGATGTATGTTTATAAAACCCACCCTCACAATTACAGTGGACCATGTGCAAGATATACAACACACACGCTACATTGTATATTACAGTTGTAACCCTTGTATTCATTATTGTATGATGAGTGTACAATACACCATATTCAAATTAACCAATTTGCAGCCTTTGAAGTTTGGAGAGAAGAATTACACCATGGTGTCCTAGTATAGAATAAATAATAGCCACAATTTCACCATGAATGTCAATAGTATAACAGTACAAGAAGTAGTTCAGAAATACATGGAAAATAACGTTTTGACTTTCTCTGAACTGAGTATTTATAATGAAAGAGTGAGGAAGCTAGATATAACATAGACTGTATACGTTGTGTCACTATGCCCTCACTGGTCAACTCTGAAAGGGGTTGACCAATGCGTGAGGGTGCCCTGTGACAGCGTACCTTACAGACTAGATTTAACATTAGCCTATACACTTCAGCTTGTAATTGCCCTATGAATAGCACCACAAGTGGCCAAACTGTAAATTCTTTTGTCTTTCTAATTACAATATTGCATTTTGTTGACACACTAATCATGTTGCTGTCACTATGAAAGAGAAAATCTCATTTTCCTCACTTTTTTTTCAGTGATTTTAGTTTCATTTTGACAATTAGATAGTACAAAATATACACCTTGGTAAATCTGTATCACCAAAAGGGTTCAAAGACTTAGTTTTATATCAGAGGAAAATATCTACTCACAGAGTCAACAAACATCTCTTGGAAGTGCATCCCAAATTTTTGCTGATATCTCATCAGCTTCATCTAAAACTCTTAATAGTTTGAGTGTAAATAAAAAACAGACCATACACTTATTTCTTTGAGTAGTGAGAGAACTCTTGATAAAATTTGCATTTATCAGATAAAGGGTTTCTTGTAAGGACAGAGATAGTTTAATATTACTAAACAAAATCTTATTTTGTGTACTAACTATTGTGTACTAAACGTACAGATTTTATCAATTATAATCTGCACATAATTAGTGAGAGATGACACTTTGTCAGTTAAAATGGCACAAGCTGGGTTTGTAATCTACTTAACTCAACTGAAAAGTTACAAAAAAAACAAAACCATACTTGTATAATGTTAATGTCAAT
The DNA here is from genome assembly GCF_964340395.1 of Glandiceps talaboti. Classification (NCBI taxonomy): domain Eukaryota; kingdom Metazoa; phylum Hemichordata; class Enteropneusta; family Spengelidae; genus Glandiceps; species Glandiceps talaboti. The sequence continues at coordinate 28,628,842 of NC_135551.1, read as the reverse complement.
ACATGCCTTCATTGGTACTGAAATCATATCCCGGCATTGTTTGCCCATTTCATAGCATTATAATGACATCTTTGATGTTTTAGTATACATATGATACATTATGTTATCAATTGTTTATGTATTATTTATTCATGAGTACTTGGTTTGAGTTCTGGCAATAGCAAATGATGATGCAGTAATTACAATACAACAGATATCTCTTAATTCACAACAAAAATTACATCCCAAAATCGTATAAACTCAGCTTGTGCCCCTTTAAGTATATTTTTGACTCACCATAAAATGAAATTCCAAAATAACCCTTTTCATAACTTCAAACTGTTTTACTATGTCATATATAACAGCATACTTTCAATGCAAGTCAGCAAGCTGAGAATAAGTATATTTCTCTATGTAGAGTAGTGAGAATTTCATACCAAATAGTTACAGAATGGTAGGATTGATTCAAAATGCTGCAAATAGGGGAAGGACATGATTTTGTGGTAATTAACCCCCACCAGGTACAGGCTGATGGAGGCCAAAGGAATGACCAGTGTCTGGCCATCTGTCCATGTATGTGAAGGCCATAGGAATGACCAGTGTCTGTCCATCTGTCCATGTATGTGGAGGCCAAAGGCATGACCAGTGTCTTGTCGTCTGTCCATGAATGTGTCGGTCTGTCCATCAGTCTTTGTTTTCATGCATGTGGTTTGTCCATCTGTGAACAGCTGTTATCTCTGACACCAACACTCAATTTGTACCAAACCCTGCACAAATATCAAACACTGTATAAATCTCCTTTTGCTAAACATGGAGTTGTAGTGAGATTCCACATTAGGAGAAAAGATGTGAATTGTAATGTGTTTAATCAATCAAGTGCCTATTACATTTTTATCACATCTTTTGGAGTCTAATAGTGTAAATTCAATCTAAACTACAGATGTTCTTAATTAGTTTGGTTAGTCGCAGCCAGAAATGAAAACAATTGTCAAAGATCCAAAGAAGGTAAAAATCAAAGTTGACTAAAATTCATTTTATTTCATACAAATATATTTTTTTTTGTCATGAAGATTTTTATCAAAAAGTGTGACCAGAGTTTATCATTACTAAAAAATTGTTGTCAACTTTGTGACATAAGACAAAACAAACCAAGAAATGTATTTTGGGGAAAAATAACCATTGTTGCCTGCAGCTGATAAGAACTGTTCAATTTGATGTTTTGTAGTGTTTACACATCACACAATTCATAAAGTGTTTAAAAAAAATAGCTTTTCAAAGATTGTATACAACTGTGCAAAACATAAGCCTTGGTTGTCTCTATGGAAACAGTTTGTATCTCGCTGTTATAATGTTATAAATATGTCTCATCAGATTCTAAAAGTGCATTATGGTTTTTAGTTCTCAAAGTGGAGTGTTTGGTGAAATAATATCTAATTACACCATGAATGTAAAAGAAATTATTATATTTTAGTCCATTGTTTTATTTCCTTGCCAAGTGAAATGTTTGTATGGTAACAATTTTTATGTCAAAAACGTTGTAGAACTGATCAAGTACAGGCCCTTTTATATACCAGTACATTTATCATATTGACTCCAAGCCTTTAGAATTTTCCCTAGTTTATACCAAATAGAAGTGGGAGAGAGAAAATGAGAAGATGGAAAAAATTCATTTCATTAAGAAAGTACACTTGATATGCACTTTGTAGAAATTAATTTGTAGGTCCATGTTTGACTTTGTACTCATTACGTATTGATTTTGAACAGATGCACTATTGATTTATCTTTGTTTTAGATTATTTGCCATAAATTAATGAATTATGAATTCATGCATGTCTTAAACAGAAAAGCTGGTAACTGCTACTTTGGTAGCATTTGTTCATTTTGGATTTTTTTTTGTACGACTGTCTAAAATTGGGAGTTGAGGTGATTTGCGAATTTAATATACTTAGAGAATTGTACATGTATATATTTAATGTATTTTAATACCTAATAAAATTGCATGCCTTGACATTTCGTTCAGAGGTAGGGGGTGTTCAGCCAAAGAGGCATAACACTCAGTTGCCTGAGGTCATATTATGTCTTTCTCTTATGTATGGTTGAGGGCGCTATTCTAAATAGTTGCACAGTGATTGCATATATTACTGAATTCTTGTATTATTGTATCAGTGATTAATAGTAACTTTACCCAGCTGTAAAGAGTGGCTTGAGCACTGGCAAGTTATTATATCATTACTACGAATATGATAACTTTTGTTAATTATTGAAAAGGTCAGAGGTGAAAAAAGTATTTCTTGTGTACATATCAAATATTCTATCGTTCTTCCATATCTGTGCCACCTTGAATGTCAATTTACTCATCACCACAGCCAATGCATCAATCTATTTTATCACACAAGATGTTTATTTCTTGGAGTAATTTTCTGTAGAAATAGTCCTACTTTCAATGGTGCATGAAGGGACAATAAAATATACAAACAGCATTTTTAAAGCAGAGAGTGGTGTGTTGATTTTTAGAGTTTGTTGATGTGGCAATTGTATATGTGGGTATTTTCCTCATGAGAAATTATGTTGTGCACAGTATTAAGGTATACACAGGGAACCTTGCACACCCCTGTAACATTCACATACCTAGGACAGGGTTGTGCACATAATTGTAACAGCTCAGTGGAGCCACAGGGACTGTATCAGCCATGTGTACGATATCCCTGTAACAGCTCTGGCCAACAAACTAGGTGTAACTGGTATGCCAACATCATTGTAACATAGATGTGAAAAATAGCAATACAGCATAGGTTTTTACAACATCCATGTACAAGAGCTTTTTCCCAAAGCCATGTACCAGCTATGTTAGCATAGCTGTAACATAGGCATTTCCCACAGCCATGTACCAGCTATGTGAGTAATGCTAGTCAGATATGAACAAAGGGGTTGCTACAGGGTATTATTCCATCATAGCTGTTACATGTATGTGCACAACTGTGTACTAGGTGTGCAGTACACAGCTATGGTACTGGGATGTGCAAAACAGTCGTGGCACAGAGGCAGTATTCCACATCTATGCAACAGGCATATTTTTCACAACCATGCACCAGGGCTGTGGAAAAATATACCCTGTATCAGGGCTGACGCATACAGCTGGAACATAGCTGTGCCCTTTTTCCTAGCACTATGATGTGCAAGGTGATATATGTTTCTGTATTTAGGATACTGCATACGACTTCTATAGTCATTACTGTACCTGTTGTAACGACATCCACAAGTGTTTATCTTTTCATGAAGAATAGTCTATAAATAGGATGATGTTGCAGAGTTTGTCATTTTCTGTTTTTTTTTGTTTATGTCACACAAATATAACATTGCACAAGTGGAAGCATATTGGTTTATACCTTGAGTATTAAAACTTGATATTACGTCTTGGGTAGTATTATTATAACACAGTTTGTATGTTGGATTGTGACTAGACAGTTAATCCTCAATGAAAAGTCAGTGTTCTTTCATTTTTAAAAGAAACTATATTGCAGGGTTTCTGAAGTGGGTTTGCTGATATGCCATGTATAAATCTGACAAAAGTCCATCTGTTTGCTTAGTCTTGACATAAATACTGTCTTGTCACCTCTTTGTTTATACAAAGGGCAAATATACTCTTGCACACCTTGATTGTGCTGTTGTCGACTTTCACATGACCCCCCCCCCCCCCCATTATTACCGCCTGGATTTATTTGCATAAATCAGAAAGAATTTTTTCATTTTCTCTGTCTCCTTCAATTTCTATGATTCTATTGTAGATCAAGAGTTGTGTAATTTCAACTTGTTTGGCTGTCCAAGATCATTGGAGATATCAGGGGCTATAAGTTGGTAGTTGTGATAGTGGTGGTGTTGATCTCAGTGAATTGTCAAAATACCGCTCATCGTAAATCCCGTGTAACGTTCCCTCTGTAGGAAATGATTGACTTGGTGAGTAAGGTGGTGGTGGTTCATAACCCATTCCTTGAATAGATGACGGCGATATTCTCTCTTCGGAATAAAACATATCGTTTCCATAAATGCAGTAAGGTCCATGTTGTTCAGTTGTGTTAGTGTTTATCGATCGATGTGCACATTGTCCAATGGATGTACGAGTGTTTACCCCATGAGAAGACGACGGACCACTTATTGAGTTACTGCCTTGTCTGGACAACAGTATTCGCTTTTTACACCACATTGTACAGACTGCAGTTGAAATGAAATTAGGTGTATCAGTTTATACAATGTTGTGAAAAAGGAACATTTTTTGAATATGCTTGTAAGAGGTTGTAACATGAACAACAATACAATTTACACAAGAATACATGTATTTAAACATTTCAAATAATTTTCTCAGAAAAAAACAGTTTTGGGTCCGCCCCCAAAAATCAGCACCCTCAATGACAATCATGATTTAAACCTATTATTGATATTGTGACATTTAGGAACCTGTATACACAGAAGTCATGCGACAGACAAGGAAACAAACCCAGAGTTGTAATATTGCCCCATGTATAAAATAGGTGAAAATAAAATAGTTGATGTCAGTTTCCGCATCCACTATTCCTTGTTAGACTTCACAATTTTTTTCTCCAATATCATGTTTAAAAAAGAAATTATTGTCGGCAAATTGAGCTCTAAGTCTTACATAAATCACTTACCTTTACATGTATGACAAAGAATGGCAATAATTGTCATTACAAATAACAAACCAACAACTCCAGCCACAGTGCCCGCTGAAAGGTATGAATAAATCAAAAAAAGAATTCATTGTTTTGAAATACAACATTAACAGACATATAGGCAGTATTACTCGTACACTGTATATTAGACGAACTACTTTTACAGGTTCATAGGCCAGATATTGGTGCACCAAGGAAGATATTTGCACCTGTTATCACTTCAACAAAAAATATTGATATCTCTGAATAGGTATAACAAAAGAAATTTACTCGTTGAAAATCTCTATGCAGGCTGCCTACATAAGTTTATGATGCATATTTTATTCAAAGCACGTGTTTCATTTATAAACATTATTTATATTGCAAGTAGATAGAGACCATCATGGATCATAGAGACGGTGGCCAGGGTACATGCACAGAAGTGTTCTCTCTCAAACAATAATGTGTTTATTTCACTTTAAATTATTCTTCCACGTGGGACATACACATTATGCAGATGTGTTGTTGTTTTGTATCGCACCTGTTTATTACAATTGCACGATCGATCACTCGTTGGAAAATGTATTCCATACATGTTTGGTTTCAAAAGATATCGAAACTTTAATGTTGAATGATGATGCCATTGGAACTATTTTTTGCATCAGACAAATACCAGATATAATTTTGTAACAATTTGAAATCTTTGGTGTATAAAAAAAGCGTTGGTACCTCAAAAAAAAAATCACCTCATAAAATCATTGTCGTACATGAATACCTGTTGATAACAGTACCAGTTGTACCTGTACTACTGTCTGGTCTGGTCACCTTTCTATATGGGTTATACTTACCAATAATGTGTTTGGTTTCTTCAAAACTAACCATGGTTGATAAAGTGATATCCTATCTTGAGATGTATATATCTGATTCCCACATACTGGTACCTTGCTTGCCTGTCTCAGTTAGACACCAGATTTAAACTGAATGCCTTCCGCCGGTAAGGGTGGTCTTGAGTTTTTGGTCCTACACATAATAATTGCTGGAATGCAAAAGTTTTGGCCATAGTACATTGGCAAAAAGGTGTCCCTAACTATAAGAAATCTGCAAGGACTTTGTGATATCAATCTAAATGTAGTGGAACAGGTGTAATGAACTGAAAGTTTCAAATTTACAGATACACATACACATACACATACACATACACATACAGACATAGATTTACCCATGCATACGGAACAAATGTTAGGATTGCTTATTGCCCATATTGGTATCATTTGAACATATTATTATATTTAATGAACTTTTGTTTGTAATAGCATGTTCATTCTTTTGACGGATTCAGTGTATTATCTCTATCAAATCTGAATATAACTAAAATTCCAAACTTGGAAAAGAAAGTAGGAAGCTGCATAAACTGCAGTTGAATGCAGGGCTTTTGCGAAGGATCTGAAAAACAGAAATTACCGCACAACACCAGAGTGTCAATACAACGGCACACTGTATTACGAATAGTAGAATTACACGTACGAACATACTATGTGAAGTGAAGTGAAGTGACGTACGTGACGTGGATATACTGTGCGACACAGTCACTTGTGAGCTAATATTCTATTCCAGAATGGTAATACTCTCGTCTAGGATGACCATAATACAAACTAATGACGTTAGGTATATATAATATTCAAAAAATACGTACCGTGTCGGTGATTGCTCCGGACTGTGTATAACTGGTCTAGAATATTACCATGATCCTGGAATAGAATATTATTATACTAGCTCACAAGTGAATGTGCTGTGCGATCAGGTCAAATTAACGCAACTAGAACAATTTCATGATTTATGCAAGAAATTTAGCGCTATATCTGTGATGTTTTAAGTCCCAGTGAAAGTTAGTTGTCGAAAAAGTTGTTCAAATGCCTGCTACCTATTCTCAGTACAGGAAAGCTTGCCATACTCGACTTCACTCGGCCTTCGCGATCGATCACCTATACTTCATACCCGGATATGTACACTGCGTCTCGTTTCCACGGCAAATAATAAACAAAATTCAAACCTTCATAACATCGCTGGTATGCATCAGAAAGTTGACAGACTTCATGACACAGGTCTATACTTTGATCCTATTTTACGGCAACATACTTTGATATCATATAACTGTAACACTCATTGCAACACAGTAACAACATTTACTTACGCATTTTCATTGTCCGAATTTGTCGTGATAATACGGATAAATACACTACGTTCTGGTACCGGTAGCAAACTCGCTCCTCTCCTTAATCCTCGGATCCTCCCTCAGTATCGAAAGATTTATACAAACGACGAGCGGGATGTAAACTCCACCAAGGCTCACCAGGTGAATTCAAACCTATTGGGGCTATTGTATGTATGAAAGTAAACAAACGAGTCGTAACAAACATATATGAGCTCTATAAATAAGTATGTGTAATTTCCATTGGTCATTGTCCCCGGTACTGCATTTTCTCGTAAAATGTGTCTGAAGCAAGGGTTTTCTTTATTACTGGTATTATTATACAGGTCTATACTTTGATCCTATGCAACGTTTACGGCAACATACCTATCATATAAATTATAATTGTAACACTCAGTTCAAGAATTTCGCGATGCATGCCACAGTTGAGTAAATTTCAATGTCTCTCCAGTTCGTTTGGTTTCTCGAAATCTAACAATCAAATCTGGACAGAAACTTACGATATATATTTCGATATATGTACATTTTAATACAAACATCCCGAATATTTTGAACAGTGTAGAACCAATGGCAGGGTCCAGTGCATTGTATTGGCCATGGCCTTGATACATAGATTTTGGTATTTTACTATAGCCAAAGCAAACCATTATATTTTATCCATAAAAAAGATTAAAAAATTGAACAGAAAGGGGACATTTTGCCGATATGATATCTGTACTCAATGGCTAGTGGTAGTTGACTTTGTGTATAACAACACTTTCAAATTGGGAAGTTTCTTACAACCTGCTGAAAAAACACCAGTGCGTTTGCTTGAACGAAGTGGGGAGGGAAAGACTTCACACATAAGAGAAAATTAAGTAAAATCAATAATAAACTTGTAAGGATTGCTGTCCTAATATGGATCAGGGAAACCAAAATTTGTAGTTGTAGTAATATCTAATCTGGGTAATTATATTCTAGGAATGACAGACCTGCTATGAGGGTCCATGGAACCAAGACCAATATTGTTTACCGTTACAAACTATGTGACAGGGCCAGGTTATCTTCAACAATGGTGTATATTTTATCAATGGAATGATGTAGTTCTCCTATACACTATTGAAAATGGTTCACAGGTTCTGTCTTCACTTGTATCAGTTATTATTGACATTGAAGCCATACAGTTTTATGGCATTTATGTTGAAGAATGACACAAATGTCAAAATGACACATAAATCCATGTACATATATTTAGAAATAGATTTGGGGTAAACAAATCTGTCTGACAAGAAGATAGTCGTCACTTATAGTTCTTTACCCCTGAAGATAGCCACTTTTAATTCTTTATCCCTTAAGATAATCACTTTTAGTTCTTTACCCCTTAAGGTAGTCACTTTTAGTTCTTTACCCCTTAAGGTAGTCACTTTTAGTTCTTTACCCCTTAAGATAGTCACTTTTAATTCTTTACCCAAAAGGTAGTCAGTTTTAGTTCTTTCTCCCTAAAGTATGCCCAGTTTTCTGACTACAACCACCATATACTAGAAATTCGGTACAAAGATTATGTTAGCACAAGGCAAACTAACACATACAAACTTTATCATGACTATACCCATACTGAATCTTTATGTTTAATTATGCTGAAAATATATAATTGAATCTAGCCAACACCATAGTGTTTAGGAATCACATATCTACTTGGGGCAATGGCCTATCACACTCTACCTTGAAAGACTGATACATGTAGGAATCACCTGTCTACTTGGTGCAATGGCCTACATCAATCTGATTAAAATCTGATGTGGTGAAAGCGGCAAGATGCCTTTATTTACCTCTATATTTCCATCGTTTTGTGTCGTTTGTTTTGTTCTGAGTGATCGTCGCCTCCTATTCTCTATGGTTAAAGTGAAGCACTCCAAACTTGAGTGTGGACCTAGGACCCATTCTTTTACTATGTTAAAGAGTTTAAAATGGGTTGTCATGTAATGAGTGTTTTGCTTTTTAGAAGGTGTGCATTTATTTTAAAGTTCTTCATAAATTGTCACCTCTGTATCTTACTAAATACGTAACAAGGGTGGATGAAGTACATAACTATTCCACCAGACAAAGATCAAATCTCAATATGCATGTGCATGCCAAGAATTAGCAGTAATTCTGGCAAAAGAACCTTCAAATACTCTAGAGCTGTTTTATGGAGTTGTTTCATTTTCTTGTCTTGTTAAGCTTTGCTAGCTCCGCTTTGTCTGTACTTTCTTTTTTGTGTTGTATGTAACAGGGCCCTGGTGGCTACCCTATTTTACTACTACTACTACTACTACTACTACTACTGCTACTACATCTACATGTACTACTACTACTACTACCACCACCACCATTACTATTACACTACTACTACTACTACCACCACTACTAGTACATGTACTATCCCTACTACCCCCAAAATCACTATTACTACTACTACTTCAACTACTTGTACCACCACCACCACCACCACCATTACTACCATTACTACTACTACTACACCACCACCACCACCACCACTACTACTACTACTACCACTACTACTACTACTACTACTACTACACCACCACCACCACCACCACCACCGACTTTCCTCAATCAATATACACATTCAGCAACAAAGAAACACCTTCTCAACACCTTGATAAATGTCTACCAAGAATTTTATTCTTCTACAATATTATAATTAAGTAATTTGTGATAATAAACCTGTTTGCAAGCATATATCTTTACACCATGTCAACAAAGTTTCATAAATTTTTCGTTCATAAAACTGAACATAGTATAAATATTTAACAACTTTTAACAAATAGTTACAAAAAAAATTAATCAATAACATTCAATTAAAATTAGAAGAGCTTTTCAACCTCAATTTCTTCTATGCCTTGTTTCACCTCTAGGTGGCGCTCTATCCTTTGAGTCATGGTAACTTCTGCCATGCTCTGAATGTGATCTGTTTTCCCATCTGTCTAAGTCGCGTCTTGAAGTTGAAACACTTCCATTGATAATAAACTTGGAACCACTTTCTCTATGCCGACTGTTGCTATGGGGATCTCTACCTCTGTCCCTATCAGATAGTTGCTTGTCACTTCTGTATGCTCGACTTGATGAATCGGATGGTCGTCTATGAGAATGCCCATTTCTGTCCCGCTCTACACTTCTTTTCACTTCATGTTGTGTTGTTCTATCAGTGTAAGTATCAGATTGTCGTCTTTTAGGAGTAAGTTTTCTGTCTTTTTGGACATCTTTGGCATGTCTTTGTCTACTAGTATCAATATTCTGACGTGAACGTCTCTGTTTGTCAAGTGTTCTTGGTGATGTTTTATCTTTCCTTGTTCTTGTTCTGCTTGGCTGCTTTTCTTTTTCCGTTACAGCGTTTTTTGTTTCATTCACGTCCTCCTCAGAATCAGAGCTCAGAATTTCTCCTTCTGATAACTCGTACTCAGGTGTTGCTTTTGTACTTTTAGAATCACCACCACCTATTCCTGAAATAGCGCCCTCATCCTCCTTGGTAACTGCACCTTGTCCTTTGTCAGGAGCAACACCATCTTTGGGAACAAGACTATCTTCTGGAACAAGACCCTCCTCATTACTGTCTTCTTCAAACTGACTAGCCATCGCATTGAGTCTAGCATCCTCATTAACATTATTATCACCATCATCATCCATCTCTTCAAATTGTATTGATGAACCTGGAGTTGCTGGAGGTTTGTCTCCAAAGCTAGAATCAAATTCACTATCACTACCAATAGGAGCACTTAATTCTGTAAACTCCATATAAGGACAATTGGTGTCTGTTGCATCAGCTTGGACGGAATGTTGTGACATTTCGTTCTGGGTTCCTTTCACAAAGTGATTAGTCACAGAGTCGCTACTACTAATCTGCTGATTGTCATCACATACTGGTCTTTCAGATTCACCACTAACTCCATTCGTTTCTTGTTTCTGAGAAGCTTTAGTAATGCTGATGTTTGCTGCTTGGTTTTTACTACTCGGTTCCGTATCACTCAACATCTCGGTAGAAGAATTCAACTCAAATTCCTTGTTTTTGTGCTTCCTAACATTATTTGTACTGTCATGGACTTCAATCTCTGGTATACTTTTGTCTTCCTTCTGACTAACAAAGACATCGTCATCACTGTTGTAATCTAAAGACCTCTCATCATTGATATCATTGTGAGTTGATAGGCCTATTTCTATGTTATCCTGTAAATCATCTTCTTGACTCCCTACTGCATTGTCATCCTGAATATCAGAGGTAGCTATACTAGTAAGTGAGTTCTTTGCACATATCCCAAGTGAGAGTTTTGGACTCCTCTCAATGTCTTCATTTCTGGTAGGTTTGTCACTCTTGAAATCAGTTGCACTTTGACCCTCTAAGCTTCCCGATCCCATTATATTTGTACTCATTTGATATTCTGTGACATTTTCACATCCAGTGTCCACATCACCGACTTTAACTGGCATATATAGACTAGAGTCTTTGTATCTTTCCACTGATACATCATTTAGTTCTTTCACAGAATCCCTTTTTGATCCAGATTGCCTTTTCCTGTCAGAAGTTTTTCTTTTCTTTACTGGCTTATCATCTGCTGAACTTGGTCTCTTTTTCTTAACAGCTGACTTTTTGGTACCCTGATCTATTGTTCCAGGTGAAGTGCCAGAATCGCAGGCCTTCTTTTCTTTAGTCTTCTCAACAGCAATCTTACTTTTACTGGTAGACTTCTTAATTTCTGTACTCTTTAGTTTTGGCTTGTCACTTTTCACCTTTATAGTTGTTATACTTGATTTATGCTGAGGTTTGTCTGGTTTCTTATCTTTTTCTTTTAAATCATGTTTATCATGACTATTTCTTTTACTCTCATTCTTTGGTTCCTTGTTTACTGCAAGTTTCTTTTCTGACTGCTTTTTTGTTTTATCCGATTTCACGTTCCTACTACCCATATCTTTATTTTCAAGACTCACATTATGCACACTGCTTCTTCTGGCAGTTTTATCGCTAGATCTCTCTCTCTTGTGTTCTTTGTCTGACTTTTTGTCAAGGTGTTTTGAAGTAAGCTTTCCTTCCCTAGTACTACATTCTAGTTTATCCTTCTCACGTTGCTTTCTGTCTTTGGAAAGATGGCCCCCTACTCTTTCATCTTCCACTCTTGGTGATACTCTTGGTGATTTGGATTTATCTGATGGCATTTCTTTTACATATCCTTCATTTTTGTGGACCTCAATTTTAAGGGAAGACTTGTCACCTGACCTTCCTACATCTTTGTCCATGCTGTGGCTTCCTCTCTTCATCTTAGACTGTTTGTCTCTACTTCTAGTATCTGACTTCTTCATCCTTTCGGGTGTAATGTTGGCATGACTAACAATTTGCTGAGTTGAATTTTCCTTCTCAACCACTTCATTACTTTTAATGACAGTACTTTTCTTTTTTGGACTTTTATCACTATTCTTTTCCCGTACTCTTTGATCTTTTTCACTTATCAACCTGTCTCTCCTACCATGACTATCAGTATCCAGTTTGTGTTTCCCCATATTACTAGAGGACCGAGGAACTTTTCTTTTGCTGTCTCTGTCACCACTTTTTCTTCTGTCGTTTAACAAATGATCAGAGCTTTTTGTTTGCTTTTCTCTTTTATCCAATGGTCTGCGATTTCTGCTCACAATTTCTTTATCTTTGTGGTTACGACTTTTGTTTTCTTTGTTGTCTGTAGCACTTGTTTTTTTCATTGAAGCCTTCTTTACTTCTGTTTTATATTTGTTAATAATTTTCCTGGCTTTATCTTTTTCAGCAGTCTTAATACGTTTCTTTTCTTTGTCTGAGTCTATTCTCCGTCTCTTGGCATATGTTTCTTTTCTTTCAACACTTGGAGAAATTTTCTGTGAGCTGCCACTGCGACTTCTTTTCCGGCTGTCCCTGTGATGTTCATCATGTCCACTGTTATGACTTGAATGATTCTTGCTTTTTGAAAGACTATCTCTGGATCTACTATTCCTGTGGTCCTTCTCTCTGTCATATAGTTTTCTCTGTTCTTGTCTCGAGGGAGAGATACCAACTCGATGTGAAAGACTTTCAGAACAACCTGAGCTATAACTGCCACTTCGTCTTGACTTTGATCTGTGATCTGAAATATGATGCTTTTTATCATGATGACTATACTCAACTGTCTTTTTTTCGGGCTTTCTATCTGACTTGATAGTTTTCTTGGCTTTCTCTGTTTGTCCTTCTCTGTGGCTCACACTTTTCTTTCTATGACCTGAGCTTTTATTATCAATGATTCCCTGTTTATCAGTATGTTGGTCACTACTTTGAAACTCTGATGCAAAGTTATCCTGCAGCATATCCTGGTCAGCATGGATCTGCAAAGCATCTTCTGGATACCAATGCTCTATATTATCAAAAGCTGTAGAGTTCTGATAAGATAGTTGAGTGGCACCTTCATGATGATTCAGATTTCTTGGGGTAGCTTCATTCATAGAATGTTCATCCCCTTTCTCCTCTCTGTATGCTATTTTCAAGAGTCTGGAAGTTATGGCATTATTATTTTTAGTTTTCAATTCAGTTTCCATCTGCTGAAGTCCAAGCTCCTGGACTTTGTTTTGTGCATGGTCAAGTCTGAAACAAAGAGATGCAAACTTGGGTCAAGTTAACAGGCCATAATAGTCACAACTATGGGTGTTGCCGTACAGTGCGTGAATATATGACATTCATATGATAAATCAATGCAAGATTTTCTCCTGCGTATCTAGGCAGTGCTGCTATAGTGTTTGTTACACTTCATTCATTTGTAGATTTCTTTCAAAGGTGAACTGTACTACAACTACCCAGAAGTACCAAGATCAATTTTGGTTCCCAAATATCAACTATTTTGTAAAAGCCAAATTCAACATTCCATAATATATGTATAGGTGTTTTTTTGCATACATGTCTGCTTTTCTGCAGATAATCGAGTGTGATAGCATACATGTACTTCAGGTCTTCATGGGTGTCTCAGCCGGTCACACCAAGGTATAAAGTCTCTCTATATGTGTACACCACAATGGGTTTTTGAATGTTGATTTTGTAAGATATATATATATATACATGTACATATATTTGTGCTACTCTTGCACGTAACTATGCTTGTAGTACAGTTATGAACGACTTACTTTTTTCTTAGTCTATCAATTTCATAATCTTTCCTTTCCACTTCATTTTTGGCTGTTCTGTACAACAATGAGATGTTTCTTTTCAGAATCTCATTTTCTTCAGCCAAATTTTTATTCTGGAAATAGAAATTAAAACACAACATTCAGATCATTGGTAGCAATTATATCACCAACTGGGAAAAAAAAGGTATGTCTGTGAATTACCTAGCTTAATTACCTCATCAAATAATATTTATAATTTGTAATGTATACACATTGCATTATTATGTCAACTAAACAATGACATCTTGCACTTTATTTTTATGCATAGAAACTTTTCAACATGCAGTAGACACTTTTATCACCAAAAACACTACCAATATATGTCCATATGATAACAAATGTATGAATTTACATTCAAAAGTGGGCCAAAAGATGAAAAAAATCATGAAGGCCAGCTATTGATGAAGACTATTCAAACAAGTGTTTTAAGTTATAACCCCCATCAGCCTTGAAGTGCCGCAATATACTACTGAGGCAACGACATTGTCAAGACTGTATATAACTAGACTATAACAGTGGAAAGAATTGATGATAAAAAACATGCATTTGTAAACACAAATAAAAAGCCAGCAAATGATAAGTCTTACCTCTGTTTTAAACTGTTTATTTTCAGATGAATATTGCACTAGCTGCTGTTTGCATGTTTCATGCTCCTTCTTCAGCTGAAAATAATCATGAGATATTCAGATATTACTGTACAGAATGTAGTTGTGTAGTCAGTTATAAGTGAAGCTGAATACTAATGTTTCTGGAGTAAAATTGTGAAGCGATGCAGTAAGTTTTGTACAAGGGGTTCCAGAACCCTGGTATAAGAATTGGGTAATCTGGTAAATTTTATATTTTTCCAGTATCTGTAAATGTACCATAACTTAGGTTGACTACACTTGTAAATCTGCAGGCACTGCCACATGCACCAGGTCAATTTTACTGCATGCTTACTTTCTCAATAAAAGATAGGGAAAAACAATTGTGAGCAGGGCCATATTGTTCAGGTTTACTACAATGTGTGTAAAACTAAGACATACCTCATCAAACTGTGACTGTGCATCAGTTGTCACAATATCAGTGTACAAATCAAAGCCACAGCTTTCATCATCAAAGTCTTGTACAGGACTTTTGTCACCCTCCATTATTGTGATGAAATTGTGAAACCTTTTTTTTTGACTGATAATTGGCTTCTCACCAGCACAACTCTTGCCCTGCTTCGACTTCCTGAGAGTGAAAGAGGTATAAAAGGTACAAAGGCTATGTAAAGCATATATTTAAAGTAATATACAAATCTATGGCATATTTAACTGAAAGTTGTTTTGAATATTTTACATAAAAGATTTGTTGTGATTGAAATATATGTCAAAAAGTTGCTGACTGGCTACATGCTTACCAGTCATAACGTCCCCAGGTCAAAACGTCCCCGGGTATGACCAAAACGTCCCCGGGTCAAAAACGTCCCCGGGTCAGACCAAAATTTAACCAAGAGACTTGACTGTGTAACAGTTTCCGTTCCTTCCCTAAAACACGGTCAAGTATCGATGCCCATATTCCGAACCATTTTCGTGATTTACCGTGAAAGATACAATTTAGTTTTCACCGACTTGCCAGTGCATACTACTTTCGTTCATCACGATTAACTATATTTGCATGATGTGCTAAATACATTGATCAATCGCAACATTCAAGTATTTGAAGCGTCGCCACGCGTGACTTCAAACCTTACAGCCCTCTTCATTTGTGTCGCTAATTAGCACTTGTGTTAGCCGATCCATGGGAGCCGCATAAACGTATTTTGGGCACCTGAGGTGGGTACGCAGTCACATTACTGTATTGTGATGTAAGAAATAGTAAGAAATAAGGATATAATGTAACACACACACACACACACACACACACTCACACAAATAGTTTGGGTCGAGAAAAATGGAAAGACGGGGACGTTTTGACCTGGGGACGTTTTGACCCGGGGACGTTTTGACTTATGGAAACCGGGGACGTTTTGACCCGGGGACGTTTTGACTGGATACCACATACTTTTTACATAGACAATCCATCAACAATCGTTGTATAACTTGCATTGCATGCAAACAGACATGAAATATTTCTGAAGACAGCTTTTCCTAAAACACCTTGATAAATGGTCACAGTGTTCTGATTAATTATTAGGAGTCGTGCAGAAAATGTTTCTTTGTGTCACGCGCTCGAAAACCTGGCGAACCCTGGACCGTGGTACTTACTGGGCTTGTCCCATTCACTGTTTGACCTCACGACTGATGTATTGAACTAAAGCAACGCATAATCGAATGCAGAATGGACACTCTACAGAGCGTGAGGGTTGACATATACTACACAATTTTGCTGCGGTTAAAACATAACCAATAAATGAAATCTTACTTTAAAAATCACAGCATTTTCACAAAATAACAGAAAACATAATATCCCGCTTGCCGATCACTGAGGAGTGTAATTGCAAACAACTACACAATAATTAAGCATCCCTAGACATTGGCTTTGTCCTACCTACAAAAAAATGTTCTTGTTATTGTGAAATTAAAGCTAAACATATTTCATGAAAATCTTGATAATGGAATTAAATATTTATATCAAATTTCATAGCAAACTATATGGTGATTATATTACATGTATTTATGTTTTTCAAAATCTAAATATAGTATTGATTTGTAAACTGCAGCAGCTTAAGGGAGCACGTATATTCTCCCAGCATGCCTTGCGCACTATTTGGTTTCCGCTTCCTCTATCAGCTGATAATGACAACAACTTTCCTGTCCCAAAGCACAGGTGTATTGGAATCTAAGTTTTGAAATTGTATTTGCTTATTTGAGTTGTTTTAGATCTCTCCGAAGAGTTTTAAACTGTAAAAAACTAAATTTTTGAAGCATCGAACAACGTTACAAAGGTGAGATCTAGATGTATGTGTTACTAACAGTATAATATAGTACGAGTAGTATTTCACTGACTGTGATAAACTTCAAACATTATTAGAACTTATACACTAGTTGAAGTTTAGGAAACAAATGTTGTTGTTGCGAATGAATTTTTCACCTTCTCTGGTGGTGAACACTGAATAGATTTGCATTGTGAATGTAACAATGGTGCGTTCTTGAAAGAAGTGTGAAGAAAACTAGTGTCTCATGGAATTATAGGTTATAGATAAGGAACACACCCTCCTCACACCCCTCGCTATAGTGTAAATTACACTGGACATTGCATGTTTGTACTTGACATGACGAGTACGATTACTATCCTTTGAATCAAAATGTTTATTTTCAAGGCTAATGATTAAGAGTGAAGTGACGTACATATAGAACGCCTATATATATGATAACAATCCGTACATTGGCTAGCAATGATTTGTTTGCTATTGAGTATTGTTTTTATTTCACCAAGGGTATTTTCATTTTTCTGATATTATAAGTTTGCTTGAAGTACTCAGTTGGCATGATGTATCATTATATTGTGACAAGATGTATAGTTGACTTCATCTTCCACTTATTAATGAAAATGTTTTCACAGATTTTCTCTCTTTTTTGTTTGTTACAGAGTGTATTCAACAGAAACTTACTGCGTCCAACTCCAAGTCCATACATTTATATACGGAGGTTTATAATTCTTGTTGGACACTATTTTTGATGCATTGTGAAAGTGATGATGTAGCTGTATACATGGAGGTATAAGGAGGTATACCTCCATGCTTTATAATTGTATAAGGGACCACCTGTTACAATGGCCCTGTTTGGTGGCTACAGTGAAGTGGCTGCCTACAGCCAGAACCCCAACATCTTCTTTGAGGAGGAGGAGGAAGTTGTATGGATTCCAGAACTACCCCCTCATCTAACACCTCATAATTTAGTACAACATCCATGGAAATGGCATGCCAGCTTTATGCAAGACTTTATCTTGATTGCAGAATTTTCAGAACAAGAGGGTCCCAGGCCACTGGTAGGTAGAACGAAGCAATTATGGGACTGGCAATGATATTGTTGCATATACTCTGCAGATTTAGACAAATTGTATGTCACCATAAACAAAAAAACCACATTGTTTCAATGATTATTGTTGATTGCAGCAAGCATCCTTTTATGTCTCTTAAAAGACTCTCTTATTTCTTTAATATTTTTCCTCACAGCAGTACATTAGGCAAGAACTTTTACCCATTAGACAATCAATGTTGAATTGTTACACAAAAAATGGCTTCCCAGCAGCTAAATGTGGTTCTTTCCTACCATTGCCAAGTCTGTGATCGCTCATCATTTATGATTGGCATGTAAGATCTCTCACAACCTTTCAGCGTTCAGTGTTTTATATTACTTCAATCAAACTTGGAGTTTAGAAAATGTTGAACATTTTGTTCAATTAATTCCCTTCCACTATCTATCCTCATCAGTTACAGAAGATAGAACGGCTGTTGTGACATGGCTGTCAATTCTAAACCCCTCACAGCAATGTTTGTACACTGTCAGTGGCCTATGAGAGACCTTGACTGGATCTCTAAAAGCTTCCTCTAGGAATACATATTTTACTGAAGCCCTAACTTGCTATGTGTGGAGTGCTAAAAATTAGCCAAGCTGACATAGATTTAGAGGCTGGGGCCACATATAGTATGATTACTGTGTACATGCACTTTTTTGTAAGTTGTATGTAACCAGGTGCTAGAGAATTACTGTACTATGATATGTATACATGTATGCCATAGTTTTCATGAGTTATAATTTTAATGTCACAATTTATAAAAATCAATTCAGTGTGACCTTTAGTACCCTATATTTATGACATTTTGTCAATATTGAAATATTAATTGTAAACAATTATTTACAAAGGTTCAAGGCAGTTTGAATGACTTACAGACTGTAGTGTATTGATATTGTAACGTTATCAAACCATACATTCTCTGTAGCCCAAGGTCTCACAGCCAGATTAACGTTATGATTGATAAACTCAAAGTCCATAATATGTGTACATTTTGTATATTACAAGTCTAAGTATTGGACAATGCCAATAATAACTGTGACCTCTGTGTGAACCTTTACTTAAAGTACATGTATGTTGCTCGAGCTTTTACAGTGAACATAAATAAACACAACGACCTCCAGTTATCAGATACCACATTTGACATTGATTGTTTACAATGGACTTTCCAAAGGGTGAAATGATACAGGAGTCTTTTACTTACCAATTAAGTTTATCTTGAAAATCACAGTTGTGTCTATTCCTTTCACACTGGTCTTGTGAATTTCATTGTACAATGTACACTTATCTTTCATTAAATTTTATTACACCACCAAACGTGACCATGAAATTTAGGTCAGCCAGTTAATATATGATTTTTTTTGGAGCAAAGATACAATGTTCTTTATGTAAATAAAATTCAAATGTAGATATTTTATGTCTGCATCTCTTTATCTGGTGATGGAAAGTGAATATCTACATGTATTTCCAACCAGAAGTTAGTTTTTATAAATAGTTATTCAGTTATCACAGTATAAATCAAATGTAAAATATGTTTACATAAACTTTTTTCTTGCACAAAGCATGCATGTTTAGTTTTTAATGATTTTGAATATTGGAACTTTTTTGAAAGCTTTTTCATTAGCTTGATAGAATAGTCAGTTGGCTTTGATAGACATATATATTTTCCTTCAAGAGTGCATCGAGTGTAACCAGGGAAACCAATCCCTTTTGTAATCTTAGTACTCTGTCTATAAAATGAAAATCTAAAATCTATTCCAATCACTACATTTTATGTTAAAATAGTATAGAAACAAGACCAAAGACTCCAAATATAACCCCACCACTCCTTGTCATTAAAAAGTAACTATTGTAGGTGTTGCCATTGACAACTATTGTACAGAAGGTGTTGCCATTGACAACTACTGTACAGAAGGTGTTGCCATTGACAACTAGTCTACTATACAGAATGTGTTACAGTGTCTGACCCATCTTAGGATATATTTCTAGAAGAGCAGTGGATTGGCTAAATAACCGCCTCTATTTTCTATATTTTTTGGATTTGAATTTTGAATTTTCTTTGATCATTTTCTTTCTAGATCACTATCCCAACTGATGGAGAAGGTAAATTTGATCTCAATGCATTTGCTGTGAAAATCATGGCTGTGGACTATCAGATGTTAGGAAGGTAACAAGTTCATTATTTCTGTACTTGGATTGTTTAGGGATACCACTGTTTTACTCAACTTGAATTTTGATGAGCGAGGCTTAAAATTAACATGAACTTAACAGAGAACACAGCTTTGGTCTCAATCTTCTAAATGTCTTAAATTTCAAACTGGAACTGAATAAAACACATTCATGAAATACAAGAATTTACTCAATTATATAAACATGTCAGAGTTATAAATTTAGCACTGTCCACAGTATGCCAAGTGTTTATACATGATGTTTGCTTTATCAGAGATCAAAAACAAGAACAAACTACCATTGTAACTTGATAACTGTCCAGCCATAATTATCGTTCCTAATGATATGTTTAGTAAAGATCTACAACACTGCAGCATTTGACATGATATACGGATACTATCTTGAACAGATGAGAACACTTTATCATTGTAGCATTTGTCGTGTATGGATTCTCTCAACATTTTAGCATTTGTTATTTCTCAATTCTATCTGTCAGTAAACTATGAAGATTTGAGCAATCAGACAATCTTTTTTTTCCAGTTCCAATTTCACAGTAGCTGGTGACACACAAATAGTGCTTGAAGAGGAAAAGGAAAGAGCACATGCATATGTAAATACCATCTGTATCTTGTTTAATAGATCAGTTAATTCATCATGAGTGCCTTACATGATAGAGGAGTGATAGCAGTCTAGGTCGTTAAAATATGCAACTTTTCTATAGTTAGTACTAGCTTAAACATGTAGGATTGCAAAGTATATTTATAACATATTTACAAATTGTTGAGAAAACGGTACATACTGTTTACACACAAACATCAAGCTAGTGTACACTGAGTACCATCAATGACTTGTAGAAAGGTAATTCCACTAATAGGAAGGTTTGAGCCATTTCCAGTGAAAGCTTAGCATATTTGTCAAGAAATGGAATTAAAAAAAAAATTCCAGTGGCCTTTACTCAGTTACTACAGATAGAAAATAATAAAGAATCTCAGTGTAGTTGTGAACTTTATCTTGTTTATATTTCTATTTTCCATCAAACAGGTTCACCATTTTACATTGTATGACACTGAAGCTAGAGGATTTGTACGGCCATTTTGTATGGCGTATGTTACCCCTGATAGAAGGTGAGATATATGTACGATCTTTGATTTGTACGGCCATTTTGTATGGCGTATGTTACCCCAGATAGAAGGTGAGATATATGTACAATCTTTGATTTGTATGACCATTTTGTATGGTGTATGTTACCCCTGATAGAAGGTGAGATATATATATATGTACAATCTTCGATTTGTACGGCCATTTTGTATGGTGTATGTTACCCCAGATAGAAGGTGAGATATATATATATGTACAATGTTTGATTTGTACAGCCATTTTGTATGGCGTATGTTACCCCTGATAGAAGGTGAGATATATGTACAATCTTTGATTTGTACGGCCATTTTGTATGGCGTATGTTACCCCAGATAGAAGGTGAGATATAAATACGATCTTTGATTTGTACGGCCATTTTGTATGGCGTATGTTACCCCAGATAGAAGGTGAGATATATGTACAATCTTTGATTTGTACGGCCATTTTGTATGGCGTATGTTACCCCTGATAGAAGGTGAGATATATGTACAATGTTTGATTTGTACAGCCATTTTGTATGGCGTATGTTACCCCTGATAGGTGGGAGATTATTCTGGGAATGTTTAAAAAGAAAATGTTGGTTGGATAATCCAGGAAAATGTATATAAATTTGATCAGTGATTCTTCATGCATATAATGAAATTTTATATTGTGAAATTTATCTTTATTCTTTTGTAGGAAAATCATGGACAACTTTGAAGAACTTCTGAAGGAATTTCGTAAAGTTTCCAATTATTTCAAGTATGGTAATAGACTTATCTTTGTCAAGGATTTAGAACACACCATTGAAGATTTACAGTATACTAAAGGTAGGAGTTTAAAGACCCAGGATTCAATCCCTTGTTCACCATATTACTATCCTTGGACAGAGCCATAAGGATTATATAGGATCATTCTTTTGTTAAGGACCAATCGCTTTGTAGCTCTGCCAGACATCTTTTTTTCCTCACTTAGAGTTTAATTCTAATCTGACACTGCTCTGTAAACAGAATTTGTGCTTTGGAAATGAAATGAAAAATGGCCTCTAGAGGGCAGTGTGACAAACGTAGCAACTATCATCATGACCAGCATTTACCAACCATACTGCAAATTTATTTTTCTTCGTGGTATCAGGTTTGAAAAGTTTATTGCCTATGAGATTACGTTTTGTTGATTAAGTCTTTGAAATGATGAGATGTGTTTATTATCAGTCCATAGCTGAGTTCCAGAACTGTTAGTATAGTATTCAGTAGAAGTCCTGTCATCATTAATTAGATGTTATCCCCAAATATGTTTCTTTGTTCAGCCAAGGAAAATACGAGTGACCTAAGGGGCCTTTGTCACTACAGGTTGCTAGATGAGTAGGGGTGTTTTTAGGTCATGTGTATTTTCCAGCTGAATGAAGAAAAATATTGGAGAATAACATAATTATACCAGCGTCAGTAATATCAAAGAAAAATATGGGAATGTAATGGCAATTTTGAATGTTTTCACTCCTCTTTCAAACGAAGAAGAATCTGTGATGTAGACATGCATTGTCATGACGTAGACACATGTTGTCATGACGTAGAACAACCAGAGTATATATTTCATATTTTTTGTTCAACTTGTCTCGTGCATGGTATAATACCATGTGATGGTGTTTTTACTGTATGTCTTTACAGAGGTGTTTAATAACTACCATAGAGAGGTTACTAAGACTCCAGAACAAGACAACCCATATAAACATACTGGTAGTGATATATATGAATATTTTATGTATGCTACTGAAGAAACCTTTGATCATCAAATTGAAGAACTGAAAAATATGCTGAATGCTATCAAACCACTTCTGGTAGGTATAAATATTCATTATGAATTCTATCAAAATGTACTAAAGGCAGAATTAGAAATAAGTCTGACTGGACATTTCCTTTTAAGTTGATGGCAGTAATCAATACAAGTGTACTAAAGGCAGAAATAAGTCTGACTGGACTTTACAGTTTAATATTTTGAATGGCACAGTAGGGGAAATGTGTTGGTAAATATGAATCTGTTAATGCTGTAAAGATTGTCACAATTTTTGTAATCACAAATGATCTAGTTTTGATTACCCAGACTCTTGAAGGAGAGCTAGTCTACTGACCCCCTAGTACTGTATAATTTCTCAATTTTCAATATGATAGTTTTTGATTACCCAGACTCTTGAAGAAGAGCTAGTCTACTGACCCCCTAGTACTGTATAATTTCTCAATTTTTAATATGATAGTTTTAATTACCCAGACTCTTGAAGGAGAGCTAGTCTACTGACCCCCTAGTACTGTATAATTTCTCAATTTTCAATATGATAGTTTTGATTACACAGACTCTTGAAGGAGAGCTAGTCTACTGACCCCCTAGTACTGTATAATTTCTCTATTTTCAATATGATAGTTTTGATTACCCAGACTCTTGAAGGAGAGCTAGTCTACTGACCCCCTAGTACTGTATAATTTCTCTATTTTCAATATGATAGTTTTGATTACCCAGACTCTTGAAGGAGAGCTAGTCTACTGACCCCCTAGTACTGTATAATTTCTCTATTTTCAATATGATAGTTTTGATTACCCAGACTCTTGAAGGAGAGCTAGTCTACTGACCCCCTAGTACTGTATAATTTCTCTATTTTCAATATGATAGTTTTGATTACCCAGACTCTTGAAGGAGAGCTAGTCTACTGACCCCCTAGTACTGTATAATTTCTCTATTTTCAATATGATAGTTTTGATTACCCAGACTCTTGAAGGAGAGCTAGTCTACTGACCCCCTAGTACTGTATAATTTCTCTATTTTCATTACAATAGACGAATACAAAGCTGGAAGACAGATTTAAACGTCTAGAGGAGAAGGCCAGGAGAGGCAAACATTATAGCACACCATTTCAATTCAGAAGTACTTTCCATGAAGATGGTTACCATAGCGATAATTCTGAAATACCTGTGACACCCACCAAATCAAGAAGTAAGTAGAAATATCACTGTATTTTATCATTAAAAAATATGGAAGACTGACAACTATGATAAAATATCTGGGTGACAAATCTGATAAAATGTTTGGGTGACAAATCTGATAAAATATCTGGGTGACAACTACGATAAAATATCTGGGTGATAACTCCGTTAAAATATCTGGGTGACAAATCTGATAAAATATCTGGGTGACAACTACGATGAAATATCTGGGTGACAACTACAACTGTACGATAAAATATCTGGGTGACAACTATGATAAAATATCTGGGTGACAACTGCAATAAAATATCTGGGGAACTAGGGTAGATTTAATAAATAAATCAAAATTACCTTACAAATATCTAGAAGACGTCTTCAATTTTTTGAAACCCTAGAGAATCTCACCTCACAAAAATGTGGCTTGAATTATGTATAAAAATAAATAGATAAAATGATAATGATGTATTTCAGATCTAAATCTGATTGAGATATGGCTACTACTTGTCCAGTAATTTTAATTTGTAATTTGAATATTTGTTTATGTGATATCCAACCAGGACGGACTACTCCACCATTTCCACATGAAGATCAGGGTAGTGAGTACAGACCCAAGTTAGTGAAAATAGACACATTCAGGAGATTTGATCAAACACTGAGAACTCTTCATGAACTGTGTTACTGGGGTGCTAAAGAAGGTCTTAATAAATGCAGAAAAATTCACCAGGTAAGGCCTAATAAAAAAAATGCAAAAAGTGCCATCTCAATAAAGCCCTTACAATTACTAACCAGAGTTGTATTATGTAGGTTTAACTTTACCAGCCATCAATCACCACGTTTTAATGTTGGACAATGTAAGAATAGCTCGTTAGGATATGAATATAAAAATAAAACCATTTTCACCTATTTGTGGATTTTTTTGCTAAATACACTATAAAGACTAACACAATATGGAGTACAATTGCTTCATGCCATACTTGTTTAGCATAGTGTACATATACTATTATGAGTAATTTATGCTAGTATACATGTAGTGAAAAACTAAGAGGAAATACAGGAAAAATGACTTTAGAGCTTGGTTTGATTTTACCTACCACTTACCGTACTTGTTAACAAGAAATGCTGACTGGTAGCAAACGCAGATATTAACATGTTTTAGACTTAACTCATACACACCATGTCTACCTAATATTTAATATTTAATATTTAATATTTGCTGTTTTATTTGTAGTGTTACAGTAGAGACCCAATGACAGTCAGTTTTGAGAGCAGAGAGTCTCAGTTGATAGAACCACCCTCCACATTGTTAACTCTAGGAAGGAGTGTAGCTATCAACTTCCTTCATAAAATTGATCTGTAAGCTGACATAATTTGTTTATGTAATATGTGTGTATGTGTGTGTGTGTGTGTGTGTGTGTGTGTGTGTGTGTGTGTCTGTGTGTGTGTGTGTGTCTGTGTGTGTGTCTGTGTCTGTGTGTGTCTGTGTGTGTATGTGTGTGTGTGCACGTGCATGATTGGGTAGGTGGATGGACAGACAGGCAGACAGTTCAGAGGGATGGATAGGTGGCAGGTTGGGAAGAGGAAGAAAAGAATGATTGGATGGATAGTTGCACTTTGGCATTTTGTGACAAGACCTCTTCTTATCAGTGACAGACTATATGTATATAAAAAATGTGCTAAGGCATGTTGCTGATTATACTTTTATAAAATTAATGGTATTTGTAAAATGTTAGTGTAAATATCTTTCTTCTGTAGGAGCAGTGCCATTAACTGTTGGCCATTATATGAGGTGTATAAAACTAAACTACGTAGTGACAGTGTTAGTGGGTATAGTTCACACAGTGACAAACGTTGGCTAACTGAGAATAGGAAAACCAGTGACATTCAGGTGAGATACAACTATGGCAAGTCAACCATCGACTTGCTAACACAGACACAAACTACACAACAACTTTTATTACAACATGTTTAAATATAAGCTAGCAACAGATATTGGATTGGAACAATTACTCACACAGTAGGACAGTGTCTGTGATAGTGAGTGTTTCTCAAGTTACAGGAACTGATTATTGAGTAATTATATCTGCAAAAACCAAGGCTTTGCTAACAGCTACCTGTGTAATCTACTAATGTAACAACTATAATTTTAGTGTGTGTCTATTGTACTTTACCAATAGCTTTATTTCCATGGTAGTATATTTTTCACATTATGTAAAGTTGTAACATGTACTCAAACTATGTCTGAAGGAAGTATGTCTTTGGTCCTACTAAGTACAATGTACTTACTTCTTGTTCCACATCATGATAATTCAGTTTTTGTGTAATTCTATTTTCAGATTGAGAATTTATCGTTATCCAGTCTGGAGACCATAGATTCTTATATATCGTATTCTGATGATGGCGGTGAGAGAATACCTAGATCTAGTTATAATGCAGCATTTGTACTAGGATCAGCATTTGTTTCGCTAGAGTAAGTACAGAATTATAATGTATTTGGAGGTATGTATGTAGATCTAGTTACAATACTACATTTGTACTTGGATCAACATATGTTTCACTAGAGTAAGTACAGAATTATAAGCTATTTGGAGGTGTGTAGACCTAGTTATATAATATAGTTAGTGATTTGCTATATTATGTGAATATGTATGTCTGTACCAATTTTAAGTCTCCATTATGTTTAACATGAAATGTTACCAATTGTAGGTGTGTCTATTCTGTTTAACATGAAATGTTACCATTTGTAGGTGTGTCTATTCTGTTTAACATGAAATGTTACCAATTGTAGGTGTGTCTATTCTGTTTAACATGAAATGTTACCAATTGTAGGTGTGTCTATTATGTTTAACATGAAATGTTACCAATTGTTGGTGTCACCATTATGTTTAACATGAAATGTTACCAATTGTAGGTGTGTCTATTCTGTTTAACATGAAATGTTACCAATTGTAGGTGTGTCTATTATGTTTAACATGAAATGTTACCAATTGTAGGTCTCTATATTATGTTTAACATGAAATGTTGTGACCAAATGTAGGTGTCTCCATTATGTTTAACATGAAATGTTACCAATTTTAGGTGTCTCCATTAAATTATGTTTAACATGAAATGTTGTGACCAATTTTAGGTCTCTATATTATGTTTAGCATGAAATGTTGTAACCAATTGTAGGTCTCTATATTATGTTTAACATGAAATGTTGTGACCAATTGTAGGTCTCTATATTATGTTTAACAAGAAATGTTACCAATTGTAGGTCTCTATATTATGTTTAACATGAAATGTTGTTACCAATTGTAGGTCTCTATATTATGTTTAACATGAAATGTTGTGACCAATTGTAGGTGTGTCTATTATGTTTAACATGAAATGTTGTTACCAATTGTAGGTCTCTATATTATGTTTAACATGAAATGTTGTGACCAATTGTAGGTCTCTATATTATGTTTAACATGAAATGTTGTGACCAATTGTAGGTCTTTATATTATGTTTAACATGAAATGTTGTGACCAATTGTAGGTCTCTATATTATGTTTAACATGAAATGTTACCAATTGTAGGTGTGTCTATTATGTTTAACATGAAATGTTGTGACCAATTGTAGGTCTCTATATTATGTTTAACATGAAATTTTGTGACCAATTTTAGGTCTCTATATTATGTTTAACATGAAATGTTGTTACCAATTGTAGGTCTCTATATTATGTTTAACATGAAATGTTGTGACCAATTGTAGGCCTCTATATTATGTTTAACATGAAATGTTGTAACCAATTGTAGGTCTCTATATTATGTTTAACATGAAATGTTGTGACCAATTGTAGGTCTCTATATTATGTTTAACATGAAATGTTGTGACCAATTTTAGTTTTCTATATTATGTTTAACATGAAATGTTGTTACCAATTGTAGGTCTCTATATTATGTTTAACATGAAATGTTGTGACCAATTGTAGGTCTCTATATTATGTTTAACATGAAATGTTGTTACCAATTGTAGGTCTCTATATTATGTTTAACATGAAATGTTGTGACCAATTGTAGGTCTCTATATTATGTTTAACATGAAATGTTGTGACCAATTGTAGGTCTCTATATTATGTTTAACATGAAATGTTGTTACCAATTGTAGGTCTCTATATTATGATGTAGAAGAGAATCCTTACAGTGATAGTTCTGATAGTGAATATGATGTGATAACCAACTCATCTGGTAGCCATGTAGATGGCTCTTACATCTCACAACAGAATGTCACCGATTCCATGGTTAATTTGCTTGACATTGAAAACTCAGGGTCAATGCCAAAGTCAACAGATGTTCAGTCATTTCTAGCAGCAGGTATGTACTTCCATTACTTTATAGAATAGAAGTAATTTATAAAATTTACTTTTTCTGAATTTTGGTCAAAAATATTGTCTGAAGTGAACTTTTTGCTGAATTTAGATGTTAAAGTCTGAAATACTGTATTTATAATATACTTTTCCTACAACGGAAAAAATCAATTAATTCTGCACAAAGTATATAGTTCAGTCCTTCATAGGTCTGTTTTTGAATTTAATATTCATATTCAGAATTTGTTTGTATTTATTGTCAATATATTTTGTGTAAAATTCAATGATTGTAGCTTGTTAAATGTATACCGACTTCAGAATATGTTGGTGTTTGCTTATTTTCACCAAATTTTATTCATTAATTAGGTTCTGTAGATGACATCCACAACAATAAAGATACTCATACCAGACCAATAGCTTCCAGTAATCACTTCGTTGATGGTGCAGGAGATATCAACTCACATCACTCTGTTGATAGTACAGAAGACTCGCATATTATATTTACTGAGGACCTTGATAGTGATCATAGTCCAGCATCCGGTGCTTCAGCCACAGAGTCATCTCCAGAGGGCGATGTTCACTTGCAGGTGGATGGCCAGCTCCAAAGCAAGAAAGGTGAGCAACAAGAAATAAATGTTAACAAAAGAAATATCTGTGAAAATTAGATGATTATGTCAGCAACAGTGTGACACCTATCACCACTTAATCATGCAACGATGATAATAGTTCTAGTTTGTGTCAGGCTTAGCTAGTCAGGCCTATGTCTGCTATCTTTGTAAAGGTACCTTTAAAATGGGAGTCAACTCTTACACCACCTTCAAGTATGTCTGGATAAATTTTGTGATAGTGTTAGTATTTATTGTGTTTTTACTATTGTTGTTTTCATCATTTCAGCTGCTCTAATGGTGGTTACAGAAGACAGTGCTCCGTTATCTCATGAACAACCCAATGAAAAGTGTCCCAGAATTCCTGTAGGCAGTTGTGCTGATCATATATTTCGGTTCAATCCAAATTTACCAGGTAAGACTCTTATAGATTTGTTATATTTAATGTTTTCCATTGTCAGTATTAATATTTTCTATAGAGGGCAGTGTTTGAATAAAAAGCTCTGTGGATTTAGAATGCAAAGTAGTTGAGACTAGGCTAACTCTAGAGGGCAGTCTGCATGTGTGTGGTTGACATGCAGAGCTTGTTGTACCATGTTTACCATACATGACTCAAGTCAAGGTATTTCAGGCAAGTCATAACAGAAGTAAACCCTTTACACTACCACAATTAAAACCACATCTTTGTACTCAAACTTCGACACATATTGAAACGTCTTTATGAATGGAAAATGAAGCAAAGTGAAAGATAAATAAAGTACATAATGTCATGTAACATTAGATAGTAGTAAAGTTAGAGTCGTTAGTTATATGTTAATAACAGAGGCTACTGGTTCCACTGCGTTTAAGTTGTCACATATTTTATAGGTAATAGTTTGTCAGTGGCCGATTGGTTTAAACCACTTGCCTCTTACCACTGCGGTCGGGGTTTGAAACCCCATTCAGGGTTCGATTAAATTTACCACGCTGTAAGTAAGAAGAGTGTCGTTCAGTTTGACTCTACCAAACAACGTAGGTTTTCCCCGGGTACTTCGGTTTCCTCCTGCATTAACACTAAACCTATGAGGGGTGGCCCTCACTGGACTTCTTGGGAGATAAGTGTTTACATATATGTACTTATAAAGAAATACCAGTATAAATAAAGATTATTATTATTATTATTATTATTTGTCTATAGCTGGTTTTCACTGTCTAAAGACATTAAATACTGCATAGTTACTGTATGTGTGTCAGAATTACATGTACACAGTATAGGATAGGTACAATGTATATGCTAGGTATAAGTCAAGACTAGTTAGGTGGTAAAGGTATAGCGTCTGTGATTAATATGATATTGCATACATTTATAATACATCAACCTCCAGAGATTAAATGACAAGAAAATTAATATCGACATATTAGTATTAGGTCAACCATGACTGAAAACTTATAAATTAGAACAATTAATTCTAACATCTGAAAATGAGAATGAAATATACTTGTATATAAGCATGTTTTGAGAAATTTTGAGAATTTTCATTATGAGAAAAATGTCATCTTTTGACCAGATTTGTGAGATATAGTACTGTGCTGTCGTTTGTAAGAATTAAGACAGCTCTAGGTCCTCTATGATTAGTACCCTCTGTCATTCATTTGCATATATAAAGCTCAATAAAATGTGTCATCACGGAATGCTTATAGAACTGAAGGTGTTTATTATCTGTACAAACTACCCTTTTGTGTTACATTGTCAACCACACAATGAATTAAGATGATAAACATCACAAGAGCATATACTGACCAGAATACAAGATATAGGTGTACTTTGATTAGGTCAGAAAATCTGGAACGAAATTAATCGAACAGAAACCCTGTAAATGTTGCTGCTGTATGCCCTTAGAGTAGTGAAGGGACTAGAGTATTGAATAATGTAGGGTATGACATGGCTATGTGTAGTTCACCTCATGTCATTAAATTCTGTGATATTGAGAACAGGTATAGGGTGTATTCTGTGTCTGCTTCGTTGCTTTCTAGTTACCAGGTAATTAATACAGAATATGTGATTTCGACTTATTTTGTCTCGCTGTTTCTAATACAACTAATGAAGGGCAAACGCTCAAATATTCAAACTTGTACTCTCTGTAGGACATTTCATCTACTCTTGTACCACCTAGGTGCATTGTAAACATAATGACTTTTTGATTTCTTGGTCAACCATAACTTCTGCTTCATGTACTACACATGCATTACTACAGGCATGCATAAGAATAAGTCTACCTTCTTGTTCTATTTTGACTCCCTAGCACGAACTTAAAATGTTATTGCAGGTACTGAGAATATTGGTCAACAATTTACAGTAACACACAATACATAACACCATATTTGTCAATAATGCCATTTTTGGTGAATAATTTACAATACCATATTTGGTCCATAATGCCATATTTGGTGAATAATTTACAGTAATACATAATACCATATTTGGTCCATAATGCCATATTTGGTGAATAATTTACAGTAATACATAATACCATATTTGGTCAATGCCATGTTTGGTCAATAATTTACAGTAATACATAATACCATATTTGGTCAATAATGCCATATTTGGTCAATAATTTGCAGTAATACATAAATAGTTGGTCAATAATGGAATCATACAGTGATTCATCAGCTAATGTTACTTCAACACTTTTCATGGTGTGAAATATTGTATTTGTGGAAAATCACAATGAAATGATTCACATTATTCAATAGGTAGTGTAAATGTACAGTTGTAATGTCTTAGGCATGTTACATATGGACTGTAGGGCAAGCTGCATATGTACATATATTCCAGGTGGTGTCTTTTGGAGCCTTTGGCTTGAATTTTCTGTACTGAAAAATGACTGGAAGATGTTGGCAGATAGTTTGATGTGACTGCTTGTAAGTTACAAACATGTATAAGTGACTGACATTTTAACAACAGTATACACATCATGAAAAATGTATTAACAGTATTTAATATCTCCCATAAAATCACCTACAAAGCTTTATTCAAATGAAATAAAAATCATGTACATTACTTGTCATTTCATTGATTTGAAAGCAATTTTTCTTCAGATAATAAATAGCCTTAGCTAAATTCTTCTTGACAAAGCAGAAAATTTGTATGATGTCCACTTTTGTTGTAGATGTTAAATATTGTGAGGTTGAGATTTCACGGTGAAAAATGATGTCTGAACCAAATATTTCCATTATGTTTATGCTGCTATGTGGTGTGTATATCTAACAAACCATAATAATAATTTTACCCACAGGTGCAATACCCCCCCCCCCCCCCCCCCCAATAAAAAATACTCCAATTAAAGCTATCTCAACTTTTACATATTCCTTTGGCATGTAATATCTCTTTTGTGTCAAAGCATGTCAAAGGATTCACACCCTATACGTACTAGGTGCTGTAAATATATCTGCATTCAGTAGTTGTAGCACCCACCGTTAGGCATGTTGTATACTGTACATGTAATGATGTAGTCCAAGGATGCTACATTTTCCAGGTTGGTTATATTTTTTTTTAGAGATTTTGGTGTAAATTGTTAATATTAAATTATAAGTAGTCAGGAGCAGTCTGGGTGTAGTTTACATGATTGATAACACATGACTTGCATTACAAGGAGTAACACTGAAGTAAAGCACTTTCTCCTATGTGCTAAACTTGTTTATAGCATGCATCCATATCAAGTGTAAAAGTATACTGTTTCAGTTGGTTTATTTACAAGCCTAGCATGTGGCCTTTCTAACATGGCCAATTAGCAAATGAAACAGTATACTTTTACACTTGATATGGATGCTATAAATGATTGTGGTACATACAGAAAACAATTTACTTTGATGTTATGGGTTGTACTTGATATGGATGCTATAAACAACTGTAGTACATACAGATGACACATTACTTTCATGTTATGGGTTGGACGTGATATGGATGCTATAAACAACTGTAGTACATACAGAAGACACTTTACTTTGATGTTATGGGTTGTACTTGATATGGATGCTATAAACGATTGTGGTACATGTACATACAGAAAACACTTTACTTTGGTGTTATGGGTTGTACTTGATATGGATGCTATAAACATTTGTAGTACATACAGAAAATGCTTTGTTGTTATGGGTTGTATATGATAGCATAAATATGATAAAAATGATATTGAATCTGAACCAATTTTTGTCATGTGATGTGTGCAGCAATATACAAAAGTTTACCCACAGGCTGAGTCACGCTTACGAATTTTCCCGGAACACAATTAAAAACTTTCCCATGGTATATTGTGACATCCCTGTTGTTAAAACTCATGTTGGGAAGATTTAAAGGCACAATGAATATAGTTGTAGTCACTGTTAGGCATGCTATATGTATGTAGGCAGTAGTATAAGGTATACATAATCCAGGTTTGTTTGTTTTGAAGCCCTTGGCTTGAAATTAGAACTGCAGCATTTCGGTGGATAGTTTTATTACATAACACATCACATACAAAGACTTGCCTTCACAAGAACAATATAAATGTGATGGACTTTACAACTTTACAACACTTCCCATGGCATGTAATATCTTACTTGTGAAATATCATGTTTAAAAGATTCACATCATAATGCAATGGATTTTATTAGGTCAAGTGTTCTACTTTTTATAAATTCTGTATATTGACTTGCATCACTTCCTGTCAGAGAGACTTGAATAATCTCTAAATCTATGTCATATATTTGTCCCATGCATAACAAATCTCTCTGTCGTGAAAAAGTCCAAACAAGTGGAATGAAAATAACACAGTCTTTGATTGAGCAGGATGTTGTGCTGAACCCATTGGGAATAGGGTTAACTTTCCCTATGTGTACACATGGCAAAAAAACATCAAATATGATATTAGAATTAGTTCAAGGGTGAAAAATACAGAATTTTTGTGTGTTACAGGTGTTTTTTATACATTGCAATATAGATATACATATGATTTTTTTGCTGAATATATAGTGAGAGTCAATCAAGGTCACAATTACAACATCCAATTCTGATTCAGAAGTGGCAGATAACTACAATTTGGGAATTACATCTGATGTGTTTAACACATTGAAAAAAAGACAACACCATTTTTTTCCTGAAGTATAGTTTAAAAGTTGTGAAAACACACCAAATATGACATCTTTGCAAAAATTAGGTTGTTTGGATGAACACTGAAATTGAGTGTAGTATGCCTGTGGAAATGTTGAAGTGCTGTACCATTACTGTACTATACATGTTGTGCATTTTGATTGTCATCTCAGATGGGCAGGATGAAACTGTTCCTGACCAATGTATTTCTAACAGATGACTAATTCTTATAAACTATGATGCATTTGCCAAGTTCATTACTGTAAATATTATTATCATATTCCTTTATATAATATTAAAACTTTCTGTTGAAATGATATTTTCATTTGCATATAGGAGACATATTACATGTATGTTGTTAAACTTCTCCACATACCGGTACATAATTTACAGTGAACATGTTGTAAACCTAGAAACAATTGTAACATTTTCCTGTTTTCAACTACAAAATGTAGAATGATGTAGTTCCTAGAGATTAATTTTGGGGCATTGCTAAGTCTGGCACATTGTGTTACTTTATAAAAGACATTTTAGTCACTACTTTTGACTTTTCTTGTTTTTGTCCCTCGATGAAATAAACACAATTTTGTCTCATATGAACATTTCGTGGTTTACACATAAGAACAGAATTAAAGTAGGGAATTTATTTTGAAATATTTATACAATTCACACATTTTATTTAAAAGTGGCCGTACATGTATGGATGACAAGTTGGAATTTATTATGGATTTTTATTCACATATACCAAGTCAATGTTTGTAATTCAATAAATTGCAAAACAGATAGGAAGTGTCTGTAAAGTAATAACAAACATTTTACATGGTTTTTAGAAATATTTTTGATAATTTGCTGAGTTGCAAACAAGGACTTAGTACAAATGTATATTTTGTTTCACATTTGGTTTTTTCAAGTGGAAAAACATAATAAAGTTGTTTTATGAATTAAAAAATCCAAAACAAATCTCAAATTTGTAATCCATATGGTCACTTACCAATCATCTGATTATTTGATGAATAATTTAGTGTAAACTTGATAACTTTGGATAAATTTGTACTTGTTCTTAAGTTATGCTTTCTGACTGAGCTGAATGACTGGTCATATGGTTTTAGTTTGACATTCATATATGTATGTCTGCCTTTGTACTTTAAAAAATGTCAATATCCATTGGCTATTTAGAATTATAATCAGTGGCACCATTTTGAAATGATGTGTAAGGTTTTCTGTTGAATAATACCCATTGGGTATTTTCAGGGTTGTAAGGCATGGATATAGTGTAGGTAGGATACATTGTTGAAGTATTAGCAAGTAGAGAAATAATCATAAATAATACATTGTACTGGTGATATTTATAACTGAGATTGAAATATTGTTATCTACAATAAAATGTGTTTTGAAAGAGAAATGAATTCTTTAGTTAATATGCCGTGAAACTGGAAATTAGAGATGTACAGTACATGTATGTATATTTGAATTACATTCCCAAAGCTGTATTGTGTTTGTTCATAAATGTTCCCATTGAGTGTAAGATTTGTATGTGTGATTCGATATGTATGTTTGATGCACATTTCCCTTGTTCATTTTTATAGGTTCATGGACAACATGGATAGCTTTGTGGCAGAATTAAATGGTTTCTTTGCATTCAGTTCTCTCTGTAACTGTCACAATGACATAACTACTGTCTATCTTGAAATTTTCGCTAAAGTCTTATTTTTTGCATATTTCGCTAGAAAGCAAAAATGCAAAATTAAATAGTGACTAAAATGCCCTCTTGTACTTATAAACAATGTACCAGTCTGGTAATTAGTAAAAAATAATTTGAGAACTAGCTGAAGACTGTAAAATTGCTAAATTTTCTAGTAATGGTAGTGAAAATATCTACAGTATGACTTGAATGTCAGTAATCTTTGATCTCTAGAATATTAGAATTTTGCCTCACTACTTACTATCTTACTGGTATCACTTGAGATTGTGAAATACTATCTGAGATATAACAGTAGCTTAGCAGAATTCTAGTCAAACTTCTAGTCACTGGTAACCCTCATTTAACTGGAATCTATTGCTGTTTTTACAGGTGCAGGTGTGTTGAAGTTTGTTCATCACTATGTGTATGCAGCCCATATTATCTATGCATTGCTGTCAGGTAGACCTGTAGTTGTACTTGGAAGTGCCAAATATGAAAAGTAAGACAGTTACTTTGATTTGAACTTTCTTGTATAACTCCTTGTAAAACCATACCATGAAATATCAGTGATAACTGGACAACAAACCATACCATGAAATATCAGTGATAACTGGACAACAAACCATACCATGAAATATTAGTGATAACTGGACAACATATTCTTCACAGTTCCAAGAATCAAGAGGACAGTAAAATACAGTTTCTTTGAAATAGTAAATTAGAAAGAAATGGGATATTTCAATTCATTTATTATGAACCTTGTTCAAGAAATGATTTGATTATTCAGTGTTATGTCTTTCTCCTGAAACTGGCAGAATTATATGTCCGTAAACTAATGGTAGTGGTATTGTTGTTGTTCCCTGTTCATGGTGGGTCTTCTCAGTTGTTTTACATCAAGTAAACACTACATTGTAATGGTCTTTCTACAATGTTTCACCAGAGGGTTCAGTGGGTACCAATTTCTGTAATTGTCAGTTAATAACCAAGAACAGAGAGTTGTTGGTCATTATTCCAAGTGTCATTTGTGCTAAATGTCAAAGCCTACAGTTCTAGTCTGTCATATATCTAGTGACAAAATAATAGTCTCAATAATTAGATGGTTCTTTTAGATTACATGGCTATTGATGTGATAGGAAGGACTTCCAACTCTCCTGACATATTCCGGTACTTGATTTTTTAAAGTCCCATTTCTGCAATATATTGTGATAGCCTCTGTCTCTCTCTCTCTCCCTCCCTCTCTCCCTCCCACTCAAGCGATTAAGAAAGCAAATGATTTTGTTTAACAAGAGTAAAGACACTGTCAAACAACTACTCTATTGCAAGGCCCTTATGATGTCAAAAGCATTCAAAGGAAAAAAAACTTGTAATACATACATAGACACAAGACAAGTTCATGTATTGTTATTATAAAGTAACTTTACACACATAGCCACAACACAAGTTCAGGTAGTGTACTTTTAATACTTTAAAAATGATAACATTCTGTCACTCAGTGTTATTCATATTGATGAAATTTAAAGTTTGTAGGCCTGTATATATTATCTGTCTTGATGGAATTTAAAGTTTGTAAGCCTATTTGTATATATGTACCTGGGGCCAGCTGACCTCAACTGTCTTACCTGATTTTATCTTCTTAATTACTTTTAGAGAAGTACGGTCTTTGATAACAACTCTCTGGCTGTTTGTTCCAGGACACTCTAGGTAAGTCTTACGTCTGTAGAGCTTACAAGTAAAGTGTGACAGTACATGTCATTATGATTGAAGTACATGTGACAGTCACCAATTTGTTTGCACTTTTTGTGAGGACTGTGTGAGCTTACATGTGACAGTCACCACCAATTTGTTTGCACTTTTTGTGAGGACTGTGTGAGCTTACATGTGACAGTCACCACCAATCTGTTTGCACTTTTTGTGAGGACTGTGTGAGCTTACATGTGACAGTCACCACCAATTTGTTTGCACTTTTTGTGAGGACTGTGTGAGCTTACATGTGACAGTCACCACCAATTTGTTTGCACTTTTTGTGAGGACAGTGTGATGTATACAATTGGATGTATGATAATTTAGGAAATATGTAACTATTTGAAGGTCAGAAAAATAAAAGACATTGATCGTACCGTATCACCGTGACATATATCAAAAACTGTATTGCATATCAAATGGATGATCACTGGGTATGTTACTCTTTCTACATTTCTAAACAGTCATATTTTATTGTCCTACACTAAATTTATGATTTTAGAAAACTTGATTCAATAAATTATGTTCATATGCCCCATGTCATATCTCAGCTTTGTAATGTGGTTGACAGATTGATTCTCTATACATTATACAAGTTATGATGTTTAATGTAAATTGACAGGTGGTGGATTTTTATGACATTGACAAACACGTACATGATTTTGATCAAATTTATTAAAGTTGCAAACCTAGGTGACACCCAACCCACCCATCATGTACCATCATTGAGCCAATTCTAAATGAAATGACCCTAACTATGTCAGAGATAAGGCTTGATACACATGCATAGTCAGACAGATAGACAGACAGACAGACAGACAGACGGACGGATGGACGGACGGACGGACGGATGGATGGATGTAGGGATGCATGGAATTATTATTATTCACTTTATTTTTAGTCAGAATAGTTTTAGCCAAAAGTACAATCTTATTCAAAAGTAAAAGTGTACAACATCAAAAGACATAAGAAATGGTAGGATAAAGTACAATAAGATGTACAAAACAAAAAAAAGAGAATACATTAGACAATGTGAAAGGGAACAGTTACTTTAAAATATAATGTAATAATAATTTATTTCGAGTACCAGCTCATACAGCAGGGTAAATATGGATATCTTCTCAGGAAGTAGTTTAAAAACTCATCTTGTGACCAACCAAGAATAATTTCTCTTTAAAAATGACCACAGTAAGAAAATTATTACATTGGTGTACCTTAAATTCAGATTGAGTTGTTTAAGAAGACAATTTTAATTATTGTTTTTTTTTATGTCTTCCTACAATGTTATCATTCTGAAAGATGTGTACTGAGAAAAATATTTAAAACAGCTAACACTTATGCCACCCAGTTTATCACTGAATTATTAAGTTGTCTTAATTTAGTTTAGAGCCTATAAGCTGGTCCACAAAACAAATTAAATTAAAATAGTGTCAATCCATGTCCTTATGGCTGTAGTGAGAAGTCAGTGTTCGTAGAATATTTCCAGTATTCCCAGAGAGAGTCCAGATTGTTCTTAAAACAGTTAAGTGAATTTGATGTGACAAGCGAAGCAGGCAAACTATTCCATGTGTTGATGATTTTATACCAGTTGGCATCCAGACTAGTTTCCTATAAGAATTGAGAGTAATCTATGGTGTACACATTTGTACAATTGTTATTACTTGTTCCTTTAAATACATCTTTCCTTTTAATATTGACAATATGATGTTTGAGATTCAGAAGGCAAACAGTAGACTTGGCAATTTGAATAGTGAGCATGGCTAATTGAGTCAACTCACCTGCAGACATAGATACTGATTGCGTAGTATTACACAAAGTACAGTATCTCATTTATCAGTCTAATGGTGGCTGTGACTTAACTTGCATATCAAATAACGTATACAAAAATAGTTGGCTCCTGGCAGGGTTTCTTTTAATTTAAACTTGATGATAGTATGAGGATAGTATCGATTAAAACTTTTGTTCTAAACACAAACTTGAAATTGTACCTGAAGTGTGCAGATGGAAATTTCAGCTGTAATTTTCAAATTTGTGTTTGGAACAAAAGTGTACTTCAATACTGTGTAATGTACTAATTACTATGCATGGTTTCAAATCAGTGCAGTGTTAATAGTCAAAGCATTGATTCCAAAACAGCTCTTTTGCAGTGTTAATACATGTAATCATCAAATCCCTGATTGACAATCACTTTAAGTTTGGCCACCTAGTGTGTTACTAATAGTTCACATGTAAAATGAAATAGCATGAAACTAAGTACCTATTACAAGGATGTGATTTCCTTGTATGTTTCACCCCAGTGATCAATTGTGCTTTTCAAAGTAGCTTTATGAGAGCTGTTTTATGGGAAAAAGTGTATTGCCATTAAAGTGTTTAGTGTGTATGATATGCATTTCACAATCTATGTTATTAAAGAAAAAGTGAAACTGACATCTGCGTGAGAAAAGCTCTTAAACATCAAATGTAAGGAAAAACAGAGTTACACTGACATTTGTGTGATAAAACAGTAAAAAACATCAAATATGAGGAAATACAGAATAATACTGACAGCTGATATTGGTCACTGTGTGATAAAAATAGTTAAAACAGTTACACTAACATCTTACTGTGAGCAATTGTGTGATACAAAACAGTTCAAAACATCAAAAGTATTAAGGAAAACATGCAAGAGTTGTTTTTCACCTTGTAAAACTTCTGCCCTGTGGTTAGCTATGGATAGATATACACATTCTCCTCTTTATGGTATCATCTGAGATACACCATAGTTTGTTGTGTAAGTGGAAAAACATACTCTGTCTTGTGAGCATTTCAAAAGTGAAATAACTTGAACTGATTATTTCTGGTTGTGATTCCTTAGACTGCAGTGAGTCTAAAGTTTGATCACACACACACAGACAATATGCAATTCAACAGATTTTGGGATGGAAACATTAAATCACTATTTTTCAGTATTTTTATACATAGCTCAATATCAGATTCAGACTTGTTCACTTTATTTATCATTCATTTATTGTCTAATGACTCAATAACATGGGAAAAAAAATATAGCATACACACTAAGGCTTCATTTATATGGCGAAGGTTTTCAAATAAAAACGTTCATATCATTTTTATTTTTATGCATTTTTATGTGTTACAAGATAGGCTGTAAAGTGTTCTTGACCATCTACACAAAAATGGAATAATTTAAAAATGATGCTGTTGCACATGAGCAAACATAATATACCGTAGTTTAGGTGCAGTGTGTATGTATTACATTAATGGGTAATCCCAGAGGTTAAATTTGTGTGTTTTTGAATAGTAGTGTTTCAGTTGTTTACATGATGCCGTTTTTCAAATCTTTCCAAATTTCGACCATTTACATGAACAGCATTTTTGAATGAAAGATATCATTTTCAAAGTGATCCACTTTCAGCAGCGTTTTCAAATCGTTGCATTTGCATGTGCATTTTTGTCATCTCTGTGTAGAGGTTAGACGTACACAGAGCAAGATAGTTGCTTTTTTAATTTGAAAACAGCATGGTGTTAAAATGGGACCTAGGAGACAGATTTTGAACAAATACATAGAAGGCTAAAAGTTACAAGTCATTGATTTAATCTTCTGATGGCTGGCAGTACGAAGCTCTTGCTGTACTGACACT
Organism: Glandiceps talaboti; assembly: GCF_964340395.1. Classification (NCBI taxonomy): domain Eukaryota; kingdom Metazoa; phylum Hemichordata; class Enteropneusta; family Spengelidae; genus Glandiceps; species Glandiceps talaboti. The sequence goes on along the minus strand of NC_135551.1, from coordinate 28,587,470 downwards.
CGAGGCATTTGGTGTACTGTACTTTCATTTCCAAGATGGAATCATTTCAAAATAGGGGTGGCAGCAACTCTGTATGTGCGTTGCATAATAGTATTGCATAATTGATGAAGTATGACAGAGTTGGAGTAGGCTTTGCAATTATTTTTTCAGCTGTGTGTGTTATTTTCAAGTGTTTGTTTAGGTTTAGAAGAAGAAAATATTAAACAGATGTTACAATAAGTCGTGTGGTTTCACTATACTGCAGTAAAGAAATTCAGCAATTGATTCAATCAATATTGAATGAATGCACTTTGAAACGCATCTATAACCTGTGACATTTCTTTTTAAACAGCTGTTGTACATGTATGTTGAAAGTTTGTTATCGATGCTAAGTTTGGGACACAGTTTCCAAAAATCATGTCACTAATCACATTGCTAATAGGTTTGATAGATTTGTACTGAACCATTGGATTTCATAACCTTTGATGAGATTCTTTTGTAGGTCATAGGTCAGATAAGACAACATTACACAATATAACTATTTAAGTAAAGCAGACGAGTATAAAGTTGGCGTCAGATTCAGATTCAGCTAGCATCATATTGAGCGTCAGATTCAGCGTCAGATAGCCTCAGATAGCCTCAGATCCGAAGACACCCGACGGACTCAATCAAAAACTGAAATAATACTGTTGAGACTACAGGGAAAGATTCTGCTTCACAACCTTTTGATGGAAGATGGAATGTCTCTGCTTGCACAATTTTTAAATTTTAAATTCAAATTTTTAAAAATGACAACATATTACATACGTAAGCTTAGCTTTTACTCCCGGCTTTTACTGACACCATGTAAATTATTGGCAAAATGTATCAACCAACGAACATACAGTGGCCGAACTTGGGGCTATCAATGTCTCGGTTGCAAGTATTTCAACTCTATTTCACATATTTTTCCCAAATAAAAATTGTGCAAGCAGAGACATTCCAACTTCCATCAAAAGGCTGTGAAGCGGAATCTTTCCCTGTAGTCTCAACAGTATTATTTCTGGTATGATTGAGTCGTGGGGTGTCTTCGGATCTGAGGCTATCTGAGGCTATCTGACGCTGAATCTGACACTCAATATGATGCTAGCTGAATCTGAATCTGAATCTGATGCCAACTTTATACTCGTTTAAAGCAGTCCTTCATTCAATAGATCTTGATACATATGACACAAATATTTGCACATGAAAAGAGTGCAACATGGAGAAACAAATTTACCACTAATCACAAAATATGACTGATATGAAATCTAGTTCCATAGAGAGTCTCTAGAAATAGCATGATTTATTGTTTTTCATTCCAGTACCATAAAGATAACCATCCATGTTTTATGTTCAGAGATAAATTGATCCCATAGATATTTTTTCCATTCTAGATATGCTTGAAAAGTCTAATGGATGACAAGTGTGACCCAATATCACACGTTATTGATCTGCAGGTTGAATTCTACATTTGTATTTAACATGTTTGTCATGATTTAGAGGTTTTAAAATGTCATCTTCATCTGATAACATATTTGATTTATGATGTGAAACAAATCATCGCACACCTGCAAGTGTTGAATACTAAGTACATACACTAGCCAGGGACCATTTTTAGTGTATGTAAGACATCTTATACCATGCATGAGCCAAATTGAACCAAAAATATGGAATATATACTCTGGTCGTTCTACGTCACGACAACATATGTCTATATCACGACAACATGTGACTACATCACTGTTTCTGCTAAGTTCATAATATGAGTCAAAATGTTCAAAATTGCCATGACATTCCCTGATTTTTCTTTGATATTACTGACGCTGGTATAATTATATCATTCTCCAATATTGTTCTTCATTCAGTTGGAAAATACTTGTGACCTAAGGGTTGTCACTACACATCTAGCAACTTGTAGTGACAAAGGCCCCTTAGGTTACTCGTATTTCCCTTGGCTGAACGAAGAAAAATATTGGGAAATAACATCTAATTAGTTCCTCTGTAAGTCTGGCAATATGTATACAATTGTATAGAATACCAGCCTTAAAATTAGCTTGTCTACTGGCTGATTCTTTGACTCGCTACACTCATTCTACATCGACATAACAGATATGGCCTTTGGGAATATGCCTTAATTATCAAAGTAACGGGTACCATTACAGGTGTGATGTTGAGAGAGTGTAGTAGAATCACACATTCAGCCAGTAGACAGGCTACCTTGATGTGCATGTGTATATTTTAATTGGATAAAATGACTTTTAAAATAAACTTTGTGCTGTGTATCCGTGTTTAAAATTGTAGACTTTATCACCAAAGGCATTATTGGTACTTTATTTTTAAACCCAGTAGATGAGAAAGCAAGCCTGACAGACAACACTCATTTATTATTGGGTTCATACCATAGATATTTGGCATACGACCATTTTTCAGGGGGTTAGCTGTAGTGTGAATTAATTAGTTGGTAAAACTCTAGTCAGAGATTTTGTCCCATCAGTGCAATAAGGTCATATCTGCTATTATATTGTTTAGCTGATACAACCTAATAGCACTGATGAAATGATCTGTTGATGTGTACTGGAGATTTTGTACGTTACTGCACTAGTAACCTGTGTATCTCCTTCACAATTAGTGTTATGTTATCAAATGTTATGCTGCCATAGGTTACTAATATAACACTTTTGACCATATTTTCACAATATTTAATTTAAGATAACATTATGGATAGATTGTGATAGTAGATATTATGATACTTCAACAGTCAATGGCATGAATGATAACATTATTAATATCTGCTATGGCATTGAGCCATTATATTTGATGTGACAGGCAAGTGTTTTAATACCCTGACCTAATATTGATAATTTGATAAGATGGTTGTAGGATTGCTTATTCAGTCAGCTTGCAAATTAAGACTGTGGGTTTTTGAAAATTTGATGATACCCAAAATTCTATTAAAATGACTTGTTTGTATAATATATATATTTTTTAAATCTCTACCAGTTTCTCATTTTTAACCAAGTTATTCAACATTTCTTGTACCCATGATTTAAACAAGTACTATGTTGTTGCAACTCATAGAAAGGTATAATATGACTTTTTGTATATAAAATCCATTAACTCTAATGAAGAAAGTGTATGAAACCTTTCAGGTGTAATAACCTAACCGTTATTACATATTTATCAGCGATTACTTGCACCATTGCACACATACGGTATATTAGTGGTACTTGCACTGCAATGCAATGCTGAAACATTATTACAAACTTGATTGCAAATGGTATGCAAATGAGGGTACAGTTGTTCATTGTACATAAAAGCTTGTGATCACACAGTATGATTTTTATGGAAATCTGCTGTTATGGATAAACATAGTAACAAAACCCCATTTCGTGTGAGTTCCAGTGTGGGTACCTGTTGATATTTTCACTCATGCTTGCAGTGTTTTCTTCTGCACTTTCACTCACTATGCTCTAGAAAGTATGACCACAGAGAACACTGCAAGCATTTGCTCAAATACCCTTAGTTAGTATGCTACACTTGCACTCACGTTTCACAGGGTTCTGTCATGTTACATCTTGGAAGTTTTCTAGAAAGGGAAGTTTACATTTCTGAGATGCCTTTTATACCAGGAAATCAAATTAGTCCAAGTGGACTATAATTTACAGAGGTGTTAATTTTGCAACACATTTTTTTTTTATTATGTCATTTAATGTAATAAATTATTTTATAGCCTTGCCTTACATCTTACTAGGATTTGATAATCAGTTACTATGGTTACCAAATTTTATCAATTAGCTAGATTTACACTCTTAATGCATTTCACACCATTCGACCAGATATATAACATTGATTAAGTAGATGCATTGTAGATTAGAGTTGGACCATTGGTTGTGTCCTTGAGTTTTGTTTATGATGTTGACAAGACTAGATGAGAATAATCATAGCTAAATGAAAACATGTGAGTGTTAAATAATATTAATACTAATATATAGTTTATATGTAAATTGTTAGACTATTAATCCAAATTCATATCCATATTCATATTCAGTACATATTTAGCAATTTGCTATTATGGTCAACACTGTAAAGCACCATCATAGTACATGTATTCCATACTGCTTAAAGTAGAAGGAAACTGGATTACCCAGGGAACACCTGCATTGTTCATTAGGGTCAGACTAATCATCACCCAGGTGACTCCTTAAATACTGACCAGTGGTTGATTTAATCAAACCATGCAGTCAGCCTTGACAGGATTGAACCCAATCTGATTGAAATCTGAAGTACGAAGTAGGAATAGACAGGATTGCTTTATTTACCTCTGCATGTGTTCCTTCCAATTTTGTCATTTGTTTTCGATTTTGTTGTTGTCTGGGAGTTAGCATCCCTTCTCACATCTGACCCTGTACCATGACAGTTATCAGTAAATCTTGCGCTTTCAGTGTAAATGAATCAACAAACTTTATTCATGACTATGGGGGCCTACCATGAGCATACACATAAAGTGCAGCTCACATAAAACATCACCTGAGTGTGCACATCACAAAAAGATCATTCTTGCACAATTGGGGTGCTAACTATGCATTGATGCACTGTTGTTGTTGCATCATCAAAGCATCTGCATGGAACAATGCTTGCATCTCTGACATAAAATAAACAGCACTTTATGCTCACATGCTTTGTGACTTAGTAATAATCATGTACTCTGCTATCTAGATGCGAATAGAGGCAATGTTTATAATGAGGTACTGATGCATTGTTAACTTGATGCACCATTAATGAGATTCTCTGTGGACACCTCAAAGGTGCAAATTGAATGCTGTTTACATACACTAATCCCCGAGAGCATTGTTCATGAACTTATCCAGCATGATGCTTTAAAGATGCAAGCATAGTTCTTGCACAATATCCCATTATGCTTGATCTGTACTGTATGTAACATGTGTATCCCCAAAGTAGATGAAGTCAGTGAAGTATAATAAATTAGTTACCAACTGTTTCTGTTTGTGAATCGGGTCTTAGCCATCGTTTGAGAGCAAGTGCACAGCTAGTCAAGTATTCAATATATCGATGGTCCCTGTATTTCATCATATTAATCAAACATCCAATGTGACTCAATTAACTGAATCACTATGTAGGTTGTATGTTTGATTAGGACTAACGTTAGTGTGAAGTTACAGCATACCAATCCTGTGATTACACAATATGTACATGTATGTATGATACTAAGCCATAGGAAATTCAGGAATATTTTGATGAAAACGTATATACGTTTATCAGTTTTTAATTTGTATGGGTTTACAGACTGAGATCATGACCAGTGAATACTTGCTTGCAGTAAAGTATGTATATAGAATGTAGTGGAAGGGTTATTATTTGTCTTATAGGTATGTTTATAAAATTGCATTCCTGTAGGGTCACACAAGAGAGAACATCTATAATTTTGTTTTTAAATTCATTTTACATTGCAATGAATCAGGTATGAGATATTGTCTGAATACTAATGCTTAGTTAATATCCAGGCTCTAATACCAGACAGAAAGTCACAGAAAGTCCAAATGCTGAGGTTACAAACAAAACAGTGAATAACTATTTCTATCTGGTACTTTTAAAGTCTGAAAGTGTCCAGAAGGCAAGCTGGCATCCTTTTATGTTTTTGAGGAAGTTCATCAAATAAAGGTGATGTTTTTCAATTTATTTAATACATCTCTATATAAATCCAGTAATTTCCCAAGAGATTGACTTTCATTTGTAATCCTATAAATGTTTCACTTGTTGCGTTAGGTAAGCCTTAAAGTAGAAAAGAAGCTCATAAAATTGTTATTTACAGTTTTGGCAAGTGAAAACCCACAGTTAATGTTGCATAGTAAAGCTTATAATCAGCTGAGCTGAGAACATAAATCCACAATTTATAGGCCTTCAGCAATAATTGAAACCCCATCACAGAAGTAATTGAAATTTGAACTTCTTCCATTATGGACATCTACAATTCTCTTCACCGTCTTGGTTTATTTTCCCTGATTTCTATTTAAGACCAGGTGAAACAGATTGAAGACATATGGAGATTGATATAACTTTGCCTGTTATGGTTAGATGATAGGCAGAACAAATATTCAAATTCATCTGCAAGGAATATTTTCTCTTTATTTTGTAGGAAATGTATGCATACTAATAAGCATAATTTGCATATTGATAAATTAAGTTTGACAGTATGAAGCAGCTGACTTTAGAGAGAGACTCTTCAGTGTCTGATTGCAGTAACTTTTAAACACCTGTTATGGTTAAATAATTAATAATTTCTATAGGCAGAACAAGTATGCAAATTTCACTACAATAAACGTTTGCTCTTAATATTTTCGAAAATATGTGATTAATAATATAATATTAATAAGCTTAATTTGCATATTGATGTATGTTTTATCACTGTGAGCAGAAGAAGGGTGAGGACTGAAGTAACTTCTACGTACTTAAATACCTGTTTGACCAAACAGTTTTCAAATCTCAGTACCCGGTATATTATATTTGTATGTGTGTCCAGTTGTATTTAGCAACATATTCAGTCCATTGCTGACTTTTTGTAAACTTTAACTTGGCATGTTCAGTTTGATGTTTGTTCAGTATATGCTTATATGCAGCTTGCTAATAAAAAAATAGTGTTGTAAATGAAACAAACTCTACGTGCTATTGTTCTGAGCTTGTAAAAATGCTTTATTTGACAATTTTTCTCTGTCTTTATAAGAATGGAGACAACATGAAATCATTCAACATAAGCAAAAGCATTGATATCAGAAAATCACCAAAAAAATAACTACAAAAAGGTGATCCACATTGTTAAGTGATTTTATGTAGGCAGAGCAAACATGCAATGTCAGCTGTAGTGAATATTTTCTCCTATTTCTTTGGTACAACTGTGCACAAAAATGAGCATAAGTTGTAAATGGTTTTTGATAAAAAGCAAACATAGGGTGAGATTTGAAGTAATCTTACTTTAATACTTATAAAATGTTCCCGTAGGCAGTACAGATATGCACTATCACCCACACAGGTGATATTTTTGTTTGCTTGAAGTTTGTACATACAAATAAACTCAATTGCAAGAGTTTTACCATGTTCCTTTACAATGTACCTTACAAGACTAGTGTTAGTTTAATAATAATAATACATAATAATAAATTCTTATCAGCGCATTACACAACAGCCTCAACAGAACTATAAAAAAAATAAGTATCATAAAGGGTTAAACAGTAAAAATGTCCGACGTAAAACAGAGAGACCTTAAAAACTGTTAAAACCTAATATCCAAGGTAAAAAACACAGAAGGACCTTAAAAACGTTTGAAAAGCTATCACAATATCAAGTAAAATGTATGTCACAAGAATTTATTTGCAAAAAACAACAACTTGAAATTCATTAAAAATCGAATCTTATTGATTACTGTTAAAAGTACAACATGTCCTAAATGTTTGTAAACAAATGAAAAGGCATGTCAGTTGATTTGGGCAAAGCATTTGGAAGCTACATGTATATCTGATAAGAATATGGGATTTATTAATATTTATGTACATAAAGAGGCATATTTGTATGTATCTGAATAATTTGAGTTGAGTAATTTATGTTGAGCATTCCTGAGGCACCATGGATTAATGCTTCACCAAACAAACCCATCTTATTAAAATGCTTCACCAAACAACCCCATCTTATTAAAATCTAAAGTTAGATTTCCATCACAGTATTATTTTCTTTGTGTATTGTCATTTGTTTCTGATTTTGTTGCTCTGTTAGTTGATTTCAAGTCAATTATTCAGCCAAAATGACTTGACATATATCCATAATTCATGAATAATTCAAAATCCATGAAATATTGAAATTACAAAACTTGCTCTTGTTAGTTTGGTTTCAAGTGATGGTTGTTGGATTGCTAAATTAGGTGAATGCTCTAAGCTATCTCTTAAATAATATAACACTATATGTTGGAACTGAAGACAGATTTGATAGATTTATATGGAAACTCTCATGTAATATCACAGTGTCTGTAACAGATATTGATTTATTGATTTCACCAGGAAATTAAAAAAACAACATACATAACAAATAAATTATCAAAATATATAAATTGAATTAAGTCAAAGAATATTCAATCAAATACATCAGTAATTCCATGGACCTGGTGGGGGTTGTAGAAATAGTTCTACAGAACTAGTCTAGCCCACAACCCTTACAGAATGAGTTAAGTTGAAAATACTGGGTGAAACTCGGGTAGCGGAAAAATAAACAAAATGTGATAAGAATAATTGTCAAAATATTGCTTTGCATGAATGAAGAAAAAGGATTTACAACAACAACAACAACAACAACAACAACAACATCAACAACAACAACAACAACAAAAACAGCAAGATAAACACACATACACACATACATACATACATACATACATACATACACACATACGTACATACACACACATTTGCACACATGCATCGCATATACGAAAGATACGTACACACACCCATTGTATATTTTCACCATTTAATTGGACTGTGAACTGGTTCTACTTATAAAGAAAAGTACAGTCAATGACTTAGGAGTTGAATAATGATATTTATTTCACTCACTGTAGATGATATATCTCTGTGTATGTATAGAGTACCTAAGAAATGTGGGCTTTAGGCAATACTGTCAGATTAATGGAAAGGGATTCATTTGACCATAGATGAAGAAATAACTCGTTGTTTTTTTGTAATAAGAGAACACATTTTTTATTCTACAGTAAAGGAGTTTGATCTTTGTAATCAAACTCAAGGGTTGTATTTTGACATCATCCATACTTCAATTTCACATTAGGATTTCTTTTGGCTGTTTCATGATGTTTGTGTTTGCAACCCGTCTATTTATCTATTGTATGGTGTCTCTCAAAAATGTTCATGTTTGCAACCTGACTACATGTTGTTTTTTTTCCACTGGACATAAAAGGAAGTCAAGTGAATTAGGTATTGTATTGCCAATAAAACATGCTAAAATACAAGCAAGAGCTTAGATTTGCATTAAACAGATATGTTTTGTTTTTTTCTATTTACAGCCGATACCATGTTGTAGTCCCATGGCACACACTTCCATTGACGTTGGCGGACCTCGGCAAAATGAAGTTGGTTGGGTTATGTAAAGGAAGATCACCCAGATCACCAAATGTACTGCCAAGCTCTGTCAGGAGATATGTCACTGTATTAGACTATGATAAGAATACATTATGTACACCCCCCTATAAGGTAAAAATGACATTCTCAAAATCAGGTCTGATTTGCATATGCTGACACTTGACCTCCACAAATCCAGTTCTCATATTTGGGTAGTGGTCTCATGATAATGGTCATGAAAATGAAAATGAAAATTTACCCTGCCATGCTGCCCTCAGATAGACATACATACAACGGAAGCACCCACTTGGCGTTTGTCATGAGACCATAACCCATATTTAGTTAAACTGACATGGGCACTTTCACACTTTTTATATGTTTCTTATGCTTAGCAAGAACTTTAAAAAGAACTTCATGCAGTGATTTATTTTCTAATACTTCTCTGTTTGAGTTAGTTCAGGCTGGAGGTAATATATTTCATATCCTGAAAGTCCTTCTGTTAGACTCTCTACAGAGCGTCACTAGCAGAAAGAACTGCTTTGTATGTATCGATAGCTACCACATAATTGTATAGTCTATACTTGAATATCATGTTACTGTGATCGCTCCCGACTCGGGGCTTTGCAATAACACAGAGCATCAAAGTAACATGTCAACAAATGGTTATCCATGTGTGGTCAATGAGGGTGCATAGTACAAGGATATTCAAGTAAAATTATGCTGTGGATGTCGGTACATAAAAAAACTGCCCTTTTAGCAATGCGAAGCTCTGAGGACTGTGAGAGAGTCTATCCTTCTGTATAATATATACCAAGAATCTAGGGAGTCAATTAAAAAACAAATAAATTTAATAGTCTAGGGAGTCATTTCAAGTGTTCTTTCTTGAAACTGAATCACATCATGATGGTCACTTGTCTGGAATGATGGTACATTCAGCACATATGACAAAGTAGTTATTTTTTGCTCAGACTAATGATGTATTGCATTCGCCACTGTATGATAGCGACAGTGTAAAATTAGATTTAAGATGAATACGGTGACCCCATTTATAGGTCAAGACATTGGAACTTGTTTAGTAAACTATGAATTGATGTGTCAGAGGTCATACAGTCTTGACATTTAGTAACACTTTTCAATTTACTACTTGTAATTGTGTGCTGTCATAGCCATCGGAAACGAGACAACATCGAGTCATGATTTATTAGCCCTGAGACTTGTCTTGGTGTTACTATCTCCAGAAACTCTCTGGTGTGCAGAGCTTCTTGAGATAGAATACCGAGACAAGTCTCTGGGCTATAATATATTTGATAGACATTACAAGTGAAAACTGAAGACATTTTACTTTCTCTTTAAACGTTCATGACTTACAGACAACAGGTCACATTTCACTACGAAGCTGATCACAGGTCAACAGTGATTACTTGTGTGTTTCTCCTTAAGTAAAATGAGATTTGCCCTTAACAGAAAAGGTCATAATCCATAAAATGCCGGTAGTAGTAGTACTTGTTTTGATCTTTGAGTACCATGACTTATTTTTGTCTTCACTGCTCATCTCAAGCAGAGTGATCCATTGGACTCTCATTGAGAGTCAAAATATTAAGTAAACAAGGTTTCTATCTGTCTGTCTGTCTGTCTGTCTGTCTGTCTGTCTGTCTGTCTATCTGTCTGTCTCTCATCCATCCATCCATCTATCATTCATCCATCCGTCCGTCTGCCCGCCCGTCTGTCTGTCTGTCTGTCTGTCTGTCTGTCTGTCTGTCTGTCTGTCTATCTATCTATCTATCTATCTATCTATCTATCTATCTATCTATCTATCTATCTATCTATCTATCTATCTATCTATCTATCTATCCATCCATCTACATATCCATCCATATCTGTCTATCTATCTTTCTGTCATTTACAGACACCTATGATTTACTAAGTTATTTTGCGTTTTTTGCATGATCAACATTTCAGTAATTTTATCTTCCTTTTTACAATTACAGGGATTTTACATCAATACCATTGTTAGTAGAAAGAAACAGTTTAAAACTGACCAAGTGTTCCTAGCATATATACACAGTATATTATTAGAGCTGGCCTCTAAAGCATACCTGTACTATCATTCGTTTTGTTTGAATTCAACCAGTATTAAATCATCTGAAAGGTAAGCAGTGTGTCTATTTATCTATGTCAGACCACAATACCTCGTTTTACTCATTGAAGACCTCACTTACTATGTCTGATCACTTCTCACGTGGAAATAATGGATTATAATTCTGATATGTTTACATAAGTTCATAACATATGAATACATTCTATCTGTATGTTTATTTATCCGTCCGTCTGTCTGTCTGTCTGTCTGTCTGTCTGTATTCATTTAGGCTATGCCATTTTATTCCATATTGTGAATATTTGTATTCTTTTTCTTCACAAGTTCAAGAAGTCCTACAAAAAATCTGAAACCAAGCATGTCTGGATATCTGAGTAAATTGGGTCTTGTGGATAGCGATGCTAAAATAGTGGAGGTAAGGAGATCGTTGATCATGTGACTGGCATGTGATTGTCACAGAGGTGCGGAATAGATGAGAAGCACTTATTGCATTGATTTGATAATGAAAAGTGCACTGTGTGGATAAAAAGTTTACCTTGTCAAACACTACTTTATCCATTAATACAAAACAACTAGACTTTTTAACAGCACACAATATATGGCAGACAAATTCACTGGTTAAATGCAATTTGAATTGCTCTTAATTGTTGAGGGAGAGAGGTTGTCCATGTCACATGAAAGCAAGATTGCTTCCATAATGGAGGGCATGTATACCATGCTATGAGATTATTTGATAAAATGGGAACTATCAATACAAGAAATTGAAGAATAATGGCTAATTATTAAGAATACTTTGTATCTCTATCTGTCAACTTTGTGTATAAGTCAAAGGCTGTTTAGGCTCACCAGGTCTGTTTGCATTTACTCTGTCACCTTTATCAGGCAGTGTTGACACTGAATTGTTTCAAAATAAGTTTTGTGTGTGATTTTATGTATGTACACTTTGTACACTGACTTTGGTGGATATTCCAAAACAGGGTTCTTAGGTAAACAAACTGCCACTTTTCAGGGACTCATTTGCAATACACTCTCTGTAGTCTTCATATGAGAGGTTCTCTCAGTATTTTTGCTAAAGGCAGTAAGTAGGTAAAACATTTCTGACTTTCCCAGTCACATTACCCATAAGCTTTAGTCATAGTAAAATGTGATCTTTCCCAGAAAACAAATTTGTAAAATCATAAGGCCAAATCCACAGCCATGGAGCACCTTTAATGTTTACTGCAACTAAAGTTCAATCTATGTAAGTTTTACCTGACTTTCATTTTCTGTTACCATGGTTCCCCAACTGCAGGAAAACACTGTCACACAATATTAAATGGACACAATTGATGGGTCTTTATATCACAGTATAGACTAGTACATAAGAGATATATTTCATGTTGATCAATGTTTCTTCTGAGAGACAAATATTTCATTGAATGTCAGATAAAATGTGACATAAATTGTTGTGGAAATGTCTCTAGATGACTTTAATTGGTACTTTGTCAAGTGTATTATATTTAGACTATAATTACTCACATCATTGATCAAATACCTGAATCAAAAGCAATACCCCAGAGTAATGTAGCAGATTTGTATAATACATACTATATATATTTATATATTTTTAGACTTCCTTTCATGAAACATGCATTCAATTTTTCTGTGATAATAATTCCGTATATGAAATATTGGCATTTAATTGTACTATAATGATAAGTGTCAATTTTAGTAAAAAATTTTAGACAATGTTATTTCTTTCAATTTATTCATCTGCCTTAAAATGAAATGATAGATCTTTTTAACAACATCTTTTTAAACATGACATTGATATTATATTGTTCACTTCCACTAAAAGCTGTGTGGCTTCTGTTTTTCCTCTTTACTAGACTTACGTTCCATATTATAACTATATTTCTATCGATGTTTTAATTTAAAAATAAGCATGTGTTTATCTGGCTTCTGTTTAGGGCTGAAAGCTAAAAAAAATATCATGGTCTTCATATTGTTTTTTCCATTTTCTAATAGACTTGCGTTCCATATTATAACTATATTTCTATTGATGTTTTAATTTTAAAAATAAGCATGTGTTTATCTGGCTTCTGTTTAGGGCTGAAAGCTAAAAAAAATGGAAAGGTCTTCATATTGTTTTTTTCCGTTTTCTACCACCAGTATGACCTAAAATAGATAGTATAAAAGAACGTCAAAATTAATTTATCAAGAAGATGATATCTTTTAAGGTTTCTTCCTTTCAATGTAAATAGAAAGGTTGCTAGTATTGCCTTCACTATCACAATAAAAATAGTATAATTTGAAAAAGCAAAGAAGTATTAAAGGTTGACAAAATGTATGAATTTAAAAAAATCCCTTCTGGAAGGACAAAACAGCAAGATTGTTATGCCATCATGTATTGTCTGTTCATGAAATTGCCATTCATTGAAATGTGAAGGAAGGTAGACTGTGCCCTCTCTTGGTAGAAAATGAAAATGATTAACAGGGATCATTATGTTTTATATGTAGTTCTATAATGATGCTATATGAAGAAAACAGACAGTGTACATGTATACAAATTGATAATAATGATGGTAATGAATACAGAGTTTTTTTTATTACAGTACTTTGTGGAACTAATCAAACAACAACAGGTAGATGATTTCATAGCCAGGGTTAAAGGATACTGTAGTCATGATCAACTGCCATCTCCAACTATCAGAATAGACTACAAGCAATCTCAAGAATACAGAGTCTGACCAATCAATGTCTTTGTTTAAGTGTCATGTGGTGGTCAGGTGATTATTTACAATAAAAGATGCATCTGACCAATCAGTGTCTTTGTTTGAGAGTCATTTGGTGATCAGGTGATTATTTACCACCAACCAGTTGCACTCTTACTTGTTGACTGCTGCAATCAACTTCTTGCCTTTTATCATGTGATTGGTCATGTGCATTTTTGTTTGCATTCAGATGCCTTCAAATGATTATTTTACTAGCACTTTTTTAATTGTGCTTTTTGAGGATTTTGCATTCATGTTGCCAAATCACTTAATAGTTTAATTGATTTTTCAATGAACAATTTATACTAATACCATATAAGTAATGTTGATATTGTTATGAAGATTTACAAAATATGAAATGTTTTAATGATTAATATGTCTTTCATGAAATTGTTTTCTCTTTATACAAATTATTTTCTTGAACTGTCTTTACATGTTCATAGTCAGCCATTTTGTGTACACATTTATTGCTGATCTATACAGGTTTATAAAAGTACACATTGACATGTGTCCTTTGGATCCGGTGTTCAACCATCTTACATGTGTAAGTTCATAGCTGTTGGTATTTGTTAATTTACACTCACTTAATTTATAGATTCATTATCTTACTCACATAATCAAGTGGCCATATGGATGAGGATTGGGTATTCATTTTGGATTTTTAATTAATAAAATTTTTTATCATGGCTTCCCATGTGAAAAATCAATGTAATCTGCTGAGCAGTGTCAACTTCCAAATTACCTTCTCGGCAAAGATTATCTAACAGTTTTCTGGAGTGTCCACTGTTCAAATTTTGAAGACCTTGATTAATCTCTAGTTACTGTAACCGTAAGCTTCACTTCATGAAATAAAAGTCTTACAAAGTGTTGCCCCTAATTTGATCAAGAAAATACCTACTTATTCTTTGTTCTACTAAAGATGAAATTGTCACCATAAAATTGTCTCATTTCTACAGAGTCTTAGGCATAATACATAAATAATTGGATGACAGAGTTTATTTTATGTTATCTAAAATATTAAGGAAACTACTATCATGCCAAGGACTGTGCCAGTAATGCAAGAAGATTTTAATATTGAGTGCATGAACCGACAATACTATTATATTAGATTAGATTAGTTAAATTGAGGTGTTATGTCAATTTTATCACCAGAGTAAGAATATACTAGTAATAAAATCAGCTCGTGCACTGGAAGATGATTCCAGGCATCAATGGAAGACATTTTAATGGTGTCATGGTGTGTGAAAATTAATTATGCATGCAAGCAAAAACAGTACCACAGATTTAAACTGAATGCCTTCCATAAGGTGTAAGAAATATTGTGTGGTTCTGGTTACCCGACCCCACCTAGGTTTTCACTGCTGACCATAGAGGTTTTTTTTACGTAATCTAGAAAAATGATAAAATCGTGAAAATTGTGAAGTCTCATGAGAAATAGGGATATTTAATGGCGGTCATGACACCATTGCTGTCAGATTGGACCTAAACTATACCATGCCAGTAGAAGTGCTCTATTATGGTGCTGACATTGGATGAAACGACATTTGTGTTTTTTAAGGCCAGTAAGCTGGTAAATGTTACCGTTCTTCTGTGATCAGTTCACCAGAGTTCCCCATGTGTACCTGTCGCCATGATCAAAGTGAAATGACGGAAAACATATCAAATGCTTTGAAAATGGTGTTTTAACTAATAAAGAAGGCAAGTTAGCTTCGTAAAATGTCTTCAATATGATGGTAAATTTATGTGGAAAAACAATGTGGAGTCCAATTGTATGCTTTGCTTTCCATGGTAATGAGAGTTGATTGTTTTTATTTTGATACATAAAATGTACGTCCTGTCGCAATCACCGTAAAAAGACGCAGCACTAATGTTGCAACTTTTGTTCCCATTGGAAAATTACTGCATTATGCCAAACACAGCACAGTACAGTCAACACGTCACACTCCCACATCAAAAAAACTCACATTGTAAGACATGTCTAGCCATAGTTCTCTTTACCATGAGATTCACAAAAAATAAAACAAAACAAAAATAGTCAGAGACAATACTGAATAATAATCTTTGATCCGAGTCCCATTCAAGTTGGCATTAGAGTTCATGTGCTGAAATTGGAAGTCGTCTATTACATTTGATGATTTAACTTATGGCTGCACCTTTCAAGAAACAATGAAATTTGTGCAAAATGACACAGATAAAACTCAGCTGTACTAGGATACGACCCTGTATGACAATCCCACCACCACCACCAAATTTTTTAAACTGAAAAATTCTTTATTTGGTTCTTTCAACTGCATGTAATACACTCTCTTACAATACATTACATGGTTGTTTGTATATCATATGACAATCAGGTCATGTGCCCTTCCTTATGTTTGAAGCACATGTATGTGCCAAATTATATGAATTTGAAGTGCGCATTCCTAAGTTATAACCAAATTACTGAAAAATCATTAGTTCTGCAAATGAGTCATTAAAGCTACAAGCTACATTATCAAACTTTACATGGCACATGCACTTTGTTATCAATGTATGTATCAAATTATATTGAACTTGAAGAATGCATTCTTAAGATATACCCTAATTACTGAAAACCATTAATTATGTAAAGAGCCCATTAATATTCATAATATTTATGTACTCAAACCTAATCAGTTCTTGCCATTACCCTACTGAACACATGAACCGAATTTCGTTTGAATTGAGCCAACCGTTTTTGAGAAAATGGTGATACAGACAGACAGACACACACACACACACACACACAGCCTTTTCATCCCCAATATATAACTTTCCTTATGGAAAATACTTAGTTTTGCTCTAATGCAAGTGAAAATTTTGCAAACGAGATGTTTTCTTTTTGCAGTTGAAATATTTTTACAAATGTAGTTTTTAGTGAAGATATTTGAGTTTTAGAAATGTGAACAGATAAATTTATCATGAAAAAATGAGTCTTGTGCGGGTCATTAACATTTTGAAAATACTAAAGATGAATGATTTTTCAAGGAAATCTTAGTGAAATTTTGATTTGTAATTTACACTGTGGAAACTATTTGAGGTATGATGTATGGAGGATATATAACAAAGTATGATTAGTGACTTATTTGTTGATTATAGGGGGAATTTAACCGAAGAATGATTACTCATTTATACACATTACATGTCTGATTGTAAGATATGATTTCAATTACCTCCTATGTGCATGATTCTGTGATTTTTTTTGTAAAGGTATATATATAACCTGTATTAATTGAAATATTTGATAATGCTTGAAACAACACATGATTTGTATATGTTAAATTCGATGAAGAGGTAGAAAGACATATGTTTAGTTACAAGTTTAAAATTGCTCTAGTTTTGTAATAATAATAAAAAACCGGCGAGTAACATTATGCCCCATCCCACCCCATAAAATGATGGTTCATTCTAGTTGGTTTCAAGAGACAGATTGACTTTTCCACAGGCTAATAGAGGTGAGAGGGGTTGAAGTCATCACAATTTTTTTTTTCATTCTTCATGCAAAAGTTATACATTTTGAAATGATTCTATAGGAAGGTGTACAGTAATAACTCATAACTCATTTCTGTGGTCTAAATCAGTTGTATTAGTGGTAGGCTCTGAAAGATATCAATCATTTTCATATGGAACGTTGATGAAATCTTTTAACCTGTTTAAGGCTTCATCTTGTACATCATCTGTCATTAAGTCTGTGCTGATTACAAATACACTCCTCCATCTATTTTCCTTGGCTTCTTTAAGATGAACAATAAGATAGGACATGAATATATGAATTTCATTCTAAAGTGTGATTTTGTCATTTTATCCACTGTCTCGTAATACAAGCGTAACACATGCGCGCACGCACGCACGCACGCACACACACACACACACACACACCCTCACACATACATACATACATACATACATACATACAATCTTGGTTAATAAACACTTTCCTGCCATAAACTTCAAAAAATAATTTCTATTCATGGCCTTTCAAGGAGATTAAATAAACAAAATATACAATGAGCTTTAGCTTCCCCGAATCCATTATCTACAAGCTTGTCATATTCAAAATATTTGTAGTTCATTTTTAATATTGTTTGTAGTTATTTTCATGAAAATAGCTTTGCTAGCAGAGATGAGATGCATTATAATAATAATAATTATTATTATTATTATTATTATATATTATTTAATTATATGTTATGTAATTTTCAATATATATGCTACAATTGCTATTCAACATCATTTGTCGATTTTTCCAGATTTTCGCACCAGCAACTGAAGTGTACGTCACACGTGATCATTTTAATGTGTATATTAATTAGCTAATAAATGAAAGGTATTTGAAAGAAAAATGATAAATTGTCCCTACACTTGTACATAATTAATATAGAATCCAATCATATCATTAAGATAATAACTATACGTAGTGATAAAGCTATGTTGACAGGTGTCGGGGGTCAAACACCTGCTACCTTTCAATCCTCAGCGGTAGTTCACATTACAGTTTGACAAAGCCCCAAGAAAAGTTTCAAATTCCTCAATGATTGTACAGTTCGTCCTGAAATGAAACTAGTAAGAATTTGAGCTCCAATTCGTTACTTTTTGCAATCCTCCAAATTACACCCTAGTCGCTAACATTAATCAATTTTCCACTCTGATAAACAAAATGTTCTCCTGGGATGGGTGGTCATGTCTTATTAGCTGCAGGCACGTGGTTGGTGAATAGTGATAAAAGAATGCAATTCTCCCAGTTGACGACTTGCTTGTCATACAAAAACCGGTCACGGCTAATCTGTTCATCTCAAAATCGAAAAAAAATGGATTGCTTCGAAGCTAAATATAAATTGTGTGTAAGTTTGCCACTCAGGAATGTTGAAGCCATTGCTCTAGATCCCTAGTTCGCGTAGGTTATGAAAATATATCCATCAACTTTATTATTGAGTGGAAAAGGACCCTTTAACCGATGCCATCTTTTACAAGATGAGAGTTTACAATCAAACATTCTTAGAGAAAGAGTCTAGGTTTCCCCAGACTATGAACCGGATTTTCCCAGTCAAGACACATCAATGTAGTCGTTGATCATAAATAGTTTAATTGTACCATCGAACTGTGTGATATCTAATGAGATAGAAGGACTAGGAAGGATTTTGCAGAACAAAGACAGCTTTCAGTTTACAGTGCTCTGTTAAAAGAATGGGTTTTGCTGTATAATTGCCTACACGGGTTTTACTGATCCCACGGGGTCAGGAAATCTCTCATTAGTAAATTGTCAAGGTTTTCCATTCGGTAAACGAATCTCTGACTACTAAGTATTATCTGCATCTGTGAGACATTCAGGTGTTTTGTGATAAAATGCATTGTACGTAGACTATTTATAACGTTCTTTCATCCACCTGTTCGATAATTCACAAATGTCATATATTCATCTTGTGCGATAACAAAGTTTTTGTATATTCATATTTCCATAATCAGTAATAATTGTTCTAATTATCATTTGCTATTGACATTTGTAACACGCCTTGTACAGAACATCTGCCACTTATTCCGGATCCTCTTCTAGATTTTGTATGGAGTAAATGATTTCACTCCAATTAAGTCAAAAATTCAAGTCAGGAATAACCGTGGTTTAGGTTGAATAGATGAGTTAAGAGAGACGCATGTAAACCTATTGCCACAACGTGTTTTTAGTGGGCATTGGCATTACTTTACCTTATATTCGTGATGACAAGGTATCTGATAGTCACGTAAGTGTAATTCAAATGTCAAAACATTCAAGATTCCTGATACCTTTATGTAGACATACCATTTTTTATTAAATGGCTTCGTATGTTTTACTTTACATTATTATGACTCTAATAGCGACAGTCTTTCTCACTGACTGGCCATATTCAAACCAGGCATGCATAACTAGGTAACTATTAAACAAGTAAGATAAAGTAAAACTTTGCATAGCGCCAAAATCCTGACAGCTATTGCTCAGGGCGTTTCACAATGCCAAATAAAGCAAAAAAAGTATCTTTTCATTATGAAAGGGGTTCAAAACTGTCATGGTACCAAGATTCTTCAGGAATGGGTAATATAGCCTAACATCTGCATCTTCTCTTGTTTTTCATGCTGTGTGGAATTTTCGATGTTTCCATTTACAATTATAACATAATGATTATTAAATAAAATTCCTTATACGAAATTGATTTATAGAAATGTTTAACAGAGTAAATTAGTTGTTCGCAATATTTCACCATGTAAAATGTTAAGATATATAGAGGGTTCAAGTTATCTTCACATTAGGGTGTATACTTTGTATGTTTTATAAAGAGTAATATTGACTATTTAGGTTCACAAGATGTCTTCAAAGTTTATACTTGTTTCGTGGTGGATGTTGAAAGAGTCTATACTTTTACAGGTTACTCTTGTCAGCTACAAATTACATACAACAATTATGATTTTCCGTTCATGTTCTAAGCATTGTCTACAATGAACTGGATTCTAAGCTTACGTGTATGTGTTTTAGGTATAATGCGAACTGAATAAAGTGGATTTTAAGCTTATAACAACACAATAGGCGAAGAAGAAACTCGAATGTTTATCTCTTTGCCTACAAATTGTCAAAACTATCGAACCAAAAGGTGAACAACTTCACATTAATCAATGTGGTTTTATTGCTGAAATAGATTTATAATTAAATTTGCCGTGGCTCTATAACAAAAAAAAGAACCACGACCTTTGTGTTAAGTAAGATAGATTATAGTACTCTTCTTCATCACGGGAGATTATACTCCTACAATGTAGTGAATTGAATAGATTAATTTTCAAGAAAAACTCTGAGATACATAATAGATCAAGGATTTTGTATAATCAAATTTTTAATAATAGATGTAGGAAAATTGATCAGTGCTGAAGAGTCGAAGACATTTGTAAATTATAAATGATAACATATAGATGATCGATTTATAAACTTACCAATTGATGCCATAGATTTAGGTCTAGTAAATCATTCAAACTTCGCTTCAATAAATTCATGACGCTTGTGCCACAGAGCTTTTATTTCGCATGAATGCGTTTTACTAAGGAGAAAAGATAGTCTAAGAAAAAATGCCAATTACTGGTTTGCTTTATGTCCTGTATACGTCTAGTAAAAATGGATCTTTGAGTAGGGTGGTTTTTTTACAGCGTACACTGTGTAGAGGAAGCTTAAGAGGTGAAATGGATGTGTCATTAGGATATACTTACCGTTTTTAGAATTTTATTTACTTGATGATCAGTGTCTGAGTTGGTGTTTGTAGTTCACCGTATACAGTTGTATCACCTCAATCTTCTTGTAATGATAAACATGACAATCTGTCGTTGTCTAAGATCAGAATATGCTGTGAAACACTTTATTAGTTTTGGGTTGTTTTTTTTCAAAATGAGAACCGTACTGAATCGTTCGTAATGCACCGATTCTGATCACTGCCTTGTTTAAGAACAAGACCATAACATTGATCTGAAAACAGTCACCGACTTCCTGTTTACATGATGATATCGTGACCCCTAGATAAATAAAAACAAATAAAAAACATAAGGTAAGGTATCCATCACATACTAGTTATTTTCTTTTAGCAAA